>NW_026020412.1:159966-759966 GCF_900185275.1 Solanum verrucosum
TTGATGTTGTGGGTGTTGTTGAAGATAATTTGACCTATGAAGAGGTTCCGGTCCAGATTTTAGATAGGCAAGTGAAGAGGTTGAGAAACAAAGAGGTGGCTTCCGTTAAAGTCCTTTGGAGAAATCAACAAGTTGAAAGTGCTACTTGGGAGGCCGAAGCGGACATGCAAAGGTGATATCCTTATCTTTTTCACTCCACTCAAGCTTAAGGTATTGATCTTAGCCCTTTTATAAAATCTCAGGTCTTAAGTTCAGCCCTCATGTCATTGCATACATTCATGTTTAAGTTGACAAGTTCAATGTGGTGTTACAACTATGTTGAGGTTTTGAATAAGGTGTAAGTGCATTGTTGCATCCTTATGTGGGTTGAAATTGCCATGGTTGTGTCTCTCTTGTACGTTTCTTTAACATTCGGGGACGAATGTTCTCAATGGGGAGATATTGAAACGACCCCAAAAATTCCCGAAAATGTGCTTCGGAAACACCTATAATTGTAATTTCCATATATCTCAAAATTCGTGCATGATTTCGGAAATTCGACTTCATATTCTTATTCAGGGGGTCAAATTGAGTGGGAAATGGGTCTAACCCGAATTTTAGAGCAACCGTATCAAAATTCGAAAATCGCAAAAAATGCGATTTGGAGGGTCAACTTTAAAGGGGCATATCTCTTAGCAAACAAGGAACTGAAAGGGCCACCACCTATTAAATTAAAGCCCTTTGAGTTAGCTTTCTAATGCTATTGGTTTCACCTCATTCCGAGTTAGGATGAAGAAGTTATGATCATTTTCGTAAAACCTGTCCGGGCAGAATTGCAATTTCCAGAGAGCTAAGTTACTGTAGCGGGCTGGGGACGTTTTTCTTTTATAAAAAAAGGATATGTCCCATACTTAGTTATATTTCTTTTTAGCTTCAAAACACTCAAAAACACTCTCTAAGCCCTCTTCAAAATTTCACCAAGATCTTCAACCAAATTCAAAGATCTCAAGCTCTAATTCCGGATTCAAGACTCAATCTCAAGCTTCAATTCTCCATTCCAATCTTCATCAAGGATTCTCCAAAGTTGAGGTATGTGGGTTGAATGTGGAAACCTTCCTTTTCACAAGTCCAACCATTTATCCTCTATTTTACTTCAAGTTTATGGGTCCTTATGATCATTTATGAACTCTTGAATTATGGAATTACTACTACACAGTCTATTATGGTCTATTTTTGCATATTATCATGAAATGGAATTATTATGTGATGTTTATGGTTTTCATGCTTCCATGATCAAATTATGAAGGTTTATATATATATGTATGTTGTTGGTGGGCTGATTTATATGTATTTCGGAATTGGTTGGACTTAGTACTCTTGAAAGACATAATTTTATCTACATGAACAATAGCCCACCATGTGTTTGATAAAATGCCATTGATAGAATTCTTAGGAAATGGAATGTCCAATGTACGTCCTATGAGTCGGATGGTCATATAATCATTGAAATGATGATGAAATGGATACATGTATATGATTTTCTCTATATAAGTGTTGTGAATCGACCAAGCCTAGCTCGGGGGGTTGTAGGCCCGGGTAACCGTATCAAGGGTTGGTACCTTGGTTGCCTAGTACCGGGGGGGGTAGTAGGCCCGTATAACCACATCGAGGGGTTTGTACCTTGGTCCCTAGCTCGGGGGGTGGTAGGCCCGGGTAACCACATTGAGGGGTTTGTACCTCTTTCGCCTCTCCAAGGGGGTGGTAGGCCTTGGAAAATACTATATTGATGGTCACTCACCACACATGTACTACGTCCCACTAAATATGATTTTTATGTAAGCATCATTATACATATCATTTCTTTAATATGCTATCTATCGGGTATGATTATGCATTTTTCCTATGATGTCCATCTATTGTAGCATTGCATTTCATCCCATATACTTAGTACATTCAAACGTACTAACGCATACTCTATGCCTACATGATGTCACCATGTAGGGACCGGAGCACCGCTTGACCATCCTCCTCCGCGTGGCTAATACGATTTCCTATCAAGGTTATTGGTGAGTCCTCCATTCCGGGGACGTTGCTCATGATCTTTTGCTATGTATAAGACTTTTCTTTTTAGTTATGTTTTGACTATGAGGGTGAGCCCGATAGTTTGTCTTGGCCCCCGCTAAGTACTCATGTTTAGAGGTGGTGTTGGACAAGTTGTGTATTATGATTGAGCTTGACTCATCTATGGTATTTATGTATCATTTCTTCTTTTTTTCTCTTGCTCCCTTAGTCCCGATTTCCCCCTTTGATTATGCTTATTACTTATGGTCATTTTAATTGCTTCCGCGACCAAGGATGTGTAATGATACGCTATGAGGCTTGTTTGGGGTTCCTTCGGGTTCCCCATTCGCCGGTCACGTCTAGGCCAAAGGCTTGGGTCGTGACAACTATTAATTGAAATTTAAAGGAATTTAGAGGAGTTCCCATATAGTTCTGATCCCCAAGTTTTAGATTTAGAGTTTTCTCCTAGTTTTTAAGTTTTTATTGTAGACTTTGAGGATTTCTAAGCTTAATTTTGAGGATTTGCAACTGGGTTTTTGAATTTAAGCTCTTTGGAGCATTGTAAAGGCTTGGAGACTCTTACCCAACTTATGGTTAATCTAGTTGGTAACTGATTTTACCCTTTTATGATGCTTAGATAAAACCCCAATTCTTGGGGTGTGATCATGTGCTTATGGGTTAAATTAGCTGATGAGTATTGTTATTTACTGACTTAAATGCTGAATTGAAGTGAGTTTAATTGATAGTTGTGTTTTAATCTAAGAATTGTAGTTGCAAATGCAATTCTAGTTTAGAGTTCTGGGATTACTTGAGAGAGAAGTTTTAAAACCAAAGCTTTCGATTAATGATTATAGTTTTTGGGTTGATATGGGTTTAGCTCGAAAGAGTAAATCCTAAATCTGATTCTACCCATCTAGCTCGAGAGAGTGGATGAATTAAGGTGTGGGATGTTCTTATTTGCTAAGCTTGTTGATGTTTGAAAGAAATCACTTGATTCGGGGTAGTTCTTCGAGAGAAAACTATCTTACTTATATTCTAGCCTGCCCACTGTTATTTAGCTATTTGTTAGTAATTTCAATTACCCGTACACTAAAATTTGCCTGTAATCGATCACAACCCGAGAATTTTCTCTATATTGTTATTTCCCTCGTGTTTGATTATGTTGTAGCTGATAATTGACAATCCAAACCCCCTATCTGGCATTCGTTGTCACCCCATTAGAATTATTTACATGTTTACGATAATTTACATTCCTATAACTGAATATATTACATTTATACGTCATAACTGAATCTGAACAATTGTACCGCTCTCTGTGGGTTTGACCCAACTCGTCGTTGGGTTTTATACTGAATAACGACCGTCTTTACATCTAAAAATGAAAGAGGTGTAATCTGAGCGTTAATCATAGATCACATCCGTGGATTCTATATTGAGTTTTTAAGGCTCAAAAGTCCATTTACGGGTCCAAACGACGGCCCGTAGGTCCACGTACGATCTGTCGGTTGGGTCCGTAGGATTTGGGTCCCTAAAGTTGATCCCTAGTACTCTACCGACGACCTGACATGATGGGTCGTATTTCAACCTATGGCCCGTCGGTTGGGGTCATTGTTCACACACTCATATATACTTTTGATAGATCACATGATGAGCTAAGAGTGATTGATCAAACTCCTACTACTTCTCCATTTGCATTGTCTCCAAACCCACATTTCCTTTTTGTATGTTCTCTTTGTTTGCTTCCACAAGATTAATAGATTAATTTCTTTTAGGTACCCAAGTATTTTTGGGTCTTTCAAGGTTAGTATTAACAACTTTTGGTCTCTAAATCCATTTTCCAGAAGAAAACTTTTTACAGTTAAAAGATTTGCGACCAAAGTCACCACAAGTATAACAAGTAATTTTAACAGAGGTTTCAACAGAATGAAATGAGGAGTTATGGGAGATATTAGAGAAAGATTTGTTGGATGTGATGGAGTTATAAATAGAAGACTTTATGATGTTATTAAGATTAGATCTGTCAGATCTAATGGAGCTATGACTGGGTGATTTTCTTATGATATTCAATTGCATCTTTACTTCCTCCGGTTTCTCTACTAGTATGTCGACTTCAATCTGACTTGCTTCTAGAAGTATTTTCCAGTTCTTCTTTTCTTGAGCAATTTTGTTGTATTCATCGATAACTTTCTACAATTCCTCAGTAACCATATCCAAAGAATTTTATAAGTCATTACATTTTGAATAATTGAAAGGTCTTATCTCACTTGTTTCGCCTAGTGCCATGAAACATATGTTGGCGGTTTCATCACGATCATCTTTGGATGTTTCTACTTGACTCCAAGCTCTTAGACTTTTAGGATCTTCATTTCTCCGATTATTTCTCATTTTTCATTTTGGATAGTGTTGCTCTATATGTCTTGGTTTTCCACAGTATTAGTATAATAATTATTTCTTTGTTTTTCGTTGTACTTATAATCCTGTTGAGGTCTCTGCCTTCTTTGTCTGAGCATTTGTCTAACTCCTTTGTTTATGAGTGTCACACCCCTATTTTCACACGCGGATAGGGTTTTCCAATGAAAGTGACGGTATTGATTAGAGATTATTTATTTTTTTATTTTTTAGAGTCGCCACTTGAAATTGAGTTACGGTGTTCCAAGTCACCTTTTTGAACCCCTTATCAATTGGAAATGACTCTTTAGTTTTGGTCTGCGAAAACAAAAATTCAGGTAAAGAATTCTGTTGACTGAGGGAAAGGTATTAGACATTCCTCGAGTCCTGTGGTTCTAGCATAGTCACTTTTATTGACTTATACTGATTTTTAAATTATTTTTTGGATATGTTATAGGCAACAGTTCGCTCGTATTTTTAAATTGATGAATTTTATTGGTCTCAAATCAGTTGCATCACTGCATTCTCGATTCTTGATATATAAATAACTTAAGAGCATATATTGTTTTCTTCTCTCGAGTGCATCACACCTAATAATCTCAAGTTACACCTCTTGGTTTGAATTAATAAAAATTAATTATTAAAACAATTTGGTCAAGGTGCGTCACCGCATCCTTGAATTTCATTTAAGTGCTTCAAAAAAGATGTGTAACCACACTCTTAATTGGAACCATTTTTAACGTATCTAAATTTGCCTACAAAAAATAGTTTGCCAATTTTTAAGTGTGAATCAAGTGGTGTCGAACTACCACCGATCACAATAATAATACGAATAATAATAACAATAATAATAAGAATAATAATAAAAAGAACAACAACAAGAACAACAAGAACAGCAACAACAACAACACCAACAACAGCAACAACAACAGCAGCATCAACAACAACAACAACAACAACAACAACAACAACAACAACAACAACAACATCAGTAGCAACAACAACAACAACAACAACAACAACAACAACAACACAACAACAACAACAACAAGACAACAACAACAACAACAACAACAACAACAACAACAACAACAACAACAACAACAACAACAACAACAGGTCTTGAAAACTGGTATAGTTTTGAACAAAGAACTATCGAGGGTTCGAATTCCTCTCTCCTTTTTAGTTTTTATTAAGAACTTTTGATTATAAAGATCTCCTTGAAATTTAAGAACACATTTTTGGGCTGTATTCCATTTGCCAGAATAAAACTGAATAATATAATGACGTTTATTATCAGGACAATACTGAGTTAATACTCCACCATATCCTATATCTGAAGCATCTGTTTCTATTATTTTTGCCCAATTTGGATTGGCCAAGGTTAAACAAGGAAGGTTTTTAACCTTCTCCTTAATCCTTTTAACTACTTCAGTATGATCATTTGATCAAGCCTTAGGATTATTCTTTAACCTGTCATATAAAACAACAGTATCTTTTGCTAAATCTTTTATAGAAGGAGCAACATAATTAAGACTCCCAAGAAATTTCTGCAACTGAGTCTTGTTAGTAATACCATCCGGAAATTTAGAAGCAAATTCAATACTCCTATTGATAGGAGTGATATTTCCTCTTTCAATATTATGACCAAGAAACCTGACATTTGTTTTAAATAATGCCATCTTGGGATGTGATAAAACCAAGCCATTTTGTATAATTATTTTTTTAAAACAATTCAAGATGTCTAAAATGGGTTTCCACATTTTTGGAAAATACTAAGATATCATCTATATAGACTATTATGAAATTACTGTATGGTTTGAAAATATCATTCATTATTTTCTGAAATTATGATGGAGCATTTTTTTAAGCAAATGGCATAACATTCCATTCAAATTGCCCCATTGGTACATTAAAAGCGATTTTGAACCTATCTGACTCAGCTATCTGAATCTGCCAATAACCTGATTTTAGATTAAATTTAGAAAATATAATAGCATCATAAACTCTATCTAATAAATCCTTCTTATTAGGAATGGGATACCTGATCCATCGTATGCTTTATTAAGCGGTTTATAATTTATTACCAGACGAGGTGCTCCCCTTTCTTGCTCAGCATGTTTACTAACATAGAATATTGTGCACGACCATGGTGACTTGGACTGCTTTATAAGGCCCTTTTGTAATAAAGATCTTATTTCCTTTTTGCATAACTCTAAATATTCCGAGTTCATCTGACAAGGCCTTGCCTTGGTTGGAATATTATTCTCATCAAAGTCATCTTCATATGGAAGGCTGACTACATGCTTTTTCCTGTTCCAAAAAGCATTAGGGTAATCTCCGCAATTATTAAGAGAGAACTAATTAGATAAAATAGCAATCTTCTCCTGTAATTTAGGATTTTGTCAGATATGATCAACTTCAATACTTTTAATTTCTTGTTTTATAAAATTAACTTGATTATTATTTGAAATTAATTTTTCAGCTAAATTATTGATCATTCTAGTAAATGGTTTAGTCACAAATTCAAGTATAAAAGGTTTATTGTTCCAAGTACCAATAATTATATTATTATTCCAATGAGTAAATGGGAAAATATCATTTACAAAAGGGACACCCAAAATAATTTGATTGGTGATGTTTTTTACTAAAACAAAGCTTTGAGGAACACAATTTCTCCCTTTACAAATAAAAGCCTTAGGTAATTTAAATTCAATATTCATTTTGCTACCATTAGCAGAACGAAGACTATGAGTAGTTTTATGAAAATATCTTGAAGGTATAAGTCCTTCTTGAATACAATTTAAATCAGATGCACTATCAATAAGAGCAATAAATTCTTTTTTAAAATTATAATCTATTAAAAGAGTAATTTTACTATAAAACTTCTGTAAAGTAAAAGCTTTAAGACTGTATAAAAAGTCTGATTTATCATTTTTTAAACAAAGATCTTTCATAAAATCAAGACTATTATTCTCTCCTTCAATAGAGGACGATGATTCAGAAACATTTTCTAAATCCTGACGAGTTTTGATAGCATCTAGTCTAACCTCTATAACTACATTCTTTTCTTTTAGCTAGACAATATCCTCTTTGAGATTATCAATCTCCTTTTTTAAATCACTGATAGTCATAGGAGAGCTTATTAATTTTCTCCTTTCAAGTAAGAGATTTTTAACCTCTGCCATGGTATATGAACCTTCTTTAGTAGGGATTTCCTCGGGGATATGATATTTGTCTTTACTTGTAGAATTATTACTTATTTTATCAATAATTTGAGCTCTTATTTCCAGATCTTTAATAATTTGCAAGAGCTCCAATACCTTGTCATTATCAATAACATTTATACTCAATTCTTTAAATTGAGAATAGATCTTACAAAGATCATCTTCATCAACATCTTTTGCACATGTCATTCCTTGTTGGCAAGGTGAGCATTCATCTTCAGAAGTCATATAATCTTCTTGTTGAAGAGCTTTAAGATCTTCACTTTTTGAGGATCCGCTACTACTACCTTCTGATTCTGATCTTTCTGAATCAGAATTGAGCATGATTTTATAAAGAGAGTCCTTTATGTTATCATCTATGTCAAGGCTTTTAATCTTTTACTTGATTCAACAATCTTTGGCATAATGACCAAATCTCCCACATTTGTGACAAGTATCTGACTTGTTATAATTCTTACGATACTTTTTCCTTCTTTTAGAAGAGTCTCATTTTCCTTCCTCAACTCTTCTAAGCTTCTTTTCAATTCTCTTTTTCTTCCATTTTTCATAATCCTTTTTGGAATATTTTTTCTTTTTAGAAGATTTTTATAAAAGGGACACCCAAAATAATTTGATTGGTGATATTTTTTACTAAAACAAAGCTTTGAGGAACACAATTTCTCCCTAGACAAATAAAAGCCTTAGGTAATTTAAATTCAATATTCATTTTGCTACCATTAGCAGAATGAAGACTATGAGTAGTTTTATGAAAATATCTTGAATGTATAAGTCCTTCTTGAATACAATTTAAATCAGATGCACTATCAATAAGAGCAATAAATTCTTTTTTAAAATTATAATCTATTAAAAGAGTAATTTTAGTATAAAAGTTCTGTAGAGTAAAAGCTTTAAGACTGTATAAAAAGTTTGATTTATTATTTTTTAAACAAAGATCTTTCATAAAATCAAGAATATTATTCTCTCCTTTAATAGAGGACGATGATTCAAAAACATTTTCTAAATCCTGACGAGTTTTGATAGCATCTAGTTTAACCTCTATAACTACATTCTTTTCTTTTAGCCGGACAGTACCCTCTTTGAGATTATCAATCTCCTTTTTTAAATCACTGATAGTCATAGGAGAGCTTATTAATTTTCTCCTTTCAAGTAAGAGATTTTTAACCTCTGCCATGGTATATGAACCTTCTTTAGTAGGGATTTCCTCGGGGATATGATCTTTGTCTTTACTTGTAGAATTATTACTTATTTTATCAATAATTTGAGCTTTTATTTCCAGATCTTTAATACTTTGCAAGAGCTCCAATACCGTGTCATTATCAATAACATTTATACTCAATTCTTTAAATTGAGAATAGATCTTACAAAGATCATCTTCATCAACATTTTTTTCACATGTCATTCCTTGTTGGCAAGGTGAACATTCATCTTCAGAAGTCATATAATCTTCTTGTTGAAGAGCTTTAAGATCTTCACTTTTTGAGGATCCGCTACTACTACCTTCTGATTCTGATCTTTCTGAATCAGAATTGAGCATGACTTTATAAAGAGAGTCCTTTATGTTATCATCTACGTCAAGGCTTTTAATCTTTTACTTGATTCAACAATCTTTGGCATAATGACCAAATCTCCCACATTTGTGACAAGTATTTGACTTGTTATAATTCTTACGATACTTTTTCCTTCTTTTAGAAGAGTCTCATTTTCCTTCCTCAACTCTTCTAAGCTTCTTTTCAATTCTCTTTTTCTTCCATTTTTCATAATCCTTTTTGGAAGATTTTTTCTTTTTGGAAGATTTTTATAAAAGGGACACCCAAAATAATTTGATTGGTGATATTTTTTACTAAAACAAAGCTTTGAGGAACACAATTTCTCCCTTTACAAATAAAAGCCTTAGGTAATTTGAATTCAATATTCATTTTGCTACCATTAGCAGAACGAAGACTATGAGTAGTTTTATGAAAATATCTTGAATGTATAAGTCCTTCTTGAATACAATTTAAATCAGCTGCACTATCAATAAGAGCAATAAATTCTTTTTTATAATTATAATCAATTAAAAGTGTAATTTTAGTATAAAACTTTTGTGAAGTAAAAGCTTTAAGACTGTATAAAAAGTCTGATTTATTATTTTTTGAACAAAGATCTTTCATAAAATCAAGACTATTATTTTCTCCTTCAATAGAGGACAATGATTCATAAACATTTTCTAAATCCTGACAAGTTTTGATTACATCTAGTCTAACCTCTATAACTACATTCTTTTCTTTTAGCCGGACAATATCCTCTTTGAGATTATCAATCTCCTTTTTTAAATCACTGATAGTAGTAGGAGAGCTTATTAATTTTCTCCTTTCAAGTAAGAGATTTTTAACCTCTGCCATGGTATATGAACCTTCTTTAGTAGGGATTTCCTCGGGGATATGATATTTGTTGTAGAAGTATTACTGATTTTATCAATAATTTGAGCTTTTATTTCCAGATCTTTAATACTTTGCAAGAGCTCCAATACCCTGTCATTATCAATAACATTTATACTCAATTCTTTAAATTGAGAATAGATCTTATAAAGATCATCTTCATCATCATCCTTTTCACATGCCATTCCTTGTTGGCAAGGTGAGCATTCATCTTCAGAAGTCATATAATCTTCTTCTTGAAGAGCTTTAAGATCTTCACTTGTTGAGGATCCGCTACTGCTACCTTCTGATTCTGATCTTTCTGAATTAGAATTGAGCATGATTTGATTAAGAGAGTCCTTTATGTTATCATCTATGTCAAGACTTTTAATCTTTTCCTTGACTCGACAATCTTTCGCATAATGACCAAATCTCCCTCATTTGTGACAAGTATCTGACTTGTTATAATTTTGATGATACTTTTTCCTTGTTTTAGAGAAGTCTCCCTTTCCTTCCTCAGCTCTTCTAAGCTTCTTTTCAATTATCTTTTTCTTCCATTTTTCATAATCCATTTTGGAATATTTTTTATTTTTAGGAGTATATTCCTTTTCTTTAGATTTTTTCTTAGGAATATCAAATGCGAATTGTTCGCAAAATTTTCCTAATTGCCTTCTCTCATTTAAGCGATGTCGCTTAATATGCTGATTCAACTTAATTTCATTACACAAGGAAAGTCCTTCCTGTACGCAAGAACTTATAAGATTCCCATAGGTATAATCATCATAATTAATACTACGATTTTCTCCTCTAATGGCCATCCTGACCCTTTCGGCAAAGAGAGTTGGCAATCCATCTATAAACTTGGATTTCCAATGAGTGCTATTAGACTCTGGTAACTCCATCACTCTACAAAAGAACACACCCTTATAATACCTAAATGATGTAAGAGTCTTACATCTCAGATTTTGGAGTAGTGTCTTGATGGTCTCACTATTATCTGACCATCTTCCCGAAAAGTATTCTATAATATTCAGTACCAGTGTATAAACTGCATTCTGAGTATTTTGTTCTCCTTGTTGTTTTACTGCCATGAGAACCTTATCTATTTGATCCTGGTTGAGATAATTATCCCACCAACACTTCAATTGTCCAGTAAAACCTGCTGTTATCATATCAACAATAGTCTTATCACTATTTTTGTTACTCTTACAAATAGTACTATACATAAGCATTCTATGGACAGTTGTATAAATCTGTCTATCTGTATAACCATCAATGTTCCATTCATAGATTCCCTTACCATTATAGTTATTAGTTATAATGTGTTCATGTTCTTCCAACAAAACATTTTGAGGAGTGGGCCTAGGATAGTAGTACATCCTTTGAACAGGTTTTCTCGCATATTTTTCTGAGATTTTATTAATATCATCAGAAAAATTATTAATATGACTAGGTTCTCCTTCTGAGAAATTCTCTGCATTAATAGGCTGTACTCCACCACCTTTGAATTTTTTTTCTAAGAAATTCTCAAGATCTAAATAATCTTTGATCTTAAAATCTTCAATTTCTAGCGGAGGCAGCAAACTGCTATGAGCTATCTTTTCTTTACTCTTATTTTTAGTAGGCAATAAAGAGATGATTTTGTCTACTTTATCATGTAAAGAAATGATATGATCACCCAAAATACTCATATAAATATTGGCATAATTATTTTGCTTAATCATGACATTAACATGTTGTGCAGTAACTAAAGCAGTATCATTTTCAAATAATTTTGAAAAAAGTATTAAAATTATCAATTTTATCATTTTTATTAATCTGAAAAGATTGTAATGGAGGGAAAACAGATTTAGTAATTTCTCCATTACTTAAAACAAAATCTCTTTCTAGCATAGATATATAGTTATGAACTTGTTTACACATAAACCATGGTACGAATGGAACTAATTTATTAATTTTTGAATCAACAAGATCTTTATTCTTCTTGGAATTCATACTGTTCTTCTTTATTAAAAATCCTGAAAAACCATTTTCTAAATAGTTTCCATTTTTTTCGCTGAAAATCTTTAGCGATTCTAGCTCTTGCCGGTGAACCCAGACTTAAATCTATAATTTTGTCAGTCATTAAAAACCATATTATGAATATTTTCCATCCGAAAAATTCATTTCAAATTCAATTATATCTAAATCCAAGCTAGGTCTGGGGACATGTTCTAGCTATATTATCTTTATCAATATTTATATTATCACATCTATAAGTTTCTCTGATTTGAGAGGTAGATGCTCGGGAAGGAATCTAAACAATATAATCAACATGAGATATATAAGAAGAATTAGATCTAGTTATTCTAGAGGACATGCTATAATTATCAATTTGCATGCTAGTTGGTTCTGAAAATCTAATTTTAACAGTTCCATCATTCAACTGTTCAGTTTCAGAAATATCTGTATTAATATTATTTCTAGGTTGGGTAGCATTCTCAATAACCCACTCTTGTGGAAAATCAATTTCTTCCCACTTGATGGGTCTTCTTGTGACTACCTTAGATTTATCAAAATTAGTTTCAATTAAAATAGTTTCATTTTTAAAATCAATTATTTTGCACATAGGATTCAAAGTATACAATAATTTATAGTAAATTCTATAACATATACAGACAACTTCAGTGCCAGACATATAATCATAACCATGAAGGTTAACATTTAACATAAGAGAACTTAATGAGCATCACCAATCAAATTATTTTGGGTGTACCTTTTATAAATAATATTTTCTCACTTACTCATTGGGATAATAATAAAATTATTGGTACTTGGAACAATAAACCTTTTATACTTGAATTTGTGACTAAACCATTTACTAGAATGATAAATAATTTAACTGAAAAAATTAATTTCAATAAATAATCAAGTTAATTTTATAAAACAAGAAATTAATAGTATTGAAGTTGATCATATCTTACAAAATCCTAAATTACAGGAGAAAATTGCTATTTTATCTAATCAATTCTCTCTTGATATTTGCGGAGATCACCCTAATGCATTTTTCAACAGGAAAAAGCATATACTCAGCCTTCCATATAAAGATGACTTTGATGAGAATAATATTCCAACCAAGGCAAGGCCTTGTCAGATGAACTCGGAATATTTAGAGTTATACAAAATGGAAATAAGTTCTTTATTACAAAAAGGCCTTATAAGACAGTCCAAGTCACCATGGTCGTGTACAACATTCTATGTTAATAAACATGCTGAGTAAGAAAGAGGAGCACCTCGTCTGGTAATAAATTATAAACCACTTAATAAAGCATTACGATGGATCAGGTATCCCATTCCTAATAAGAAGGATTTATTAGATATAGTTTATGATGCTATTATATTTTCTAAATTTGATCTAAAATTAGGTTATTGGCAGATTCAGATAGCTGAGTCAGATAGGTTCAAAACCACTTTTAATGTACCAATGGGGCAATTTGAATGGAATGTTATGCCATTTGGTTTAAAAAATGCTCCATTAGAATTTTAAAAAATAATGAATGATATTTTCATACCATACAGTAATTTCATAATAGTTTATATAGATGATATCTTAGTATTTTCCAAAAATGTGGAAACCCATTTTAGACAATTTGAATTGTTTTAAAAAATAATTATACAAAATGGATTGGTTTTATCACAGCCCAAGATGGCATTGTTTAAAACAAATGACAGGTTTCTTGGTCATAGTATTGAAAGAGGAAATATTAGTCCTATCAATAGAAGTATTGAATTTGCTTCTAAATTTCTGGATGTTATTAATACCAAGACTCAGTTGCAGAGATTTCTTGGGAGTCTTAATTATGTTGCTCCTTTTATAAAGGATTTAGCAAAAGATACTGTTGTTTTATATGACCGGTTAAAGAATAATCCTAAGGTTGGTCAAATGATCATACTGAGGTAGTTAAAAGGATTAAGGAGAAGGTTAAAAACCTTCCTTGTTTAACCTTGGCCAATCCAAATTGGGCAAAAATAGTAGAAACAGATGCTTCAAATATAGGATATGGTGGAGTATTAACTCGGTATTGTCCTGTTAATAAACGTAATTATATCATTCAATTTTATTTTGGTAAATGGAATACAACCCAGAAAAATTATGCCACTATAGCTAAAGAAATTTTGGCTATCGTGAAATGTGTTCTTAAATTTCAACGAGATCTTTATAATCAAAAGTTCTTAATAAAAACCTGATTGCCAAGAAGCCATGTTCATGTTTAATAAAGACTGTAAGCATGATGTTTCTAAACAAATGTTTGCAAGATGGCAAGATTTATTTGCCCCCTTTGATTTTGAGATACAATATAAAAAGGGTGAAGATAATAGTTTTCCGAATTTTCTTACTAGAGAATATTTGAACTAATTAATTATGTCTCTTTTTAGGATGAGACCCTCATGTCCCCCTCCAAGAAAGGGAAGAGGACGCGGCACAACAGGAACAACTGGAAGGGGAGGTCATATCCTGGCCCAAGTAGGAAATAATCAATTAATATCAGCAAATATTGCTTCAACAAGCAGCAGTGGTAGTGGTATTAATATAGACCACCAATGTACAAAGAATTTATGGATTTTATGAAATCCAATCAAGGATCAGAAAATAATCCTCCGACCTATTCCTCAGCCTTAATAGAGGAAGAGACGACAAAAGTATTTGACGAAAATGATAAAAAGGAAGTTATACTTCCTTTAGAATATAATGATTTGCGATGGAAGCATGATCCATGGCAGCTAATGGCCAGGTATTTAGACTCAGTCTATTATACTACGACTGCGTATAAATACATAATGCATTATGAGATTATACACTCATCAACAGGGTCAGCAGAATTTCAGCATTTTTACCCTACTACTACCAGAAAAATTTATAACTTTTCTAAAATCATTATAAAAAAGGTTATTACTCCTGAATAATGGGGAATGAGCCTATTAAAGGAAAGAGATTATATTCATCCGGAACAGAAAGTTAACATAATTACTGGATTACGTAGACAACTTTAATAAATCATTATTATATGAGAATGCCAACAGAAAACATTCTTGGTTTATAAAGTTTTGTTCTAATATCTTTACTCAACAAATTCCAAATTGGTTTTGTAAATGGTAGACGTTATACGGTCCTTCAATAAAAAATTTACCAGATCAATACAAAAGTTTATATGCAGAATGGGTAGACATATCTCCCAAACTCATGAGTATGGCACAAGATAATATCTTCTTCGAAGGGATGGAAGTGATGTACTTTTTTATCGAATTCTCCGTCCCATGGATTATGAAGTGGAATGTTGAAGTTAATAATACTTTTGAAGGATTCCCTTGTTTACAACGAACTCACTAAGGAAATTGATATTGATGCTCTCTTCAAGAAATTCCAAGAGCAAGTGGAGGAATCCTCCGACAAGGCCACCTGCAAAAGCAAAGGAAAAGCATGAAGAAGACCCCACAAAACATAATAATATGGGTAATATGACAAAAAAATTTAACAAAAAAGGAATCATCTTTAATAAAGCAAGGAGTCGAAAGTCATATCGGCCATGTGAAGGCAACCATTTGTTGTTGGCCTTATCTTTTTGTTATTGGCCATTGTAAAAAGTGTGGGCCATTGTAATTTTACGTTTTTATCCTTTTAGACCTCTATATGAGGGGACTTAAGCATTAATAAGGAGGCAGGTTTTAGAACTCCCTCTTTCTCTTTGTAATATTTTCTCAGTTTTAAAGTTTAAATAAAGGTTTGCAATTTGGTTGATATTTTGGAGTTCTTCATAAGGTACTATTCTTCTTATTATTTTGTATTTCTTTATGTGTTGAGCCCAATGATGGGCTAAACTATTTGTGTTGAGCTGTAACATACTAAGTTACTATAAGGTGGCGTTGTGTCTATTATGTTGACATGTTAAATAGTTAGATTAAGGTCAGACATAGTCTAATCCAGGCCAGCTTATGAAAAGCCACCGAAGAAATCCGTTGGATTACCCGTTGGATTACCAATGTGGAGGGCAGATCCAGGCGAACCCGGATAGTAGGGGCTTTTATACACTGTTGCTAGGGTAAACTATGTTCGTAAAGGTTCCTAATAGTCTGACTATGCGATCCGTAAAACAAAGTGTTGTTCTTTATAAGGTACTATTCTTTTTATTATTTTGTATTTCGTTATGTGTTGAGCCCAATGATGGGCTAAGCTGTTTGTGTTGAGCTGTAACATACTAAGTTACTATAAGGTGGCGTTGTGCCTATTATGTTGATAGATTAAATAGTTAGATTAAGGTCAGACATAGTCTAACCCAGGCTAGCTTATGAAAGGCAGCCGAAGGAATCCGTTGGATTACTCGTTGGATTACCTATGTGGAGGGCGGACCCGAATAGTAGGGGCTTTCATACAGTGTTACCAGGGTTAACTATGTTTGTAAAGGCTCCTAATAGTCTAACTATGCGATCCGTAAAACAAAGCGGTATCAGAGCCATGGACTTATAATAACTATAGGTGTTATAGTTCAACATAGTTTGTTAAAATGAATATCATAAAGAAGAAGTCTACTGTTAAAAACAGTAGAAAAGAGAAATATGATATACCGCAATACCTACATCTACTTAATAAGTGGACTATTCCAAAAATATCACCTAGAATCATATATCAGATGGGTACTTTTGAGAAACTTGGTCTCAAACAAGCGGTTAGAACCACTGAAGAAACTATTACTATTGATAGTGACACTCAGACTTTTAGATTATTATCTGATAATGATTTGGCCCCTTATAGGGATATTTATCGACTTATGCATATCGGTTTAGTACATGTGGCTTTCAAGCCCCTTACTTTGTGTGGTCTACCAGAAAGTTTTATAGCAGCTTTACGTGATGGTAGAAATCATAATTATCAATCTCCTTTTTTAAATCACTAATAATAGTAGGAGAGCTTATTAATTTTCTCCTTTCAAGTAAGAGATTTTTAACCTCTGCCATGGTGTATGAACCTTCTTTAGTTGGGATTTCCTCGGGGATATGATATTTGTCTTTACTTGTAGAAGTATTAGTGATTTTATCAATAATTTGAGCTCTTATTTCCAGATCTTTAATACTTTCCAAGAGCTCCAATACCTTGTCATTATCAATAACATTTATACTCAATTCTTTAAATTGAGAATAGATCTTATAAATATCATCTTCATCATCATCCTTTTCACATGCCATTACTTGTTGGCAAGGTGAGCATTCATCTTCAGAAGTCATATAATCTTCTTCTTGAAGAGCTTTAAGATCTTCACTTGTTGAGGATCCGCTACTGCTACCTTCTGATTCTGATCTTTCTGAATCAAAATTGAGCATGATTTTATAAACAGAGTCCTTTATGTTATCATCTATGTCAAGGCTTTTAATCTTTTCCTGACTCAAAAATCTTTGGCATAATGACCAAATCTCCCACATTTGTGACAAGTATCTGACTTGTTATAATTCTGACATACTTTTTCCTTCTTTTAGAAGAGCCTTATTTTCCTTCCTCAGCTTTTCTGAGCTTCTTTTCAATTATCTTTTTCTTCCATTTTTCATAATCCTTTTTGAAAGATTTTTTATTTTTAGGAGTATATTCCTTTTCTTTAGATTCTTGCTTAGGAATATCAAATACGAATTGTTCGCAAAATTCTCCTAATTGCTTTCTATCATTTAAGCAATGTCGCTTAATTTGCTGATTCAACTTAATTTCATTACACAAGGAAAGTACTTCCTGTACGCAAGCACTTATAAGCTTCTCATAGGTATAATCATCATAACTAATACTATGATTTTCTCCTCTAATGGCCTTCCTAACCCTTTCGGCAAAGAGGGTTTGCAATCCTTCCTGATTCATATGGCTGAGCTTCGTGAGTATCATCACTTGTTTCACTGCGCATAGATGAGTAAGATTTTACATAGTGCATGATATTGAGGAGCAGATATTTCCTGACTTCTTCCAAATAATTATTAATCATTTAACTTTGATCTCCATCTTGGTTAGAAATTCTTCTAGACATATGTTTAACTGAAGTGTCAGCGATCATCCCTTTATGAGGAAATGAACTATAATCTTGAATTGTCTAGGAAATTAAGTCCAGAAGTTCTTGTCTGTATAAAGACTTTGTTTTGGGATCTTTCTTCATTAACTTGTCCCAAAAATTATTATAATAGGTCCGATATCAATAGGGAATTTGTTCCTCAGTGAAATCCAATTCCGGAGCACATTTATGAATCCAGGGAATAGAAAATTCTATAAAGAAGTATATTTATTCGATTTGTTGCATATAACAACTGTGTTCCTGGTGAAATAAATTGTTAAGGTCTGGAGAAACCTTAACCCATTCTTTGTATAATTTGAGAAATGGATCGAGCAATATTTTTATTGTTGGCCCGTGGTATGACCACCAGTTCAAAAACCAATTTGGAATAGGATTAGCAAATATCTTTGCACATACTTTAATAAACCAAGTATGCTTGTATCTCTCATTATTATAGTAGAGAACTTTATTAAAAGCTTGAACATAGTCCCAATATGTAAAATTTGCAGAGGCTTTTTAAGGCTAATCTGCCTTTCTTTCATTGAGGAAATACCTGGAATGATCTGTTTTATAATCATTTTGGAGAGGTTATAAACATTCTCACTAGTATTATAACCTGAAAAGTGCTGAAATTCAACACCTATACTTATCAGCAAACTTTTATAATAAGACCAGGTTTTGTATGACTCACCCGGGAAATATAATCCATTGAGTAAATACCGTTGGAATATCTTCCATGGTTCTTCTTTTCTCTGAATCTCAGAGTTTTCTAAGAGAAATATTACTTCTCTTTTTTCTACCTTTTCGTATGATTTGATATCATCATTATCATCTTTAGCTATTGATGCAAAGGTATCACTTTGCTTTTGTGATAACTATGCTTGTAATTAGGCCTATAACGGGCTATTTTGTAGAATATCTTCCAGATGTACGGATGAGGTTGCCTCTTGAGCCTTTGAGTTTAAGTTAAATAGACTCATTCCTCCTCTTTGTATAACTGGAGAGTTGGGTGAAGATCCGTATGACAATCTTGATGAACTTGGAGAATATCTTTCCCTTCCTCGTGGGTTATTTCCCTTTCCTCGAGCCTTAGTTACCTAAGGGGGTTCCATCCCACAAACAAAACATCGATATTTATTCCCAATAAGCGTCATAATAAGTACTATAATGATTATTCGGATGATCTTCCATTGATAGGAAAAGGTCCATCACCATTCCATCTATAATTTTCC
The DNA here is from genome assembly GCF_900185275.1 of Solanum verrucosum. Lineage (NCBI taxonomy): Eukaryota > Viridiplantae > Streptophyta > Magnoliopsida > Solanales > Solanaceae > Solanum > Solanum verrucosum. The sequence continues at coordinate 179,307 of NW_026020412.1, forward strand.
AGCAAATTAGTTCTTTCATGTGTCGGTTGAGGGGAAGAACCTTTAATATAGTAATTAATCTTTTTTCTGTAAAGAAAAGGGAGATGGGAACTTCATTTATTTCGGAGGTGCTAATGTCACTCATTTTGAAGGTATTCTCTAGATAGGAAGTCTGGAATAGAGTTATCACTTCCCTTCTTATAAATATTTTCAAAATCAAAAGGGACTAACTGTGCTTGCCATCTGGCAAATATTAATTTTGAAGCATCATGCTTAAAATCTTTATCAAACATATATTTGACTAATTGATCATCATTATTGATAAGTAACTTTTGATTATATAAATCATCTTGAAATTTTAAAACACATTTGACGATGGTTAACATTTCATGAGCCACCGTAGCATATTTTTTCTGAGCATCGCTCCATTTTCCTGAATGAAATTGAATTAAATATTCAGTTTTATCATGAGGATTGATTTTTTAAAAAATTCCCCCATAACCTATATTAGACGCATCAGTCTCCACTATTTTTTGCCAAGCAGGGCTAACAAGAGTTAAACAAGGTAAAGATTGAACACAAAGTTTTATATTCTTTACCAAAGAAGTAAGACTATTAGTCCAAGGTGATTTATATATTATCCTTTTTTAGCCTGTCGTATAATGGGGCTAAATCTCTAGATAGATTCTTGTAAAAAGGGGAAATATAATTTAAACTTCCCAAGAATCTCTGTAGTTGCGTTCTATCTATAATAATATCTGGGAATTTTGAAGCGAAGTCAATAGATCGCTGAATAGGAGTAATTTTTCCCTGACTGATAAGATGTCCTAAATATCAGACTTCAGTTTGAAATAAACTCATTTTCGGTTTAGAGATTACCAAACCATTTTGTATAACTATTTTCTTGAAAATGTCTAAATGTTTAATATGCATTTCAAGAGTTTTTGAATAAACCAAAATGTCATCAATATAGACGATGATAAAATCTAAATATGGATTAAAAATGTCATTCATAATTTTCTGAAATTCAGAAGGAGTGTTTTTCAAACCAAATGGCATAACATTCCATTCATATTGTCCAAACGGGACATTAAAGGAAGTTCTATAAGAATTTTCTTTAAATATTTGGATCTGCTAGTGTCCTGATTTTATATCAAACTTTGAAAATATATTAGCGTCATATAACCTAGACAACAAATCTCTTTTGTTTGGAATAGGGTATCTAATCCATTTTAAATATTTGTTCAAAGGTTTAGAATTAATAACTAACCTGGGAACACCTCGTTCTTTTTCAGCTGTGTTATTAACATAAAATGTTGTACAAGACCAAGGAGATTTAGAAGGTTTTATCAAAGCCTTTTGTAAAAGATTATCAATTTCTCTTTTGCAAAATTCCACCAATTCGGCGTTCATCTGGCAAGGACGAGATTTAGTAGGAATATCATCCTCAGAGAAGTTTTCTTCATAAGGAAGAGTTACAATATGCTTTTTCCGATTCCAAAAAGCACTAGGATGATCAACGAAAATAACAATAGCCATTTTCTCCGAAATCAATTTAATTTTTTCTTGAATTTTTGTAGATTTTAAAGTATCAAATATATTCATACTAAATAATTCAAGTTCCAAAGAATCAGTATGGTTTTGTTTCGTGTTAATCAAAGCATTAATATCACGATATATAGGATCAGTAATAAACGTATAACTTATCCCTTGATTTTTATAAGTAGTAGAAAATCCTTTAGCTGTTATGCTAGTGAAAGGATAGATAGCGTTTACAAAAGGGGTTCCAAGTATAATTGGAGGGTATAACTAATTTTTTACCAAAAAAAAGAAATGCGGAATGCAAACTTTATTTTGACAAATACGTGTATTAGGCAATTTATACTTTATATCTAAAGAATGTCCTGAAGCCGATTTAACCATATGAGTTGTTTTATCAAAATATTTAGTTGGAACTAAACCTTCTTGAATACAACTTACATCAGCTCCACTATAAATCATAACTACATTTGTAATAGAAAATTGATTATCGATTAAAATAGTGCAATTGACGTACCATTTATGAGCAGTAACAATTTGCATCATTCCTAAAAACATATCTCTTTTAGGATCACAATTAACAGGTTTTGCAAGGGTAGTTTTTTTATTAATAATGTTATCATCAACAATATTTTTACCTTTACTAGAAATTGTTTCAAGTTGGGTAATACGATGATCACAACTCATTTGATTCTGTTTTAAAGATTTAATCTCATTTTTTAGGGCTTCAATTTTTTCTTTAAAGTCATCAAAAGAAGCATCACGTATAACAATAGGTTGCCTACTAAGTCTAGTATTTACTTCAGACAAAGAATATGGTGCAGAATACTCAAATTCAAAATCCCTTTTTATGTTTTCAACCGATTTTGAAGAACTAGCATTGCTGTTATTAACAGCTAATTGGATAATTTTATCACGCAACTCATTATTAGTAACTTCTTGCAAAAGTTCTATCACATTATCAGAAATAATAGTATGAATGTTTAAATCTTCAAATTGAGATTGTAATTTATAAAAGAATTCATCATTTTCACAGGAGCAAATATCTCTGTTGCATCAACAACCATTAATAACCGCATTAGTAGCAGGCTGCTTAGGGTTGGAAGACTCAGAAATATTACTATCTTCTTCTGAACCTGAATCAGGAACATAATCGGACTCTGAATCGGAATTATATAAGAAACTATAAATCTTATCATGAACTTCTTTATCAAGTTCTAAGGATTTCAGCTTTTCAAGTTTGCAATTGGGTGCTATATGTTCAAATTTTCCACATTTATAACACTTGATTTTGGCGAGTTCTCATCTAGACCGATTCTTTGTAAATCTATTGGATTTTCGGTGAGCTCTTCGCTCTTCTCGTTCTTCTCTAGACCTTTGCCTAGATCGTTTCTTTCTATAAGGTTTATCAGAAGTAGAATGACTAGAATCTTTTTGTTTGATCTGCTTACCTGAATCTGGTAAACCAAATTGAGTACAAAAATCTCCCATCTGAGATCTTTCTCTAAGCTTATCTATCTTAAGCTGTCTAGAGAGTTTTAATTCATTGCACAAGTTTATACCTTCTTGTGTATAGGCTCCTATCAACTTACCATATGTGAATGTATTGTAAGCGATAGTTCCTTGCTGAGTCCTAAGAGTTTTTCTAACTCTTTTAGCAAATAGAAGGGGCAAACCGTCTATAAACTTTACTTTCCAATGTTCCAGACCATTTTCTGGAAATTCCATAACTCTACACAAATAAGTATATTTATACCATCTAAATTCTCCTAAATGTCTACTTCGTAAACCATTTAAGAGACTTCGAACAGTTTCATACTGATTGGTAAATCTACCATTGAAATGTTCTAAGACAGTCATTACTAGGCAGTAAACAACATCTTCTCTGTTAGCAACAAGAGCCATGCCTAAGTTATCAACTCCTTCTGTACTAGAAGTAGCATTAATTACTGCAGCTTTAGCTTCAACGCTCATATAATTTCCCACCAATCTCTGAGTTGACCAGTAAAACTTGCAATTATCATTTTGCAAATATTCCTATATGAATTTCTAACACTTTTACAAATAGTTGCATACATCAACATAAGATGCACTAGAATGGTTAACTGTCTATCAGTTAGTCCATCCAGATTCCATTCATAAATTTCAGAACCACTATAAGAAGTATTAGTCTGATTCCAGTCGCGTTCTTCTATTAATACATCTTGGGGAGTAGGTCTGGAATTGTAATAAGTCTGCATGCTCGGCTTGTATGTAAACTTAGGATCTCCACTATTCTTCTTAGGGAACCCTCTAAGTTTATTAACTTCTAAAGACACTTGCTCTTTATAATCAAAAGCTTGTTCTAGCTCATCAGTAAAAGTTTCATATAAATCAATAGGTTTAGCACCAAATTCAGAATTTTTTTTATTAAGAAGTTCTTCTAAATCAAATAAAGCTTTAAAAACAAAATCCTGAATCTCAAGAGGTCATTTAACGTGAGTAAGAACTTCTGAAGATTCTTGAGAAGTTGAAGCTTCTCTAGAAGGTTTTAAATAATTTTTTATTTGAATTATCAAAGCAGTTAATTCATCTAATTTTGTATCAAGAGAACTGATATGTTCACCTAAAACTTTAACATAAAGTCCCAAATAATTATTCTGAGAAATCAAATCATTAATTTCGTTGATGCTGACTGCCGCAACATCTTCTTCCACAAATTTTTGGAATGCTGTTAAAGTGATACCCGTATTGTTAGGTAAAATGAATGACGACTGAGGAGGATAAATTGATTTAACAATATTACCCGATCCGTCTTTATAAGATCGTTCCAAAACATTAATAAATAAAGGTAAATAAGTGGTTATAAACCAAGGGACGAAGAACATAATATTATTATGCAAGGCACAAGTTTCATAAAACTCTTGTGAAATATTATTTAAATCATCTTTGATAAGTGTCAAAAAACCAAGTTTTAAACCGGTTCCATTTATCACTTGAAAACTCATTTTGAATATATTTTCTTGCCAGTGAACCTGGACTAAAATCAATTTGATGTGCATCCATCATTAAGTATCGTTAGGATTAAAATCCATTTCGGATGCGGAAGGAATATCCTTATCAGAAATATCAGAAGATTTATCATTAACTCGAACAATATTCAATCGAGGATCAATCTTAATTTTATCTTTGTTCTCTGAGATAACAGATGATAAGGTATGCAAAGAAGCAACACGATTATGCGCAGGACCATAAATAGGTTCAATAGGCGATATATGTTGAATGGCCAATCTTCTATCGAAAATGAGTGTCGATTATAAGGAACACTTTTTTCATCAAATTGAATGCAAATCTTACCATTGGGATTCTGATTAATATGAGAATATTCAGAATTAGTGATTGCATTTGCCATTTGTGTAGAAGGTATAACTGAATCATACGTCCGAGTAGTAGGAAAATTAATTTCTTCCAATTTAATAGGTCTTCTAGTAGTGACCTTAGATTTGGTAAATTTAGTTTCTACCAAAATAGTTTGATCCAATGTATCATATAATTTACATCTAGGGTTTAAAGTAGCAAGCAAATTTTAATAAATATGATAAGATAAACAGATCAATTCAGATCCAGGTGCATAGTTAGAACCATGTGTTTTGACATTCAAGGTCAAAGCATCTAATATATTAGAGTCAGTCAGAGATAACTGCAAATTAGGCTGAGTGTTAAAATAAACGGGGCCATAAGCTACAGTAGATTCTATCGAACCCATCAAAGTTTGTCTAAAATTTAAATTCCTCGCATCCCGAAGGGCATCTAAGAAAGTTTCAGGTAACCCTTTAAGAGTTAAAGGCTTGAATGTAATTTGTACCATGCCAATATGCAAGAATTTATATTGATTTTTATAAACATCAATATCACGTTTAGTTAACAACCGAATAGTCTGTTCAGACGAGTTTAATGCCAGAGACTGTTTAGTTATTAACTAAACGTGATATTGATGTTTATAAAAATCAATATAAATTCTTGCATATTGGCATGGTACAAATTGCATTCAAGCCTTTAACTCTTAAAGGGTTACCTGATGTTTATAAAAATCAACCACCAAAACTTTCGATAATGATGCAAGAAATAATTACACGTTATACAATTTTATTTCTAAATTTAATGATATAAAAGGTTCAAACATTTCAATATTATAATGCTAAAATTAAACATACCTAAAATTCGAGCAACCTCATAACATTGAAATCAAATTTTATATAATTATGAAATCAAATCATATAACAAAAAATAAATATTACCTCTTGCGAAAAACAATTCCAATAAGGAACCACAAACTCGAAGCCACGAAGCAAACCTCAACCTAACTCTTTTTTTCTCATCCGTGTTTTTTCCTTTTTTTTCTCCCTTTTTTTGTTCATGTTGTGTTGGTGGGTGTGTTGCTGCTAAGTTTTGGTTGCTAATTGTTTGTGTCAATCCCTTTTCTAGGGAGTAGCTAGTATAGGATATATTCTCGTACGTGTATTTGTGTATAGTGGTATATAGTGTGTAGGGGTGAGTTGATGTGTTGTGGGTTAGTTGGTAGAGATGTGAGGGAGTTGTGGGTAGATATATAGGTTGTGTACGGGAGAAATAGGGTAGTGTAGGTATAGTGATTATTTTTAATTAAATTATATATAAAATATAATAATAAAAATATTAACTTATTAACTTGAACTAATAAAATATAAGAAAAGTGAAATAGTTAATCAAAAAATATAATTAAGAAACACTAGCTTATTTATTAAATCTAAATTAAAAGAAAACATATATTTTTGGAAGTTTTCAAATCTTTTAAAATAAACTTACTAAAATACGATAAAAGAAAAATATCTAATATATATATAAAAGCAATAATTATGCACTAAAAATGGTGTAAGACCTTAAGTTCAGTAAAAAATTATGTGTCTACAATGAGGATCATTCCTTCACTTTGATATTCATCGAGTTCTTCCTCGACTTCAGTTGTGCCAGTTGTAAAGGCGATAATTTTCTTTTTGTCGTGTTTACTGTATCTGTTAATATGATTCTGCTCGTAGGCCATCAGATATCCACGAAATTCATCGTTGGTCATTTGTTGCAAATCTCCATCTTCAAGAATAACAAATTTAGTTTCTCAAGCCTTGGGAAGACTTCTGATGAGTTTTTGGACTTGTAATCCGTTAGAGTATACCATTCCCAGAGATTTGAGTTCTCAAATAATTTTGCTAAATCTTGAGAACATGTCCTCTACATTTTCATTTTCCACCATTTTGAATTATTCATATTCATTTACTACTGAACTTATCCGAACTTCTTTTACTTTGCTAGTTCTTTCATAAGTTACTTTGAGTTTGTCCCACATTTCTTTTACAGTTTGACATGTTGAGATTTTGTCATATTCTGCTCCGCTAACTGCACAATAAAGCAAGTTTATAGCTCTAGCATTAGTTTGAATTACTTCTTGGTGTTCCTTTGAAATATCAAAGGATTCTGGATCAAACAATTTTTTAGTAGCATTTTTTCCTATGAGTCCATGAATAGGCTTCAGACCCTTTTTGATAAAAATCCATGCTTGAAGATCGTTTGAGGAAATGAAGATTCTGAATCTATCATTCCAGTGGGAGTAATGTTGTCCATTGAAGTAAGAAAGTCAATTGGAAGAGTGTCCATCTTGAAGAAGAGCTCCAGGAATTTGATAGTTTTTCATAGATCTTTGTTCACGTGTGGTTAAACACTTTATATGTGAGACCTGCTTTGATACCAATTTAAAGTCAAGAGGGGGGTAAACTAAAAATCCTTTAGTCGACTTTGTGTGTGGGATAGTCGACTCACTTGCAGATTAGTATAACAGTATAAGGAAATAATAAATGCAGTAGATAAAAGACTCAGCGAGTTTTTGTACTGATTCGGAACACTGGTGTGGTGCCTACTTCCAGTCCCCTTGGGTTTCATTAAAATATTGTTGAGAACTTGGGTGTTACAAAGTATTTCGACTGAGAACTCTATCTGATATGCCAATCAGATCTTCTACTTTGACACAACCTCTACTTGTATAACCTACACTCAAATCTTTCTTTCTCTTTTCCATTTTAGTTATATACTCACGGGAATAAAAGGCTTTTCTGAAAGATAACATAAGACAATAGTACAAGTTCAAGTGAAGTGTGTACTTCACAACTAAGGCTAAATGAGGTTTATCTAGATAGACTTTTGCTCTTGTAAGGAAAATCCATGAGTGTTTCTCTCAATCCAGGATATTGAGGGATTCCTTGATTGAGGTGATTTTTTGATTCATGTCCATATCAGTTATGTGCATGGTAAAATCACTTCACTTCCTTCTTGTGATGATCTTCTCGATTCTCGACTTTATTGGATTTTCTTCCTTCTCTTGGTAGCTTACTTGATACTCGGTTGGATTGTTGATCTTTGATTTCGTCTTATCAACAAGATATGCTTGATTGAACTGCCTCTAGGATTGTGTCCATATTGCATTGATTATGGATCATGGCTTTCCTTTCTTCCGTTGCTCTAGAGATCAGAACATATCTCTTTCCTTCTTTGTGCTATATTCTTGGTTCCTTTCCTTTATGATTTCTTTGCCTGTGAAGGGTACAAATAATTGTTACGTGTCGTTTATCAAAATCAACCGATTCTATGGACTTAACAGAATGTAGTAAGTTCAAGATTCTATAATTTATGTTATGTTTGTTTTAAAAAGGTTGTGAACTTGACTAATTTTGTCATTTTTTTGTTAGGTTCGAAGTGATTAGAGCGTCATGTGAAAACTTACAATTGCAAAGCATATGGTTGATAAATCATACGACAAAAACTTATAATAAAATATAATATTATTTTATTAAATCTAATATAAGAGAAAAATATTAAAAATATTTAGAGAATAAATCTCCCATAAACTAAACTCTTAAACATCTACATTGTGGAAGCTATTGTGTTATGCTATGAGAATAAGAATCTACAATTTATTGATCTTCGAACTTTTCCTCTAAAGAAAGAATAAACCGAATATGGACGAAAATTATATTTTTTCCTTTCAGAAAAAGTTCAAGCATTTATGGTAATATTTTGACTTTTTTTAAGGAAAAAATAAACTTCAAACAAGGCAATAAAATCAGGGTAAAATCTTACAAATCTCCCCTTTTGGCTGGATTTCTTGACAAAACTTGATCCGTCTTCTTCACTGCATGATAATCTTTGTTCTTCACATTCAAAGATGCAATATCATGAATGTTGAAAATATGGTTTAAATCTCTTCTCCACATGTAGTTGGACAAAAGTCTTCATTATCATCAAATTTATTGCAAATTGATTCGAAACCGTATTGAACCTATCTTCAACCTCGTTCCATTGGATCATTGAACCATGTGCTCTGATACCACTTATTGGGTTCGAAAGTGATTACATCGTCATGCGGAAGTTTACAATTGCAAAACATATGGTTGATAAATCAGATGACAAAAACTTATACTAAAACATAATATTATTATATTAAAACTAATATAAGAGAAAAAATATTAAAACTATTGAGAGAATAAATATCATCATAAACTAAACTCTTAAAACGTCTACATTGTAGAAGTTATTGTGTTATATTATGAGAATAGGGATCTTACTAGGTGTTGCATTAGCTAAAGATGCAAAAATGTAGTATGAGTATCAAAATGTAGGGTACTCATTAAGCATCATTTAGAAGGATCTTAAATATTAATAACCAACACGATAGTTCTAACAAGGAGTCTGACATAAAGCTAGAAGTAAACAGGTACTATCGACAAGAAATACAATAACAGTTCTACCTATACAAGTCAATCAATCAGACAAAGAGATGCAATGCACATACGGCCAATGCATGTTTAAAGCAAAAAGTTTTAGAATTATCTCGCTAGTTGTCCCGTGGATCCATGAGACAACTACGAAACCCACCTCAACTCCAACTAAAAATATAATAAAAAGGAAAAATCCAGAATTCAGTCTACGGGTCACTAGAGTTGTCAACATATGCATAAGAAGGCAAAATAGTACATTTACTCCCAAAATCAAGTTACCTTCAGTAAAAATTAGTAAAATTAGTAATCTTTATTCGTTGGAGCTAAAATCAATAGAAAACATAGTAAAACCGAGTAAGTTTTCCGGAAGCCTTTTTTCTTTCCAAAACCATGTTCAGTATGCCATGAACATGATTTCAGACCAACACTGTCAAGCCATTCTCAAAATACAAACAACTGGGTATACACCTGTCACATCACAATAGTACTAACTTGGAACTCTAGCCAGTCCACATTTACGGACTCCGACCCAACACAATTCAATCAATACAATGATAAACCCAAAGAAAGACTAAGAAGGCACATAACACACCAAATCAATCAGCACATATAAATATCTAAGTTTTATGACACCTAAGAGCATTTGAGGATCTAAAACGACAAAAAAACTAAGAATCAACCTAAACTAAGGCTCATTGACTACAATCTAACATTAAATAACCTGAAAATGGCCAGAAGTATTGACTAAAGATCATGAAACCCTATGAGTTAAACCTAATCCTTCATAACGATTAAACTACTCAAATTAAAATGTAATCTTGCTAATCCAAGTTTAAAAGATGGAAATCATAACCTACCTCAAGGTTGAAACTGCACTAGAACCTCTACTCAGGAGCTTTTCCCTTCCAAAAAGCCTCCAAACGGTGCCACGCTAACAACAACATGATGGGAATGCCAAAACAAGAAAAACAACACCCATATAAATAGAAATTTGAAAATGAAAAAATGACCCCAAAATACAATCATGGGAACAATGCACAAAATCACAAGCTCGACTCTATCATGAGGTCCCAAAAGACTCAAGGAGCTTGTGCCCCGAAAATGGGCATAATTCAAGCAATAAGCGAGCCAAAACAACCCCCACCAAATCTCAATTGAAAGGGACCTAAAATGGATAAATAAGTGAGAAATTGATGGAATTACAAAAATGTATGGAAGAACTCTCAACCACGAAGCATGCCCATGCGATTACCTAATCAATCCCAGCAAGAATCAAAGAAAAACTCCAAGATTTGCACTCATACTCGCCAAAAGACCAACACTTTTTAAAGAACTTCCAGGGATTTAACTTTCCAGAAACGGGGAATCTTTTCCTCGAATGCGGAGGTCAGAATCTTTGAACCTATGCAATTACAGAAAGAGTCCCATGAAAGCACAGACATAAGAAGCTTCACCCCATGAATGTGGAACACCCTTCGCGATTGTGGAGACCACATAGTCAATACTCTTTGAGCGAGATACTCCTCATGCGAACATAGTGGGCACGTCAACCACAACTCTGCGAACTTGGGCAAGGGCCTGTGATCACAGAGAATAAAATAATATTGCACCAGCAAAATTACATCAACACTTCACCAAATTGAAGAAATACCCTGACGGGGTTCGACATTCATTTGGAACCCAGTGAATGCAAACGAACTATATTAACAAATCATAATAGACATTTTGGAATGAACAAAATTGATGAAACCACCAACTGAGATCGTATCATCAAAATATTGACCCAAGTCAACACTTGCAAGGAAAACACAAATAAAATGACAAATGCCACAAAATCATCCCTATCACCTTGAGATCTATCGTTTCATACAAAACTTGGCATTCTAGAGCAAACTACGCTGTCATAATTCTCATCCAAGTCTGTTTACCAAGAATGTTTGCTGAAGTCAAACTTTGACTTAAACTTCAAAATAAAAATGCGTAACAACACAAACTCAAAATGAGGACCTCGAGAACCAAACCAACCATTCTACTAGACCAAAATGGACCTTCCATAGCTGATGGTACTATCAAAAATCACATACCACTTCAGATTCTCTATATGTTGACTAAAGTCAACTCTTTCACTTAAGAACTTCCAAAAACAGAGCAAATTTCAAACCAAACTCTTCCAATGACCTTCGGAAGCATGTCACCCATCCCAATACCACATAGATACAACAAGGAAGCTACATGGAGGGTAAAAATAGTAAAGGAATGCAACAACCAGAAATGATTACGAGGGTCATTACAACATCCACTACTAAAAGGAGTTACGTCCTCAAAAGTTAATTAAAATGAAGTACATAAAGGCTAAAAAAGGTGAGGATAATGGGTCCGCATGTCAACCTCGGCTTCCCAAGTAGCATTCTCGACCAAACAATTCCTCCATAGGACCTTCACTAATGGAATCTACTTAGACCGTAATCTTCCAACCTGCCTGTCTAGGTTAGCTAAAAGCTCCTTCTCAAATAACAATGGCTTAACAACCTATACAAAATCACATTGAAGGATGTGAGACTCATCGGTAATATACCACCTCAACACAAAAACATGAAACATGGGGTGAACATCCTAAAGAGTTAGAAGTAAGGCAAAATTAAGATACCTCTCCTATCAACCTCAGAATCTTAAAAGTGTTGATGAACCCGAGGCTAAGCTTGACCCTCCTATAAAATCGCATCGATCCCTTTATGGGAGACACTTACAAAAACACCTGATAGCCAACCATGAACTTGAAAAGCAACAACCTCTGATCATAATAACTCTTCTGCCTACTCTAGGCAGTATGAAGTCGCTCCTTAATCATACATAAAGTATCCATAGAATCATGAAACAAGTTAGTTCCCCATAGACTAAGCTCAAAAACATCAAACCAACCCATTAGAAATTGACACCTCCTACCATATAACACCTCAATTGGAGCCATTTGAATGCTTGAATAATAGCTATTATTATAAGCAAACTCTGTAAAAGACAATAATTGATCCCACTAACCTCTAAAATCAATAAAAAGGCTCGTAGAATGTCCTTCCTGAATAGGCCTCTTAGACTAAACAACATCTTGAGGATGAAAATTCATACTAAGCTCAACTCGCGTACCCAACTCTTTTTCTATAGATATCCAGAAATGTGAAGTGATCTGATTACCACAATCTGAAATGATAGACACCACCACTCCATGAAAACACACAACCTCCCAAATGTAAATTTGAGCCAACCTCTCCAAACTATAGGTAGTCTAAACTAGCAGAAAGTGAGTAGACTTGGTTAATCGATAAACGATGATCCGAATTGAATAAAAAATCCAACAAGTACATGGAAAGCCTACCAGGAAGTCCATGTCTATGCGGTCCTGCTTATACTTCTAAATGGGTAGTCGCTTGGTCAAACCACCTACCCTCTATTGCTCATACTTTACCTACTGACAGTTCAAACACCTAGCCACAAACACCACAATGTCCATTTTCATTCCACGCCACTAGTAGTGTTGCCTCAGATCACGATATATCTTTGAAGCACTAAGATGAATAGAACATCTAGAACAATGGGAATCCTCCAGAATCAATATAACCAAATATCCAACTCTAGGAACACATATACGACCCTCAATCCTTAGAAAATCCTCTGGATATAAGGCCGACTTCCTAGACTTACTGCTAAGCACCCTATATTAAATCATCCTTGACCTTGGGTCCTTAAACTGCTTTGCTCAAATCTACTTGACGAGTCTAAGATTTCAACTCATTTAGGGCTATTTATTCATAGTATTAGTGTTCTCAATGCCTATTTGATGATCTAAACTGATGTTAAAGTGCTTATTTGCAGTTATGAAGGCAAAAGAGCAAACAAGGACATTACCAAGCAAAACGGAGCAGAAGAGCTAAAATAGTTGAAGAAAGGCAAGGCTGACAATCGCCGAGACCACTCGGAAACTCGTCAAGTGGCCATCCACTTTGCCTAAAGTTACAGCATGCCAACCCATATACAAAGACAACTCGGTGGTGGAAGGTACATTTCGGCAGCGCACCGATTGGATTGGTGAATTGAGTCCACCTAAAGTTAAAGGATGATTAGTGAAGATGCAAGCAAAAAGAATGATGAAAAGGGACAAATGGAGAATCGCCAACCAAGTTGGCAAGCCCGACTTCGATCGCCTAAAATTACAGCACAGAAAGGATGAAGACTTAAGCTAAAAAGGTGATGGTCAGGAGCATTTGGCAGGTTGGTGACGCCCGACTTATTCCGCCGAATGACCCTGAAGGCAAAAATCTTGGAACTTATAAATTGATTTTTGAATTAAAAAAAGGGATTCTCACTCATTTTTTATATCCGGGTTTTTGATTCAAAACACTGTTTTGAGTAGTTTTTGAGTTGAATTTGAAGTTGGGTTTTGATTTTAAGTTGATTTTCAAGAATTGTGAAGACTCAAATTTCGTTACCCAACTTATGGAGAACATAATTGGTAATATTTTCCTGCTTTTTTATAATGCATGGCTAAAACCCCCATTCTTGGGGGTGTGATTATGTGATTGATTATCTTAATTAGCCTATGAGTGTTATTAATTAATGATTTAATTGTTGATTTGAAGTGGGTTCTATTGATAATCGAATTTTACTTCATGAATTGTAATTACAAATGCAGTTCTAGTCTAGTATTCTTTGGTTGCTTGAGAAAGAGGTTTTAGAATTAATGTTATCAATTAATGATTGTAGTGATTGGGTTTTTATGAGTTCAGCTTGAGAAAGTGAGTCTAAATTTGATTCTACCAATCTAGCTTGAGAGAATAAATTAAGCGAGGTTTTGGGTTGTTCTTAATTGCTATTCTTGTTGAGGTTCGAGAGAACTCGCTTGAATCATGATAGTTGATCGAGAGATGGGTATTACATCTAAAGTCTACCTACCCACAGAGAGTCAACGATTTTTAGTAATTAGTAATCACCTGAATAGCTGATGAGTCTGGGATTTTGACTCATTTAGGGTTTATTATTCCTAGTTTTAGTGTCTTTGATGCTTATTGTATGCTCTAAACTGATGTTTAAATGCTAATTTGTAGATATTAAGGCAAAAGAGCAAGGCAAGGATATTACCAGGCAAAAAGAAGTGGAAAAGATGAAAAATGATGAAGATAATGAAAGCTGGCAATCGCCAAAGTCACTCGGAGACTCGCCGAGTGGCACTTTAGCTCGCCTAATGTTCCAGACTGCCAGCCCTAGGGAGAAGCCAACTAGGTGATAGAACTGGACCTTCGGCGAACCGCCGAATATATCAGTGAAAAAGAATTTAATTGCCTAAAGTTATAGGGTTTGAAGGATGAAGAGTTAAGGCAAAACGATGATGGAAAGGAGCAATTGGCGCTTCACCAACTTGGTCGGCCTTGCTCCACTAACTCCGCCGATTGACCTTGAAGGCCAAAATATGAGAACGTATAAATTGATTTTTAAAAGGAGAAAAAAGTATCCTGCCATTGTTAGATTCTGAGCTTGTGATTGAAACACTGCTTTTCTTAGTTTTTAGGAGTTTCCTAGTGGATTTTCAAGTTGGGTTTGAATTCGAGGATGAATTGGATCATTGTAAAGATTTAGATATTACTACCTAGCTTATGGAGAATGTAGTTGGTATTAATTTCTTACTTTTTATGATGTGTTGATAAAGCTCTGATTCTTAGGGGTGTGATTATGTGATTAGTTGTCTTAATTAGCTTATGGGTGTTATTAATTACTGACTTAATTCCTGTTTTGAAGTGGGTTCAATTGATAATCGAGTTTTAACTCATGAATCCTAGTTGCAAATGTAGTTATAGTCTAGTATTCTATGCTTGCTTGATAAGGTGGTTTTAGAATTAAGGTTATCAATTGATGTTTGTGGTGATTCAGGTTGTTGTGGGTTCAGCTCGAGAGAGTAGATAAATTCAGGCTTTGGGTTGTTTATAGTGTGATGCTTGTTGAGGTTCGAAAGAACTCACTTAATTCATGATAGTTGATCGAGAGATGACTATCACGTCTAAAGCCTAGCCTACCCACTAAGATTCAACGACTTTAGGTAATTAGTAATCATCTACATAGCGAAATTGGCAATTAATTGATCACATCCCTAAGTACCCCTTTCTACTTGATTACTCCCTTTTTTTTCATAGTTGTTAATTGACAAACCTTACCCCACCATCTGACACTTGTTGTCATCCCTTTTGATTTACTTCAATGGTTTTGATAATTTATATTCCTACAACCGATTAGAACATGTCTTTCACTTCGTAATTAATTCTCTACCGTATCACCACCTGTGGGATCGACCCCAACTCTTCGTTGAGTTTATACTAGATTGGGATCACCTACACTTAATATTGAATGAAGTGTAGTTGAGCATTTATCAAAAATGGCGCCGCTGCCAGGGAGTGGTGTTTAGAATTCTCTAAGTGAAGTATAACTGTGATCTAATCTTGTTTGTAGTTGAATCGACTTTTGTTGTTTTGTGTTTGTGTTGGCTGTTTGTGAACAGGTGACGTGATGAGTGTGAACGGAAGTAATGTTAGCCAACTTGGCCACCAAGATGACATTGGCAATCTGAGCGATGTATATGAAGTAGCTCAAGTGGATGGTGTAGGTGCCATTCATTTACCTCAGGTCGTGGGAAATGCTATATTCCATGTGACTAGCACGATGCTGCAACTTTTGCAAATGAAAGGCTTATTCAGAGGGATGGCTCTTGAGGAACTCCATGACCATATTTGTAATTTTGTGGACGTGTGTGGTCCGTTCTTATTTAAGAACATCTCACAAGAATTAGTCCAACTTAGGTTGTTCATTTTTTCTTTGATGGGGGAGGCAACTAAATGGTTAGCTGACTTACCAAGGGACTCGATTACGTCTTGAGATGAACTTATTGAGGCATTTTACATAAGGTTTCTCCATCCTTCAAAGATGTTGACATTGAGAGACAATATTCAGGGACTTAAACGTCTAAATGGTGAACCAATCCATGAGATGTGGGTGAGGTTTCAGAAGTTGTTACTTCAATGTCTGACTCACGAACATCCAAACAACGTGTTGTTACAACACTTCTACCAGAGTCTAGACTTAGTGAACAAAGGTGTGGCTAATCAACTTGTCCGAGGAGGTATTATGCATCAACCTTTTGAGATAGCGTCAACTCTCCTTGATGGGATGCCAAAAATAAAATGAGTTTGGTATACTCTGGAGGATCATGTGTCTCCTTTGAGTTTCAGGATGACAAAAGAACAAATAGAAAAAGACCAACAGCACGATGAAAACATGGCTAACATGATCACCCAAATGGATATTTTGTATAAACATGTAATGGGTAGTGGTTCTAAGGCCGTGAATGTTGTTTGAGTTAGTGGAGCAAATTCCGATGATCAGCACTTTGAGGCTTTGTACAATGAAAAGGTACACTTTCTAGAAAACCAGGGAGGAGGCTACCACCAAAATTATCCAAGGCCAAGTGGAACCCAAGGTTTGAATAGAGAGCGTGATGAAGGTTGGAAAGACCGTGATAATGATTGGAGTGACCGTGGTACAAACTGGATGGAGAGAGATGGTGACAAGGAGAGATATGTTCCTCTCCATGAGCGTCAAAAGCCAAAAGAGCAAAGGGCTGACCCGAAGAATTTCTGAACTGAAGATATTCTTGCACGCATTCTCAATAAGGTAGAAGGGTCAGAGAAAGTGCTCAAAGAGATGAAGGAGGACGTGTCAACTCTAAATCAGACGGTTACTTCCCACTGGTGTCCATTAAACAGCTGGAATCACAAATGGGCCAAATATTAGATGTTTTAAATTTGAGGCATAAAGGGGGTCTACCAAGTGATACCTTGGCTAACCTGAAGAATGAACCTTGAAAGCATATCCATGTCGTGCCATGACGATAAATAAGGCGTTTCTTGGGAGGCAACCCAAGTATTTAGGTTTTTCTTATTGTAGTTTGAATAACGGGTGTTGAATGTGCAGGTTGAAAAGTTGAAATTTTATGAAAAAAAGCAGTTAGGCCAGCCCAGGCACCAGTCGATGACTCGTCGAACACGTTGGTGATCTCGACTTGGATCACCGTTTGAACCACCTAGTTGGCTAGAAGGCCAAAATAGTTTTTAAATTCAAAAATCTCCCTCATTTCATACTTTTTGACTTCTAACCTTTCACAACCGCACTTTAGATTATATTTTTTGCATTTCTTACTTAGTGTGTTGGATCAATTGCTCGGGGGAAGACTTTGGTATCCTAGTTTTTCAAACTTCTGCATATGAGGTTGGTTATCCAAACCCCACCTTTGTGTTTTGGTAATTATGAATGCATAATCGTTGTCTTATTGTGTTGTTTACGTATAAGTGCGTTATTAGTTGAATTGGTTATTGTGTTTTGTACTTCTGATATACCAAATCGTGTTAATTGGCCCTTAATTATGAATTCTCATATGTTTGATTTATAAAATTTGTGGGTTGTGTTGATTTTGTTGTTGGGTCTATTAGGGGTGAAGTCTGAGTAACCCCGATTTTGTCGATCGTCTAATTATACCAAATGATAAAGAGGTGGACGTCATTCTTAAGGGAAAAAGACATCGATTGGCCATCTTTGACCAAAACGGGGAAATATGAGTACCCTGAGGTCATGGGTAGTATGGGTCTGGGCGTCAATTGCATAGAATAGGTGTTTACTTCTGTTTTCGTGGGCTGCGGGTTAGAATTTGAAGTCAAAGAGTATGAAATATGAGAGATTTTTTAATTTAAAAATGGTTTTGGCCTTATAAACCTTCATTTCGTGCGTTAGTCAGTGACACTTTAAAACAGTTTTGCCCAATGATAGAGTGGTTGAGGTCATTCTTAAAAAAGACGTCGATTGGCCAACTTTGACCAAAACAGGGGAAGTCTGAGTACCCTGAGGTCATTGGTAGTATGGGTCTGGGCGTCAATTGCATAGAATAGGTGTTTAATTCTTTTTCCGTGGGGTGCGGGGTAAAATTTGAAGGTCGGGGTCAAACTCTGGCACGTTGAGCTATTCAGCGAGCTAGATGAAACTCGCTGAGTGGTTCGGTGGTTCGCCTAAAGAACCCTAGGATCGCCTTTTATTCTTCATATTTGAGATTTTCTTCTGTAACATTTAGCAATATGCCTGAGCACACCGAGTTCACTTGGCGACTCACCGAATACCCCTTCTGATCGGCCTTCTGCGCCCCTATTTTTTGAAAATATCTCGTAACATTCGGCGAGCTACTTTTAGTTCACCGAATGGTGTCGGTGATACGCTGAAAGGCTTTGGACATCGCCGACTTATGCTGATTGCTGAGGATTTTTACGGTGTAACATTCGGCGAGCCCGACTTGACTCTCCAAATGGGTTCGACGACTTGCCAAACAATTCGGCGAGTCTTCGTGCAAATTTTTTTTACACTTTAAAGTTTTTTTCTTGACTAAGTCTAACGTTTTTGACTTTGTTTTGTAGGTATGGCTAGACCAAAAGTACCAGGGAGAAATCAACAGCCCCGAAAGTAGGTGCATCGTCCCAGAATGCACCGAAGAAGCTTCCTCCGACTGGGAAATAATAAAAGGCAAGGGGCGAGTTGTGCCCACACCAGCAGAGGGGAGCTCCGATACGAGGGCATCTATGCCACTCACCTGACTACCTATGATAGTGTGGACCATTCAGGTGAGAGTTCACCAACTTTCGTATTTTAACTGAAAGACGATAAACTTCTACAGGCTAGGAGAGAGGAGCTATGCTCCAAGGTGATGCATGATCCAACTCGGATCCCAGTGCCTCCTATGCTTCCTCCACCTCTAGTACAAATAGTGGAGTAGGTACCACTAGCTCATGTTTCTCCTTCCCGGTCACTAAATATATTAAAGGCTGAGGGTTTGAGGTTGATATTAGAGGAGAGACGGCTGTCTATAAACGCTATGGTAGAACGGTACCCAGAGGTGTGGAACATTCTCAAGTTCCACAAGTTTGAGATCTTCACCAAGCCCTAAGGCTCATATATTCCTACTTGGGTTAGAGAGTTCTATGCCGAGTACGGAAAGCTGGCTCCCAAAGGAAAGAAGAAGGCCAACACATTTAAGCTAGTTATTCATATGGTAGTACGGGGCCGGAAGGTGAAGTGTAGAAACACCAATATCAATGATGCGCTAGGTTGTATGATGAACGTGATGCACTACATAGATAAAATCTAGAAGAAGACCTTTGATTATTTGAAGGGTTGGTTGGCACCACTAATGTCTGACACCACTCCACAATGGATTAAGGCTTGTG
Source organism: Solanum verrucosum (assembly GCF_900185275.1). Classification (NCBI taxonomy): domain Eukaryota; kingdom Viridiplantae; phylum Streptophyta; class Magnoliopsida; order Solanales; family Solanaceae; genus Solanum; species Solanum verrucosum. Next base: position 198,904 of record NW_026020412.1, read on the forward strand.
TTCCTATTGAAAAGAAGAACCTGAATGTGGCTGCAAGATATTGATTTAGGTTCATTAGCAACACAATTATGCCTTCGCTGAATAAATCAATACTTCAAATCCCGAAAGATGTTTGTTTGGGCTGTATCTAGGTCTACTTATTGAGTAGGAGATGGCCATGAGGGCCAAGCAGAGTCAGACCTCTCTCCCCTTTTCTGATTTAATTACTGAGCTATGTAGGTGGGCTCGTGTTTCGGTGATTGCAAAGACGGATGTGGAAGTGACTCCCCCTTTCTGTATTGACATCCGACAGATAGAAGCCGAGTATATAAGGGATGAGGCTGATTGGAAGAGAGTTGAACCGGCGGACATGTCCCCGGTAGTTGATGTTGAGATGTTACCGACATAGGCAATACTTCCCCCTCAGGCCAGTGAGCCTACAGGTACTCCCGGTACCTCTACATCTGCCCCTCCTAGTTTGACTATTGTTCCCCCTCCTACTGCTATTGTTGTTACTACTGCTAGAGCCCTGATCACTCAGACTATGTTGTATAAGATGGGTCATATGTCCCAATTTGCTGATTTGCGTGCCTCTCGGGTAAAGTCTGTTGTGCCTGGGTTGATTGAGTAGGCGATTGGTATTGCCTTGGCCCCGATTAGGGCTCAGATGAGAGAGAACAAAGAGTTTATAGATGCCCATACATTTGCACTGGATGCCCTTACTATGAGGGTAGAGCCTTGTGTGCAGGGCCAGAGTGCTTCTGATGATGTGACTACCTTGAAGGCCGATATTGTTGGGCTGCGAAAAGATATGGATGAGCTGAAATCCACCAATCTCTCAATTTTCTGTGGCATTGTGACACTTTCTAAGGTGTTGAGTTTAGATTTCCCGACCAGTCCTGAGATTTCTCCGGCTACTACAATCGGAGATGTTGCTAGGGCTGATGATGCAGATGTTGAGTTTGAGGCTGATAATGATGAGGAGGAGCTGGGTGTTATAGACGTAGTAGTCTATGATGATTTAGCAAATCTTGAGGGAGCAATGGTTGAGATAGATGTGCAGACATCTTTGAGAGACAGTTCGATGGTGGGCTCTAGCAGAGCCAAGGATGATGTAGAGCCGGGAACTAATACCCAGACAGATGGAGTCACTAATATGCAGAGTTCACCACAAGCTTAGCCTGGCAGGATGATTCTTTTGACTCTCTTTCTATTATTATTTAGACTGGTTTTACTATTTTTGCGCATTTGAGGACAATTACTAGATTAATTTGGCAGGGAGAGGTATTTCCATACCCACCTCTTTTGGGCTGTTTTCTAGATATTATGTGTGTGTGATTGTTGTGAATGCTTGTTTTTGTTGACATACATATTAGTTTTGATATATTGTGTTGGTCTTCTATTTTGAAATGCAAATGTTGGTTTTGAACTGGTTTTAAAAAGTGCCACCTTGTGATGTGTTTGAATGTGGTTGTTCTCTTTCAATTTTGTGTGTCAGTTGTGATCAATACCGATGAGTTGAATAGTGCTCTCAATTGAACGATATGAGTGTACGGCTGCGATGAGGCAAATTTAATTACATAAGTCATATGTGAACTCTTAGCATCTTATTGTGACTAGCCGGTTGTTGGGTTGATCTCTTGTGATGATCATTGCACGCGAGCTGAAAATTGTAGAGCCTTGTTTGATGATTGTGTTAAATGCCATGTGTGTTGAGATTTTCTTGAAATGTGTACTTGGTAATACCTAGAACTTGCCCCGTTAGTCCAATTGATTAATGTAAGAAAGCGATTGAGATGATCTTAGTCACAAATTTGTGAAGAGTGAACCAAAATTGATCTTATATCTCTTTGTGACTACCTTGTGAGAGTGTGAACCTTGCTTGACACCATTTGAGCCTATCCTTTTCCTTGGATGAAACTTGAACAACTTTGACTTCGTTGTCCCATCACCTATAACCTTCATGAAGCATTGGTTTATTTGAATAGCCAACTTAGGTCAAAAGCCTAAGTCGGGGGTATGGTGAAAAAGGAGGAAAGTCAAGAAGTGTGAAAAATTTGCCCTTGAAGGATCATGTTGAAAAAGATGGAATCCCTCCATGTAAAAAAATAAAAATAAAATGTGAAAGTAGAAAAAGATTGAAAAAGAAAAGAGTTTGTGAAATAAAGCTTGTGAAATGAGCAAAAGAATTAGGGTATCCAATGAGTCATGCTTAAATGAACATAGGGTGGATTATGCAAATATAGTGTAAAAGAGAAGGAGAAAAAGTGAAATGCAGGCCATGCTTCATGAAGGTAGAAGTAACTAAACCAAAATGATCATACCTTTACCCTCAGCCCCGTTACAAGCCTTGAAAATCCTTTGTGATCTTGAGTGAGATGAATTTCATGTTGGTTGGAAAATAAGCGCAGGCCTATGGGTAGAGTTATGCATATATTTGTCTTTGAGAGTGTGAGAATTGTTTTTTCCGAAATTCTAAATTATTGACAAGTTTTGTTTGAGCAGGGAATCATACTTGGTGTGAGGGCATTTGAATGCTTTTGTTGAGCTTGAACTTGCATTTGAAGCAAACATTGTAAGCTTGAGTTCTATTTGATGATGGTTAATCATAGTTTGAAACGTAGAGTGCACAATTGAACATTACATGAATAGTTTGAACCTCTTGTAGGCATTGATGTTGAGTCTTGAGTAACACTGTTTGCAGACATCCCTATTAAACTGATTGATCTTGTATTTTACTTGAGGACAAGCAAGAATTTAAGTTGGGGGTGTTGATGAGTTTGGGATTTCGACTCATTTAGGGCTTATTATTCCTAGTTTTAGTGTCCTTGATGCCTATTTTGTGTTCTACACTGATGTTTAAAGGCTAATTTATAGATATAAAGGCATAAGAGGAAGAAAAGAACATTACCAAGAAAAAATGAGCGAAAAAGATAAAAAAGGCTGAAGATAATGAAAGGTGACAATCGCCAAAGTCACTTGGTGACTCGCTTCACCTCTCCTAATGTTCCAGACTTCCAGCCTTGGGGAGAAGCCAACTTGGCGATGGAACCGGACCTTCGGAGAACCACTGAATGGATCGATGACAAAGAATTTGATCGCATAAAGTTACAGGGTCTGAAGGATGAAGAGTTAAGGCAAAACGACGATGGAAAGGAGAAATTGGCGCATCAACGACTTGGTCGGCGATGCTCGACTAACTTCATCGATTGACCCCGAAGGCCAAAATCTGAGAACGTATAAATTGATTTTTAAAAGGAGAAAAGAGTATCCTGCCATTGTTAGACTCTGAGCTTGCGATTGAAACACTGGTTTTCTTAATTTTTAGGAGTTTTCTAGTAGATTTTCAAGTTGGATTTGAATTCGAAGTTGAATTGGAGTACTGTAAAGATTTAGATATTACTACCCAGCTTATGGAGAACATAGTTGGTATTAATTTCTTACTTTTTATGAAGTCTGGATAAAACCCCCATTCTTGGGGGTGTGATTATGTGATTAATTGTCATAATTAGCTTATGGGTGTTATTAATTACTGATTTAATTGTTGTTTTGAAGTGGGTTCGATTGATAGTCGAGTTTTAACTCATGAATTATAGTTGCAAATACAGTTCCTCTACTATTTTATGGTTGCTTGAGAAAGAGGTTTTAGAATTAAGGTTATCAATTGATGATTGTAGTGATTGGGTTGTTGTGGGTTCAGCTCGAGAGAGTGAATCTTAATTTGATCCTACCTATCTAGCTTGAGAGAGTATATTAATTGAGGTTTTGGGATGTTTATAGTGTGATGCTTGTTGAGGTTTGAGAGAACATACTTGATTCATGATAGCTGATCGAGAGATGGATATCATATCTAAAGCCTAGCCTACCCACTAAGATTCAACGACTTTTGGTATTTAGTAATCACCTCTATAGAGAAATTGGCAATTAATTGAGCACATCCCCAAGTATCCCTTTCTACTTGATTACTCCCCTATTTTTCATAGTTGTTAATTGACAAACCTCATCCCCCATCCGACACTTGTTGTCAACCCCTTTGATTTACTTCAATGGTTTCGATAATTTCTATTCTTACAACTGATTAGAACAAGTCTTTCACTTCGTAATTGAATTTTCTACCGTATCACTCCCTGTGGGATTGACCCCAACTCTTTGTTGGGTTTATACTAGATTACGATCGCCTACACTTAGTATTAGATGAAGTGTATTTGAGCGTTTATCAATAGAGAAATTGGTAATTAATCGATTACATCCCCAAGGATCCCTTTCTACTTGAATACTCCCCTTGTTTTCGGAGTTGTTAATTGACTAAAAAAATCCCCCCATTTTACACTAGGTGTCAATCGCTTTAATTTACTTTAATTGTTTCGATAAATTCTATTCCTACAATCATGAAGGAACTAGTCACCAAGAAAAGAAGTACGGACTTCGAAATGATTGAAGTTTCTCATAATTGTAGTGCCGTTATGACAAGCGATGTGATTAAAAAAAAGAGGATCCGGGGGCATTTACTATCCCATGTACTATTGGGATGCTTCAGTTTGCCAAAGCTTTGTATGACTTAGGGGCTAGCATTAACTTGATGTCGTATGCCATCTTCAAACAACTCGGGTTGGGCGAACCTAAATCCACAACAATGCAGCTCCTCATGGATGACCATTCTATTAAGCACCCCATTGGAAAACTTTATGATATCTAGGTGAAGGTGGATAAATTTATCTTTCTGGATGATTTTGTTATTTTGGATTGTGAGATTGATGCACAGGTGCCTATTATTTTGGGTAGACCATTTTTGGTAATCGGAAGAGCTCTAGTGGATGTTAAAAGTGGTGAGTTAAAATTCCAGGTAAATGATGAGATGGTTACATTCAATGTGTGCAAAAAGATAAAGCAACCTAGTGACATCCACGTGGTCTCAACAATTGATGTGATTGATGAAGTAGTGGCTAGTGTGAGTGAAATGATGTTTATGGGTGAACCCCTTGCTGTTGTCCTTTCAAATTTTGATGAGGACGAATTTCAAGGGTATGATGAAGTTGTTACTGCTCTATCGGGATTAGGTGCGTCATTCTAAAAATCCATTGAAGCTTGATATTGATCTGAAAAATTGAGAGAGTTCTCCGGCTAGACCATCCACTGAAGAGCCTCCAAAGTTTTAGTTGAAAGTTCTCCCATCCCATCTTTGGTATGTATTCTTGGGAGAAAATGACACTTTGCCCTTCATCATTGCAGCGAACTTGCTTGAATGGCAAGTGAAATTGTTGGTCGAGGTGTTAAAACGATACATTAAAGCCATTGGATGGACAATTGTTGATATTGTGGGGATTCCCCCAGGGATTTACACCCATAAAAAATCTAATTGTATAGTGAATGCAAACCAAATGTTGAGCATCAAAGATGGGTAAATCCACCTATGCAAGAAGTGGTGAAGAAGGTAATCATCTAGTGGTTGGATGCAGGTGAGTTGTACCCTATTATGGATAGCAAATGGGTAAGTCCCGTGCAATGTGTACCAAACAAATGAGACATCACAGTGGTTCCAAATGAAAATGGTGAACTTGTACCTATGAGGTTGGTCACTGGTTGGAGAGTATGCATGGACTATCGGAAATTAAATGCATGTAAGGACAAAGATCATTTCCAAATGCCATTTATGGACCAAATGTTTGATAGGCTTGTGGGGCGTGGATGGTATTACTTTTTGGATGGTTATTCTGGATACAACTAGATTTCCATTGCACCGAATGATCAGGAGAAAACTACTTTCACATGTCCCTATGGGACCTTTGCTTTCAAGAGGAAGACTTTTGGATTGTGTAATGCTCCAACAACATTTCAACGATGTATGCTCTCTATTTTCACAGATATGGTGGAAGACTCACTGGAGGTATTCATGGATTATTTCTTGGTCGTTGGTGATTCATTTGAAATCTGCCTTGAACACCTTGGGCAAGTGCTACAAAGGTGCATGGATACCAATCTAGTTCTAAATTGGGAGAAGTGTCACTTAATGGTAAAAAAAGGCATTGTTTTGGGGCATAAATTACAGGAAAAGGAATGCAAGTTGATCAAGATAAAGTTAAAGTCATTGCAAAGCTCCCTCCCCCTATCTCGATAAAAGGTGTTCGAAGTTTTCTAGGCCATGCGGGTTTCTATAGCTGGTTTATAAAGGAATTTTTCAAAGTAGCATACCCTCTTTGCAAATTGCTAGAAAAGGAATCAACCTTCAATTTTGATGACGCTTGCCTAAAAGCATTTTTGTGCTTGAAAGAAAAACTAGTGGCAGCCCCGATCATTACTGCCCCCGATTGGAGTATTCCGTTTGAACTCATAGGTGATGCTAGTGGTGTTTCTTTGGGAGCTGTTCATGGCTAGCAAAAGGGGAAATTATTTCACCCAGTTTATTATGCAAGTAAGACATTGAATGTGGAGCAAAATAATTATACTATCACAGAGCAAGAATTGCTAGCGGTGGTGTATGCATTTGAAAAATTTAGAGCGTACCATTTTGGAACTAAAGTGGTGGTGCACGCGGATCATGCTGCCAATAGGTACTTGATGACTAAGAATGATGCAAAACCAAGATTGAATTGGTGGGTATTGTTATTGCATGAGTTTGATTTCGAAGTAAAAGATCGGAAGGGATGTGAGAACCAAGTGGCATATCATTTGTTTCGATTAGAAACCAATATGGTTGATTCCAACGAGAGGGACATTGTGGCTGAATTTCCTGATAAAACGGTGATGAGGGTAACCCAAGGCAACCCACATTGGTATGATGACTCCGCTAACTATGTAGTGTGTGGAATAATACCCGAGGGTCTAAACTTCTACCAACAAAAGCGATTTTTATTCTATGTAAAAAGGTATTTCTGGGATGAAACATATCTATTTAGAGAATGTGCAAACCATATAATTCAAAGATGTGTACCGGAAGAGGAAATCAATGAAATTATCAATGATTGCCACGGTTCGCCTATAGACATCATAGCGGGGTGTGAACAACCGCCAAAGTTCTTCAAAGTGGCTACTATTGCCTGTCACTTTTCCAAAAGAGAAGCACTCTAATATAAACAAAACATTAACTACAAAAGTTAAAAATATGAAATAAATGAAATACTAGAAAAAAAGGAAATATTGGCACGAAGGCCCTTACCCCACCTAAAATAAAAACAATGTCCTCAATGCTAAGTAAAAGGAATGTTTGGAGGCTGAGATATAGATCCCCCCTAACACGCTATGTCAGTGGAGCACTCTCATCTGGAGTCTTTGGTGGAGAAACCTCAAGTTGGGCATCTATGCCCGGCAATAGGATCACAAGAGGTGGCAAAGAAGGCTTGGCTTGGGCATTAGTGCCCGACTGAGTAGTGGGAAGTGCTGGGGAGTCTGGGGTGAATCCACTAGGCCCAACGACTGAAGTCTTTCAAAGAGACCTCTCTAAAGTAGCCTAAATGATGACCTCCTCGTTCTTGTGCAGCTCCGTCAGGGTCTCAGTAATCCCATGCTCTTCCTCTCTCAACCCCTCCTCACGAGTCTCCTCAGCGAGCTCTTCATCCTTAGCATCTCCATCTATAGCAACCTCAAGTCCATAAGAGAGAGGTGCAACACTAGGTATCTCGGGGGTAGCATAATTTGAAAGGGGAACATTGCCCCATAGTGTTGACATATACATGGACTGAATCTGAACCATGATGAGTCCATGATTTGGACTCATTTAGAGATTCATTCTAACAGATTTAGTGTCCTCAAATGCATATTTTGTGTCAATAACTGATGTAAATACTTGAATTTCAGGTATTTGGATTGAGGAACAAAGCATGGACACTATTGAGTAAAAAGGAACAATGCATCTGAAAGAATGAAGAAAAGAGAGCCTGAGGATCACCGAATGGCCATTGTCTAGCCTAATGTTTTAGTGTGCCAAGCCCTGAAGGAGAAAATCAAGTCGGCGAATGAAAGGAGTAGTCGGTGAGTCACTGAACGGTTCCATGATGCAGTGCCATATCACCCAAAGTATAAAGGCGATGAAATTAACCAAAAGGCGGATCACCGAGTGGATCGGCGATCCCGACTTATTGCGCCGAATGGTCCTTCGCAACACAATATTTGACAACTATAAATACCTGTTTAAATTTTTAGCTTAGTATCTAATCTTTTGTTGAATCATATTATTATTTAGTTATTAAAGTTTAGAGCTGAGAACTGAATAGGGAAACAATTTTTTCTTAGCTTTGAAGATTTCCATTTCTATGAAATTAGAAGTGGGTGTTGGAGATTCTTCATCTTAGACCTTTGCAAAGACTATATCAATCTTATCCAGTTGATGGAAACATAACTTGGTAACGAATTTTACCTTTTTACTATGTCGAGCTAAAACCCCAATTCTTGGGGTGTGATTATGTGATTATGGGTTGATTTAACTGTTGGGTATTGTTAATTGATAGTTTATTTGTTGTTTAAAAGTGATTTGATTCAGTAATAGTGGTTGAATTTAATGGGTTGTAGTTACAAATACAATATTAACTTCGTGTTTTTGGCTTGCTCGAGAGAGAGATTTTAAAACCAAAATTATTGAATTGATGGTCTGTGGGTATTGGGTTGTGATGGGTTCATCTCGGGAGAGTGAATTCTAAACCCTTTTCCACATATTCAGCTCGAGAGAGTGAATGGACTAAAGCAATGGATGTGCTTCATTGCTGCTTATTGGTGTTTGAGAGAAACCAATTTGATTCAAAACAAATTTTTTGAGAGAAAGTTTATCACTCCTAAAATCTAGCTTATTCATTGATTTGTAGTTGTTTACAATTAATTGTAATTACTCGGTTGTTTACCTTTGACCATAATCCAATCACATCCCAAGAATCCTTGTCTCCATATTCGTATTTTCGTGATATTTGCTATTTTAGTTGATAATTGAATATAAAACTCCCCTTTGAATTATGTTTTTCTTAGTAAATGTTTTTAGCTATGATTGACATGAGCATATTCATGCTTTTCTATTGATTTTAGATTACGAACCACTCCCTTGGGACTCAACCCCAACTCACATAGTTGGGTTATATTACTAGTGAACGATCGTTGACGCTTATTATTGGATGAAGTGTCATTTATTGCGTTATTCTTATCAAAATGGCGCTGCTGCCGGGGAGTGGTGTTACTTGAGAATTTTTAGTTAAGTTGAATTTTGTTCATCTTAGTTATAGTTCTAGTTACTTAATTTTTAGTTTTGGCTTGTCTGTTGCTATTTTTGAGAAGAGACTTTGAACACAGTTGGTAGCAACAATAGCCAAATGACTGAGTCTAATCAAGAAATGGAAGGGGACCACTCTTTGGTCCCACTATTAACTCATTTGGATGATTTAGCCAAGAAAATATTAGAGGTTGAAGTCTAGTGCAAAAGGAAAGACAGATACATACCCCCTCATGAGAGGAGAAAGTTTAAGGACAATGAGAGTAGACGTGTCGAGGATACGCTGTTAATCATTCTCCAAAAGATCAATGAGCAAGATCGAGTGCTAGAAGAGATAAATGAGAATGTTGAAGTGTTAAATCAAATGATTGGCTGTCGCTCCAGATCTATCCAGCTAATTGAAACCCTCATGGGTCATGTATTGCCTCATCTCTACCCAACTAAACAAGATGGGTTGCCTAGTGAAACTAAGGTCAACCCCAAAAATAGAGTTTGAATAAGGAGTTGTGTCGTGCCACGATGTTAACTAAGGTGCTTATTGGGAGGCAACCCAAGTGTTATCGCTTTGTTTTTGTTTTAGAAATAATGGTGTGTTTAATATGCATGTCAAAGTGTGGAAAGTGGTTGAAAAGTTCAAGTTGGCATGCTAAAGGTCCAGTCGGCGATTCACTGACCAGGTCGGCGTTCACGATCTAGTCCACCGTTTGGAACCCCACATTAACTAGAGGTCCTGTTAAACTGGGTGAGGAAAATGACCACTCGGCATGTTGCCAAGTGCTTCAGCGAGCATGAATAATGTCACTGAATGGGCGAGAACTAGACGGGTTTTAAAAGGCCAAAGGTTTAAACTTCTAACTCTTTCACTTTTCCTCACTTTTGAACTTCACAAACTTACACCCGCACTTTAGTTTAAATATTTTTGCATTTTAATAGTATTTTAGTCGTTGATTGTGCTCGGATTGGGATTACTTTGCCGCCTAACATTTCAGTCTTGATTATTCGGCATTAAAGGTTGGTTTTCCGAACACTGAGTTTATTTTTAACAATTTTGTACTCTTATGCAAATGATCTTATCTTGTTGTCGTGTGTTGGGCCTCTTTAATAAGATTAGAATGTTTGTGTGCTTGTTTTAATTTGAATATTTTGCCCGTATTGTTTAAAATGTTGAATTCCCGTAAATTTTGTGCCATAAAATTGGTTAAATCTTGTGGGGTTGTGCTTGCATGTTGTTCGGTCTAGTCGGGTGAAGTCTAAGTAACCCGTAGTTGTGTCAAATGACGTAATTTGCCCAATGATAGAGCGGGTGATGTCATTGTTAAGGGCAAAAGACGTTAATTGGCCAAATTTTGAAAAACCGGGAGAAGTCTGAGTATCCCAGGGTAATGGGTGCTATGGGTCTAGTTTTAATTTGAGTTGTGCATGCTTTGATTTTGTTTTTGGGGGTTGTGGGGTTGAATTAGAGAAGTTGGGTTGAAAGTAGGCACATTGGGTTGTTAGGCGAGTTGAGTCATGCTCGCCGAACCACTTGGCGGTTCGCCGAAGGTCTCCATCTCACCTTTAATTTCATGCTTAATGTGTTGATTGGGCCCTGTAAATTTTGTCGAGAAGCCTGAGGTCGCTGAAGGCACTCGACGACTCGCCGAAAGACTTCTCGATCTCTTTTTGTCTGCACCCCTGTTGCCCTTTTGCACTGAAATTTTTGGTAGGCTGACCCTTGCTCGCTGTAAGCTATCGGCGAATCACTGAAAGATCTTCCCTATCGCTGACTTTCCAAAGTTTTAGAGCCAATCCTTTCGGTGAGCCCAATTTAGCTCGCCAAATTGGTTTGGCGACTCGTTGACTGGTTCGGCGAGTCTGTCGGTAGTTATATTTTTGTGCCTTTGGTTGAAATGATTATAACTTTCTCACGATGTTTTGCAAACATGGCTAGATCTAAGGTTGCAGGTAGAAACATGCCACCCTAAAGGAAGTCTAAGGAGACAAAACTAAATGAGGATGTAGTCGCATCCAGGGCTAAAGCCACCATGTAACGACCCTTAAAAAATGAACTAGTGAAACTAGAGCCTAACGTGTGTGCGTTTGTGTTAGTCATGAATTTTGATGTGGTTTAATATTATCCCGAGCCATGGTTGAGGGGTTTAGGGGTTATACGTCAAGGTACGACTCCCCAAGGACCACTCTAAGGGCCTTGAGGAGGACCCAAAGTCTAAACCCCAAGACCCCAAGGAAACCATCAAGTTAGCCAAAACTTTGTGACCTACAGATGGGGTTCGTGCCTCGTAGGTCCATCCACGCCTCGTGGATGGCCTCGGTAGGTCAAGAGGCCTAAAACCAACTTGCAACCCCAGACCACGGACCAGCAGAACGGTCCGTGAATGGACTCACGGTCTGTGAGTGCAGGGCGTGAATGGGCATTGTTGTTCTGGTGCAGTCTTGGCCAAGCTAGGGGTGAATTGGTAAATTCACCCCAAGTCCTAATTAATATATGTGCAATTATTTTAAATGTTTTAAGGTATTTTAAGAGTATTAAAACATTGAAACCCTCATTTAGATTTCATCTCTCAAAATCAATACCCTTCCCTCCTAAAAAGTTCTCTCTAGAAAACTCCATAGGAGATCAAGGCCAAGTTCAAGCTAGTGTTGGGATTTCAATGTGTTTATTCTTCAATTTCGTGGCACTCTTTAAGTATAAGGTATGGTGATCCTTCATCTAGGGTTACTTTTCACTCTAGAGTCAATTCCAAAGATGTTTTCAAGGTTTTCAAGTTTCACCAAAAACCTAGATTTCACTGAAACTCATGTGTTCTTGCATCAGACGTTTTGAAATGATAAATTATGATTATATTGACGTTTAATTGATGATTTAAGATGATTTTACTCTATGAACCCATGATTTCTCTAAATTCCTAAATTTTGGACTTATGAAGTGGGTTTGTTGAATATGAATGAATGATGATGCATTTATGTGTAGATTGATTTAGATTATTGATTTGAATCATTATCTATGTATAATTATGGTGAATTTTTGATGAATTGAGTATTTTTTATCATAGCCTTGAAAGGGAAAGTTTGACCTAATTTTCATGTTAATGTAAATTCTACTTAAATTGTTGATTCGTTTGTAAGGTAGAGGTGTTTACTTACTTTGTATACTGATCCACTTGAAAGGTGGAGGTGTTTACTTACTATGTACATTGTGATCATGTCCTTGAAGGCATAGTTTGATGAATTGAAGTATTATCATGTTATTGTATATGTGAATTTATAATCTGAAGGATTTACATTTGATTCAATGATAGAATGATGAACATGTATTCAATGTATTATTTTTAATATTGAAAGACTATTTTCTCAATTTGGCACTCATGAATGAAAATGATGAATGTGAAGGGTTCCTATAATGTGAATGATTTAATCTAGAATTGGTAGGCTTATGCATCCTTTTCTAAACTGATGAATGTGTCTTGACTTGAATGAATATGAATCGATAGGCTACAACATTCCTTTCTTATATGAGTGATGAATGTGTCTTGACTTGATGGCTATGAATTGATAGTCTTTATGCATTATTTTCATAAATGATCTAATGTAATGAAGACACTAGAATCGATAGGCTAGTGGTATTCCTTTCTTAATGAGTCAATGTACCATGAATCGATAGGCTAGTGACATTCTTTTCATGAGTATAAGAATTTAATGACGGACCATGAATCAATAGGCTTATAACATTCCTTTTATGTGGACCCTAGAGCTATCCTTGAATGTACCATGGATCGATAGGCTTATATCATTCCTTCTTTGGAAATGATGTACCATGGATCGATAGGCTTATAGCATTCCTTTCCTTGGTAATGATGTATCATGGGTCGATAGGCCTATGGCATTCCTCCCTAATACACTAATGTAATGTGAATGAAATAATCTATGAGAATGTAGGCTAAGGACCGAGTAAATATGGTAAGATTGAAACTCTCCCAATGTTAGGCTAGGGTTCCAATGAACATCTTCCTATCTGCTAACTATGTGCCCGCCTAGGATATTAGCCAGTGGATCCAATGTGCATCCAAGCTAATGCTACCGATCTTGCTTCGGCAAGGAGACCACCTCTTTAAAGTGTGGGGAAGACACTGGATTCCATGTCTAGCTTGCATCTATGTCGGTTAAATGGTTATTCCCATCATGTGAGATGTGCATTGTAGTTTCTTGAGAACTTCTATGAAGTGTGGGTAGTAGTATGGGATGCTATCCATACATGGCACGAGTAGGCTTCAACAGGGCTATAGTGAGTTCTCTAAATCTTAATGACTATTGTTTAATGTCATCGAAGGAAGAAGTTATTGAGATTGTTGGTCTAATGTCTAATGAATGGAGGTCCTTTGAATGATGTTATTGATGAATGTTGACTTATTGTCTAAATGAAATGATGAATGAGTAGCTTATATGGATGAAATGAGATACTTAGCATGTTATGTTGAAATATAAAGGTTTTTGTCTATTGTAGCCTTGAGGAATACCTTGGTGTGGTATGACGAGGTAGTATGGGATGCCACTTCATATCTTACTTAGGTGTGTCTTAGGGTTACTTTAGGTGGAGGTCCTAAGAGCATGAAATGATTTACTTGACGAATATGTTTATGTGTTGTACTGGTTGATCATGATTACTTGTAATGTGAATCATGATAAATGGTAAGTTCACTTTTGGTGTCTTTAAGGTGGTGCCTTGGTGTGGATGGTTGTATGGGATGCTAACCATACATTGCACAAGGTATAGCTTGAGGGTTACTTGAGGTGGAGGCTCCAAGTGAAGGTAAGGGTTTATATGTGACTTCGTTCAAATATGAATTATGTGACTTTGTATGTTGGTTGCGACTTATATTATGCCTCTTATATTAATGTTCATGATGTTTTACGAAAATGGCATAAAAGTATGACTTTCAACTCAAATGTTCTTTTCAAGCATGTTTTTGCACGGTCATCACACTTTGTACATCTAATGTGCTAACCCCATTCTTTTCCCTTTTTACCAAAATGTAGGCTTTGCAGATATTGGTGTTCTATGCATGAAGAAATAGGTTTCTAAGGTGCTTGAAGATGAAGACTTGGTGAGTCCTCATAGTTTCAAGGACAAAACCCATTGTGCTTCTTTGTATGTCTTTAGTTTTATTAAAGCTTTTGTACGGGCTTTGTCCCAATGTTGTATTCAAAGTATTAGATAGTTTGAGACATATTGTATAAAGTCTATAAAGTCTTCCGCTTGCTATTTAATGAAAATGTCTTCGATTGTAAAGAAACTTTTTAACTTTTATCTATTTTCAAGTAACTTTTAACTAGGGGGTGCTCTCGGGTCGTGACAAACATGGTTTCAGAGCACAAGATTTTGAAAAGGTCTTAGGATGTTTCAAACCACATCTAGTAGAGTCCTGTTCATAATGTGAAGAACGCCACATTATGAATAGGAGGCTATTGGGTGCTAAGAAAGTTTCACTTCTTCATTCTTCAAGTCGTGCCATAGAATTTAAATCTATAATGTCTTTCCCTTATTTCTTATGTGATGGTCCTTAGAGTGTAACCCCCTTGAAAGGAGTATTTAGAAGGTGTGAGGAAGTAAAGGTTGATTGTGATGTTGACTTTAGTATGAATGAGTTGCTTTATGGTTATATGTGTTGTTGGTAGAACCCGACTTAGTCAAGATGAGTTTTGAGGTATGTTGAAAGAGTTGATGAAATGTGGTGTTTTAGAAATGCCTAGTTGTGATGAGTATGAAAGATTAGTGATGTCTTGCTCAGACCTTAGAATTAAAAGAAGGGGAGTTTGAAAGAGCTAGTGTAAGCTTACTCCCATGTGGGGGATGATGTGCCTAGATGGTAAAGTCTTTGACTGTCCTTGACATTCATGAGTTAGGCCTGATTGATGTTCTTACCCTAAGAGGTGTAGTGAGTTTGAGAAGTTTAGACCCGGTGTGGTAGACTCATATGAGACCTTGAGTGTTATGGTAAGGTTGATGGTGAGCAAGAGTGCTTAATGAGGACCTTCCTAGTTTAAAGGTACCGGTATGTTGATGGTTTCTTGTAAGTTGTGGACGTCTTGATCAAGGTTCCCTTGTGGTGTTCATGTTGACCATAGTTGGGTTTGCTCTTAAGTGGGGGATAGTATGCTGAGTAGTAAGGTTGTTGAGAGTTTTGATATCCTTACCTCTTTCTTTATGTGCTTATTCAAGCTTAAGACAAATAGTTCCTTTTTGGCTTGTTTCATGTTTTTGGAGTCAGGTGTGGTATGTAGTTTCCATGTTCTCCTTATGTTATGCATGTTCTTGATGAAATCTTGTTTGAATGAGAAAATGAGTTTTCATGATTTATGTTTCTCATGCTGAATTGCATTTAGTTCGAGTTGTTTATATGCATCATGAAGTTAAATGTTGAACATGCCTAAATATGTATTTATGAAGAAGTTGCATATTGTGCTTTTATGAGAAAATTTCTTAAAGGGGCTTAATGATGTTGTGATGAGCATGATGTGATTTGGAGGAGGAAGTTCTGGCAATGAAATGAAGAATGTGAAGTTTTGATGCATAATGAGTTTGAAGATGTAGTTCCTACCTTCTTGTTGTGTTTTGAGTTTATTGATGTGGAGTTGATGTTTACTCCTATGTTTATGCATTTCTATTGATGTTGTATGCATGAATGTGGGCTTCTAGTCTTGAGTGGTTACCCCTTAATATGTTTAAAGTGTCATTAGATGACGAATGTTCCTAAGTGAGGGATAATGTAACGACCCTAAAAATATGAACTAGTGAAATTAAAGACTAACGTGTGTGCGTTTGTGTTCGTCATGAGTTTTGACGTAGTTTAATATTGTCCCGAGCCATGGTTGAGGTATTTAGGGCTTAGACGTCAAGGTATGACTCCCCAAGGACCATCCTAAAGGTCCTTGAGGAGGACCTTAAATCTAAACCCCAAGACCCCAAGGAAACCATCAAATTGGCCAAAACTTGGTAACCAACGGATGGGGTTCACGCCCCGTAGGTCCATCCACGCATCGTGGATGGCCTCTGTAGGTCAAGAGGCCTAAAACCAACTTGCAGCCCCAGACCATAGACCAGCAGCACGGTCTGTGAATGGACTCACGGTCTGTGAGTCCAGGGCGTGAATGGGCACTATTTTTCTAGTCCAGTCTCGGCCAAGCTTTGGGTGAATTGGTAAATTCACCCCAAGTCCTAATTAATATATGAACAATTATTTTAAATATTTTAAGAGTATTAAAACATTGAAACCCTCATTTAGACTTCATCTCTCAAAATCAACCCCCCTCCTAAAAAGTTCTTTCTAGAAAACTCCATTGGAGATCAAGGTCAAGTTCAAGCTAGGGTTAGGATTTCAAGGTGTTTCTTCTTCAATTTCGTGTGATTCTTCAAGTATAAGGTATGGTTATCCTTCATCTAGGGTTATTTTTAACCCTAGAGTCAATTCTGAAGATGTTTTCAAGGTTTTCAAGTTTCACTAAAAACATAGATCGCTCAAACTCATGGGTTCTTGCATCAAATGTTTTCAAATGATAAACTATGATTATATTGATGTTTAATTGATGATTTAAGATGATTATACTCTATGAACCCATGATTTCTCTAAATTCCTAAAATTTGGACTTATGAAGTGGGTTTATTGATTATAAATGAATGATGATGGATTTATGTGTAGATTGATTTAAATTATTGATTTTTATCATTATCTATGTATAATTATGGTGAATTGTTTATGCATTGAGGATTTGTTATCATATCCTTGAAATGACAAGTTTGACCTAATTTTCATGTTAATGTAGAATTGTTCTAAAATTGTTGATCCGCTTGAAAGGTGGAGGTGTTTATTTACTTTGTATATTGATCCACTTGAAAGGTGAAGGCGTTTAATTACTGTGTACATTGTGATCAAGGCCTTCAAGGCACAGTTTGATGAATTGAAGTATTATCATGTTATTTTATATGTGAATTTACAATATAAAGGATTTAGATGTGATTGAATGATAGAATGATGAACATGTATTCAATGTGTTAGTGTTCATATTGAAAGGCTATTTTCTCAATTTGGCACTGATGAAAGATAATGATGAATGTGAAGGGTTCCTATAATGTGAATGATTTAATCTAGAATTGCTAGGCTTATGCATCCTTTCCTAAATTGATGAATGTGTCTTGACTTGATGAATATGAATAGATAGGCTACAACATTCCTTTCTTATATGAGTGATGAATGTGTCTTGACTTGATGGATATGAATTGATAGACTTTATGCATTCTTTTCATAAATGATCTAATGTAATGAAGACTCTAGAATCGATAGGCTAGTGGCATTCCTTTCTTAATGAGTCAATGTACCATAAATCAATAGTCTAGTGGAGTTCTTTTCATGAGTATAAGAATGTAGTGAGGGACCATGAATCGATAGGCTTATAACATTCCTTTCATGTGGACCCTAGAGCTATCCTTAAATATAGCATGGATCGATAGGCTTATAACATTCCTTCCTAGGTAATGATGTACCATGATCGATAGGATTATAGCATTCCTTCCTTCGTAATGATGTATCATGGGTCGACAGCCCTATGGCATTCCTCCCTAATACACTAATGTAATGTGAATGAAATAATCTATGGGAATGTAGGCTAAGCACCGAGTGAATATGGAAAGATGGAAACTCTACCAATGTTAGGCTAGGGTTACCATGAACATCTTCCGATCCCATCACTAAGTGCCCGCATAGGATATTAGCCAGTGGATCCAATGTACATCTAGGCTAATACTACCAGTGTTCTTTTGGCAAGGAGACCACCTCTTTATGGTGTGGGGAAGACACCAGAATCCATGTCTAGCTTGCATGGTCTATGTCGGTTAAATGCTTATTCCCATCATGTGAGATGTGCATTGTAGTTTCTTCAGAATTTCTAAGAAGTGTGGGTAGTAATATGGGATACTATCCATACATGGCATGAGTAGGCTTCAAGAGGGCAATAGTGAGTTCTCTAAGTCTAAATGACTATTGTTGAATGTCGTCTTAGGAAGAATTTATTGAGATTGTTGGCCTAATGTCTAATGAATGGAGGTCCTTTGAATGATGTTATTGATGAATGTTTACGTATTGTCTAAATGAAATGATGAATGAGTAGCTTATATGGATGAAATGAGATACTTAACATGTTATGTTGAAATATAGGTTCTTTTCTATTGTAGCCTTGAGGAATACCTAGGTGTGGTATGAAGAGGTAGTATGGTCTGCCACTTCATGTCTTACTTAGGTTTGTCTTAGGGTAACTTTACATGGAGATCCTAAGATCATGAAATCACTTACTTGAAGAATATGTTTATGTGTTGTATATTGGTACTGGTTGAGCATGATTACTTGTAATGTGAAGCATGATAAATGGTAAGTTCACTTGTGGCGACCTTAAGGAGATGCTCAAAGTGGCTGAGGAAGCTTCATATGAGGGCCTTAGTGAGACTAAAGAGGTCATGGTAGATGCTGTTATGCAAGCTTCTTTGGTGGACACTCCATTGGTTGTTGTTCCTTCTGAAGTGACTCTAGGCACTGATGCCCAAGTCCAAACTGATGCACCGGGCACTGATGCCCAGACAGATGAAGCGACTGTGTAGACAGGATCCCCTCTTCACCTCCTTCTCTGTCTTACTTTATTTGAACTTTTGGATATTTTTGTTTGCATTTCAGGACATATGACTTTATTTGTGATGGGGTGAGGCCCACCTTTTGTGAATATTGGTTTTGTTTATATATTGGGTCTTGAGCTGAAATTGTTTTTACACTGTTTTTGTTAATGATTGAGCTTATGGATCCTTGTTTTTAAATGTAAATGATTTTTTACCCTTCCAAAAAATTTTTGCCACTTCTTGTTGTGTTGAATGTGGTTATTCTTTTGCAAATTTGGGTATCGGTTTTTATCAATATCGATGACATGAATAGTGCTCATAATCGAACAAAAATGAATGTGCGGCTACGATGAGGCCAAATAAAGTTGCATAGACAATATGTGAACTCTTTGCATCTCGTTATGACTAGCCAAGTATCGAATTGAATCTCTTGTGATGAACATTGCACACTACGGAAGGTGTGGGGTCTTGTTTGACTTTGGTGTCAATGCCTTGTGTGATGAGCTTACTGTGAACCATTAGTGATTACACCTAGAATTTGCCCCGTTGGTCCAGTTGACTAAGTGATGTGAACTCTTGAGATGATCTTAGGCAACTCTAAAGAGTGTGAAGCAATTTGACATTATACCTCTTTTTGTGGCCTACCTTGTGAGTGTGTAAACCCCTTTTGAATACCCTTTGAGCCTTAACCTTTTCTTGGAAGAAACTTGATGAAAACATAACCTTTCCTGATCAATTACCCATAATCCTCATGATTTGTTGTCTGTTTGAATAGCCAACTTAGGCCAAAAGCCTAAGTTGGGGGTGTGGTAAAAAGAAAAGGTGAATCAAGAAAATGCAAAGAAGTCCCTTTTGCCCATGATTTGAGAAAAATGGAACCCCTCCATATAAAAAAGAGAGAGAGAGAAAAAGGCGAAAAGAATGAAAAAGAAAAAGTTGTCGAATAATGTGTGAAAATGCAAAAAGAAATAGGTTACCAACAGTCCATGGAAAGTAAATAATGGGATAACTTGTGAGCACAAATAAAAATGATGAAGAAAAGGAAAGGAAATGTTGTTCACACCACATTTCATGAGGACTATAACCATTGAGCCTAAATGACCATTCATTTGCACTTAGCCCCATTACAAGCTTTGAAAAGACCTTTTTGATCTTGAGTGAGCTAAAGCGAGTATTGATTGGAAAATACGGGCAAACCTATGGGTGAAATCATGCATCGTGTTCCTCTTTGTGAATGTGAGCGTTGCATTTGATTTCGAAGCTTTAAATTCTGATCCATTGTGTGTGAATATGGATTGTGAGGGCATTTGAATACCTTTGTTAAGCTTGAACTTGCATTTGAAGCAAGTATTGTGTGCTTCAAATTCTTTGATATTGGTGAGTCACAACTTGACTCTGAGTGCACAATTGATCTTTGCATAAGTAAGTTGATTCTTTTTGTGTGCATTCATGATTGAGTTTGGTGTAGCACTGTTTGAGACATCCTTTTTGAACTGCTTAACTTAGGTTTTACTTGAGGACAATCAAAAGTTTAAGTTAGGGTGTTGATGAGTCCATGATTTGGACTCATTTAGGCTTTATTTTAATAGATTTAGTGTCCTCAAATGCATATTTTGTGTCAATAACTGATGTAAATCCTTGAATTTTAGGTAGTTAGATTGAGGAATAAAGCATGGACACTATTGAGCAAAAAGGAACAAGGCGGCTGAAAGAACGAAGAAAAGAGAGCCTGAGGATCGCCTAATCCATTAGGCGAATCGCCGAATGGCCATTGTCTCACCTAATGCTCCAGTGTGCCAACCCCTGAAGGAGAAAATTAAGTCGGCGATTGAAAGGACTATTCAGCGAGTCACCGAACGGTTCCGCGATGTAGTGCCATATCGCCCAAAGTACAAAACCTAAAGATGTTGAAGGCCAAAGCAAAAAGGTGATGAAATTAACCAAAGGGCGGATCACCGAGTGGATCGGCAATCCCGGCTTACTGCGCCGAATGGTCCTTCGCACCACAATTTTTGACAACTATAAATACTTGTTTAAATTTTTAGCATAGTATCTGATCTTTTGTTGAATCATATTATTATTCATTTTTTAAAGTTTAGAGCTGAGAACTGAATAGGGAAACAATTTTTCCTTACCTTTGATGATTTTGATTTCTAAGAAATTGGAAGTGGGTGTTGGAGTTTCTTCATCTTAGACCTTTGTAAAGACTATATCAATCCTACCTAGTTTATGGAAACACAACATGGTAACAATTTTTACCTTTTTACTATGTCTAGCTAAAACCCCAATTCTTGGGTTGTAATTATGTGATTATGGGTTGATTTAACTATTGGGTATTGTTAATTGATAGTTTATTTGTTGTTTAAAAGTGATTTCGTTCAGTAATTGTTATTTAATGGGTTTTAGTTGCAAATACAATCTTAACTTTGTGTTTTTGGCTTGCGAGAGAGAGAGGTTTTAAAACCAAAATTACTGAATCGATGGTCTGTGAGTATTGGGTTGTCATGGGTTCTGCTCGAGAGAGTGAATCCTAAACCCTTTTCCACACATTCAGCTCGAGAGACTGAATGGACTAAAGCGAAGGTTGTGCTTTATTGATGCTTATTGGTGTTCGAGAGAAACTAATTTGATTCGGGGTAAATTGTTCGAGAGAAAGTTTATCCCCCCTAAAGTCTAGCTTATTCACTGATTTGCAGTTGTTTACTATTAATTGCAATTACCCGATTGTTTACCTTAACCCATAACCAATCATATCCCAAGAATCTCGTCTCCATATTCCTATTTTCGTGTTATTTCTTGTTTCAGTTGATAATTGAATATAAAACCCACCTTTGATATTTGATACTTGAGTCACCCCAAACTTGAATTATGTTTTTCATAGTATATGTTTTTAGCTATGATTGACTTGAGCATATTCATGCTTTTCTATTGATTCTCGATTACAAACCACTCTCATGGGACTCGACCCCAACTCACATGGTTGGGTTATATTACTATTGAACGATCACTGACACTTAGTATTGGATGAAGTGTCCTTGATAGCGTTCTTATCAGACCAACTTAACCCTCAATGTGGAAACCTCAGCCTTAAGGGTGTCCAAGGCATAGGAACTACCCTTAGTCTTCTCCAAAACTGCTATCCTCACAGTAAAAAATATATAACCTTAGAGTGTGGCCCTTAATCGTCTCCTCACACTTGACCACCTGCTTAGTTAGAGGACCTAAGGTATTCACGATAGCCTAGTAAATGAAACAGGGTAAGTCTTTCAGAACCTGAGTCACTATAATATTAGCTAATCGGGAAAGACTGCCTATCTGGTATATAAGGGCCTGATTCAAGAGAGGACGAGCAACAAGAGAAGGGGAGGCCTAACGCTTGTAGCTGTTACAGAAGCAGAAGGTGAATATGTAGTGGGGGAATCAGAAATACCAGTAACAAAAGAAGGAGTATGAATAACTGCCTGCTACACAGAAGGAGCTGGGGTGTTGGTCCCAAGAATCAATGTGGCAGGATCAACCAATTGAGTGGAGTCTGGCAGTGGTCGTTTCTTCCAAGCTTCATCATCTCTTAAAAACCCAGCCTCGATCCTCCGAATATCACTAGAGGAGACTGGCGTGATCATGACATCAATTTTTGCTCTGAAGGGGACTCTAGCTTTCTCGCAAAGCTAGGTAATGAGCACTAAGAAGGGAAGAGAGGTTTCCTCATGTCTGGATCGCAGTAATATTTCTTCCTCAATAATCTCTCTCAAATTAATCTTCTCCCTCTCAATGATGGATCCCACTATCACGACCTTCAGATTCCTGAGTAGAGACTCATATTGGGAAGGCATCACATTGCTACTAATAAAACCAAACCAGTACCTTGCCAGTATGCTTAGGTGTTTCTTTTAAATTATGGCACCTTGACCCAACCAAGATGGTGAAGACTCACTTGATATTAGAGGGGCTAGCAAATGGTGTGGGCATCCGGGTTTTATATTCGTCACTCAGATTGTCCTAGGTGCCCATTATTCCATTAATCGCAGTGACATGACACTGTAGCATCTTTCCTTACACTTTTATTTTGTCCACTTTCTTCCATACAATTCCTTTCCTCTTCTTTGGCAATGCTTAGCATAGGCATCATAGAACTCACATACTCACTTGGGTATGTATGGTTTCCTAACTCTTGTGAATTGTTTGAACTTTTGAAATTTATTGCACTCCATATTGCATGGTACTTACTCATAACCCCATAAGTAGAAAGTTGGCGCTCCTCCAAAATAATGTGTTCCCCATCCGCCTTGAGCCTATTCAAAGCTCTTGAAGCTAAAATCGGGAGAACACGCAAAGTTTGGTTTGGGTCTTATGCCAGTGAAACCAACTTTTAGCGGATATTCACTTTCTTCTTGGCATTATACTTCTGCTCCTTTTTACCTCTGTTTGTAGGTATTTGAGCATTTGGAGTCTCAGAAGGCTCATTGATTGAAAGGCCTTTTTTTTTAAGAGGAGGATGAGACTTCCCGTCTGATTCAATATTGAATTTAACCACATTCTAACCCTTTCTTCTCGACATTTCCTACAAGGTACATTCAGTGTTTTGATGAGTACCATCTTGTTCCCTTTTCAAGCCTTCAATTTATTTCTTGGCATTGTCTCCTTTGGTGATGGTCAACACATTTGCCTTTCTCAATCGATGAGTCGCCTTATTATTTGGAATTCGCCGACCTGCCTCAATTAATTCAAGTGTTGTGCACTATCAATTTGGGTGAGGTCATACCCATTAGGCGATCCGCCTTTCTTGTCTGGCAATGAACAATGTGGAGTTTTCACTACTTTTTATATTTTTGGCCAATCTTGCAAACATTCATCCTTGTCGTGTCCTTAGCTTTATAGCTGCAGATCATCACAATACCATTATAATAGGACATAATTAGGCATTGATGACACTAATTGTTAAGCTAATTAGTCCTCAAATGAGTGTAAATCTACCACGCATCAACACCCATAACTTAAACTTTTTCTTGTTCTCAAGTAAATCGAGAGCACAATCAGCTCAACAAGGGTTACAACAATACTCAATGAGAGCTAACATGCAAGCATCATAACAAGACTATTCTAAACAACATGCTACACTCAATCACGATCAAGAAGCTTCAAATGATGACTAGCCGGTCTCAACACAAGCTCCCGCTCATTATAGCTTCAAATGATGACTAGCCGGTCTCAACACAACTCCCTCTCTCTCAAAGAGAAATACATGGAAGGTTCATCCCATAGTTTTGCTCATATTTTTCAATCATCACACAACCTCGTTCACGCAAGATCTCACAGGTGTTTCAGGCTTGTAATAGGGCTGAGGGTTAAGGTATGCCAATTTTAGCTAAGTGACTTCACCTTTTCAAAGCATTGTAGAAATCATCTTCACCTCTCCCCAAGTTCTTTTAATTCTTTTTCATTTGAGAACTCAAACTTTGACTTATCAATCACTTTGTTTGGAATCCCCTTTATTTCACCAACTTCTCTTTTTCATTTCAAGTTTTCAAATGGTATTCATTACAATGTCTTTTTTTTTTTATATAGAGGGGTTCCTTATTTTTGTGACCAATTTCAAAGTGGAGTCTCATTCATCTTGTTTTCCTTTTGCTTGGATTTTTTTCCTCCTTCCTTTCAACACCCCAACATAGGCTTTTGGCCTAAGTTTTCTATTCAAACAAACCAAAGCTTCAAAAAGGATTTTTGGGTAAGAAGGTGGGAAGAATTTGGCTCAAGAGGTTTCAATGTGGTTTGTCAAAGAATGGTTTAGGCTCAAATGATGCCAAAATGGGTGCACACCCTCACAAGGTAGTCACGAGGACATGGAATTTTTGGTTACATCTCAAATTTTTCGCCCAAGATCATACCTTAGACTTACCCACTACACAAGGAACCCCAATTGCCAACAAAAAAATTCGTTGGTAAATTGATCAAATTGGTCGGCAAATTGAGTTGCCAACCAAATGCCAACTTATATTAATCTGTTGCTAAAAGGCTCGTCAGTAAATATTAGTAACCGATTTTAATTTGTTGGTAAACTTATCAACTAAAAATCAGTTGGTAAACACCCAAAGATGTTGTTACAAAAATTTTGAAATATGGCTCTGAAATTTCCGTTAGTAAATTCACCAACTAATTTTTGGTTAGTATATCGTTAGTACCTTTTCTAATGAATTGAAAAGGAGTTAGTAAATTTTTTTCTTCATTATTCGATTTCGTTGGTGATATGTTGGTAATTATAGTAACAAATGTCTGATAGTAAACTTTTCTAGATACAATGATAATTGGTTGGCAATTTTAGTAAGAGAAAATTTATGTTGGTAATTTACCAATAAATTTTAAATACATTTTTTTTGGTTTTCCATCCGGTGTCTGATACCACATTGGAGCCCGACTAAATCCGGATTCACGCCGGGCAGTCCCACATTGGGAGGTAAAGCGCTCCCTAACAAAGACGACTCTGTATCCAAGGGGAATCGAACCCAGGACCTCTTGGTTAAGGATGAATGAGTACTTATCACTCCACCACACCCTTGCTGGTAATAAATTTTAAATACGTTAGTAATTCATTGATAATATGTTAATAAATTATATAAATAATTTTTTTGTCATATTTACCAACCGATATATACTTCGTTGGTAATATTACCAACAAAAGATGTGTGTTAGTAATATTTCAGTTGGTAATCCATTAATAGAATGTTGCTAAATTTGGCGCCATTTTTTCCCGCCGTATTTACCAACTAAAAATACTTATTTAGTAAGATTTTGGTTGGTAATCTGTTAGAATTTTGTTGTTAAGTTTTAAAATATAATTCAGTTAAAAATATGTTGGTAATTTGTTAGTAGAATACTAACCAACTTAAGTTGTTAGTAAAATCTGTTGGCAATTTGGGGTTTTTTGTAGTGACCAAGTTTTAGACAATTAGACTAACAAAGAAAATTCTAGGATTCAACACACACACTTTCAAGTGAAACCTCACCACACTTCTTATCAGCTTGTTTAGGCCAACATCAAAACCAGGTTGTTTGGGATTCGTTCGGAACCACGAGAATGCAGAGGAGTTATGCTACCCTATATAATTTGATATTCCAAACTCAACAAAGGCATCAAATCTTCCATACGAGGCCTTCTCAACAAGAAGTTGATCCTACACCTAAACTCCATTTTTAGCCAAAATCCGCAAGGGGCTCAAAATTAACTGAGGAGCCTCAGAATCCTCATGAAAATTCATCCTAGAGAAAACTTGACATTTTTTAGCAAAGCATGCTGATGGAATTCTCATTTAAAGATGTTTACGAACAATGATTACTAAAGATAAAGTCAGGGCAAAGCTTAAAAGCTAAAATTCCTAATAGCATAAACTTGCAAAAAAAACCTTGGGACCCAAGCCAAACATGCCACTAATATGATCCTTTTGGAGCTGATGAAACCCAAATTACATTCTGAGGCCGTCTTCTTGAATTTTTTTTAATCAAAATCAGCCGTTCAAGGTTAAAAAGCTCCAAAATAAAAACCAAATGAACGACCACGTGATCGAGCTATCAGTCCCAGCAAGTCATAAATGACTTGGGGTCGCTATATGAATGCTCTAAAAATGAAAAGAAGGCATAAACTTAGAAATAACCTAGAGGCTCATTTAAGTAAATTTCGTCAAGTCCTCACTATTGAGTCTTACCAATCTCCATTAACCTTTACCATGTAAAAATGGAGCTCAATCAATGTTTGCAACAACTGATTTTAGGTTAAATTTCAAGAACACAATAAATCTATAGAATACAATCAATATTAGAGCCGAATAATCAATACCAGTTCGGGGTTTTACACTCCTATCTAAAACAGACCCTTATATAAGGGTTTAGCTACACATAAAATATAAAATAGAGACAACACCCATAAAGAAAAGCTCGATTCCAAGAAAATTTGGTAAGTAAAACTTCAATTCGAAGCTTCAATTTGCACAAATATGAGGTTTCTTCCTTTCTAGCAACAAAATTCTTACTAGTTTTCTTTACTCTCTATTATCTATATCTCATATAATTTCTATATACATATATTTGTTGCCCTATTTGGAAACAAGATAAGGGTACATAATTGCACAAACCTTTATTCCATCCTAGGAACATTCAAAAGGAAGTATTATTTCATAGAATTACTTTTTTATCCTTCAACTTCTATCCTTTGATCTTGCACTAGACTACAAAGATGCTGAACAGAGAGAGCACCAACCGCCTCCTTGCATCAACCTTTAGTTCTAATAGGAGCATGTGCATTGGGATTGTGGAATTCCAATCAATCTTTGTACCACAAAAATTGAACATTGGTATTGAGACAATATTTCTCTATTCAAGCCGGCATTTAATTGGAGAGACGCATGCTGTCTTGTGTGGAATGCATTTTCCATCACTAGTGTGCTTCATTGCTTTTTGGCTTCAAATTTATTAAACTTGCATTTTCCAAGGAATGACTACATCTAAGAGAACTAGGGCCTAAAACTACTTCAATTAGCATTAAAACACGACAATATTTCACAAATTTGAGTCCAATGAGTCGGTAAATTACATACTCATCAAACCCCCAAACTTGAACTATTGCTTGTCCTTAATATAAATTATCACTAGGCATAGGACCTAAGATACGATTTCCATAATTAAATTCATAACTTGTAGTAATTAAGAACATAAGATTAAAAATTAAATGACTTAAAACAAGCACCACTCGCTATCGGTTCCACTATCATTTGCTAGGCAAATGTTTAAGCAAAATGTTTTTGCACAATTCTAGGACAATCATTCTCTTGAAGCACAATTTTAAAGCATCTCAACTAAATTGATCAACCTTCTTGATTTGCCTAAAGATTCACATGGATATGATGCATTCATGCGGTTCAATTGAAATTAAGCATCACAATTCATATGAAGAATGCAATGCCACTAACATAAGATAGAATCACACACTCATTTAAGAATATCATATTAATTAAGGGATTAGATATTATGAAATAATACACAGTCTCACAAATTAGTTCAAGGATGTACACGTTGACCCATAGTCTTGCCTTATATGTAGATCGTCACTAATGTAGCTAGAAAAGATTCGAAATCCCCAAGGACTTGGAGGTTTAGCTTAGTGTTGGGTAAAAGGTAGGATATCATTTAGTCAAGTGACTTATGTGGCTCCCTAATGCTTTCATTTCAATTGAGCTCTCAGCTCATAATTTTTTTATTTTGCTTTCAACCTTATTTCTCTCCTGTTTCAACTTCTATTTTTTTCACCTTGAGGTATGTGCATACAATGAGTTAGCACCCACGACTTTTTTTCTCTTCATTCAAGGGTTTTTCATCACTTCTCAATTTTTAAGCTCATGGTGCTCTTGTTCAATTAGCCCAAACCTTATTATTTCATTTTTTCCATGAATCCCTAACCTAGGTTTTGGCCTATATTTCAACTTTGTTCTCCTTTTCTCCTCCCCCCCCCCCCCCCCCGCCACCCCAAATAGGCTTTTAGCCTACATCACAATTTATTTGGTAACCAAGGAGATAAGCGGGTGTTAAGATAGAGAGTCAAAAATGTTCAAGGTATGCAACGTGACGACCAAAAATATATGGTTTAGGCTCAATGAGGCTGACTAGGATTGTGTTATTTTGAGAGAAAATTTGGGACGGACTTAGTCAACTAGGGCCTAAGTCTGAATAATATGCACAAACAAGAATGAAACATTTTTTTCCGCTCAAGGCATTCCAATCCAACAAATTCTCATGTTAGTCTCAAAATCAATAAAATCAATAGATTTTTGACAACCGCAACGGGAAAATGCCGCTGATAAAACTCAAATCACCCTCCAAAGCCAATTAAAAGGAAAGTTGTCATAGTAATAAAAACCCAACGAAGAGTCATGGTTGAGTCCCACAGGGAATGGTATATCATGGAGAATTCCCTAACAAGAAATTTGGACTTTAAATTAGTTAATTTGCAATATTAAGAACAATTGGGGTGATGGTACCACCAAATTAATATAAAGCTTTGTTTATCATTATAGCAATTAAACTAAAGTATCAAAGAAATCAAGAGTTAACAAGAAATCTAGAGGTGTGGGGATTGCAAACCAATGTCACATAGGGGTGATTGCGCTTATCTATAGTGATGAATATTCATAAATAGGCTAAGTCATTATTACTGACACTAATCATCTTTTTGATCTCAAAGCATCTATGTATAGAATCTCCTTTCAGTCTCAAGTACATGTCAATCCTAAATAACCCAAAACCTTACTATATTCTCTATTTCAAGATAGGGCAAATAGATCCAACCCATAACATTTGTTTCAAGATAGCTACAAAAATCAAACCTATATTGCTAGTATTGAACTAATTACCCACTCCAATCAATCTCTTTTGAGTATCAACCGAAGATCAAAAGTAGGAATTAAGTTTGCAACCTTAACCCTTGAGTTAACCCCATTGTAATTAGAACAAATTCATGCATGAGCAACAACAAAATAGAGCATAGCATAATACCCACTACATTAAATCAACACCCAACCCCCTTTGACATACCTTCCATGAAAGAAACCATGGATAACATGAAATAAAGCAATTAAGAATAAACCCACTTTGAATTCAACTTCGATTTATCAAATTAAAACTCTAAAATTGTAAAACCCCAAAAGCTAGAATGTGTTCTTAGACTCTCTATACTCTCAAAAAGAACTTTTTGTACTATATTTCAAACTCCCTAAAAAAATTGTATCCTTTGGGCTATTTATACTTTCCCTAAATTTGGTCCAAAATCTACTTTTCAACTGACTCAACGACGTTATTCTGGCTCACCAAACCTTCTAGCAAAATCACCCTTCTCGCCACATCTCATCTTATGATGCTCTAGGCTTCAGGTGTTTGAATCTCAGTTGGCAAAATCGATTGAGTAAGCCTTTCACATTCAGCAAATCGCCGAATACAGCCTAGGTTTGCCTTTTGAGCATTAAGTTTTTGCACTACACACTGTCTCTTTGGGTGATGTGCATAAGGACTGCCATTCTCACTCGGCACATCTTCTTCTTTCCTAGAGTTCACCGTCATTATTTAATAGATAGAAGTGCTATGCATTGTTAAGTTGAGCGAGGTCATGCTCAGTTCGTGATCCACCCTTCTTGTTAGGCGATCAACAATATTCACTTTGCACTTCTTATTGTATTTTTTGCCATTCTTTCAAATATCAGCCCTTGCCTTGTTCGTTTGCCTTCATAGCTGCAAATCATAAATATTTGATTAGAAAAGGACAAAGTTAGGCATTGAGGACACTAATTATTAAGCTAAATGTACCTTAAATGAGTGTAAATCTACCACTCATCAACACCCAGAACTTGAACTTCTGCTTGTCCTCAAGTAAATCAAGAAGACAAAAAATTCAATAAAGGTGTCGACATCAGTACTCAATAAGAGCTAACATACAAGAAGCATAGCAAGACTACTCTCAATAGCATGTAAACCTCGATCATGATAAAAAAGCTTCAAATAATGACTAGCTAGTATTAACACAAGCTCACCTTATCTTCTTGTCTAATGCATGAACATGTTTTAACAAATGCATACAAGTATCCTCACATCAAGAACGATTCCATGCTCTCATGAAGTAAATCAACAAAGGTAATAGGAATCAATGCAACTCTCACTCTCTCAAAAGAGAATCACATGCTAGCTTTG
The DNA here is from genome assembly GCF_900185275.1 of Solanum verrucosum. NCBI lineage: Eukaryota > Viridiplantae > Streptophyta > Magnoliopsida > Solanales > Solanaceae > Solanum > Solanum verrucosum. Next base: position 229,446 of record NW_026020412.1, read on the forward strand.
TCCCATATGTTTGCCAATATTTTCCGATCATCAAACAACCTAGTTCATGCAAGATCTCAAGTATATTTTAGGCTTGTAACAGGGCTACGAGTTAAGTTATGCTAAATCTGGATAGGTAAATTATACCTTTTCAAAGCATTGTTGCAATCATCCTGAATCCATAGAAACCTTAGCCATTACTTTAAGCGGCGGATGATTGGTATGCAGGATCGGTTGCAACGGTTTCACATGAATGTGAATCAAGAGATTGGCTTGAAAGGCTTCCTTAGTTTTTGGACAGGACAGGTGGGAACCAGGAGGTAACGCATCTGTTAAAGCAATCAGGCAAATGTGTGTATACTAGCTTACTAGCTATAGCTGTTACTGTGCTTTCTGGATACCTTTCCATGTCTTATAGGTGCATGCAGGCAACTGTCTACAAAATGCCAATACCATGCAGCTGCTTCAAAGCCAACGTGATGCTCCTTGGTTAGATGACCAAGATATTGGCGAATACCACATATGATCGAGAAAATAGTACTTATAAGCACATGAAAACGGCCCCTTCTCTTTACCTTTCCCGTGCCCTACCTCATTTCTTTGCTGGCTTGAATTCCATCTCTTTTCTTCTTTCTTTGCGAGAGTTTTTTTGTTCTGTGTCTCATTCGTACCAAAACAGACGACTCAGCTACATCAATCATCACCTCTTCTCAAGTTCTTTTTCTTCTTTTTCATTTAAGAACTCAAAAATTTACTTGTCACTCAATTTATTTGAAATTTCCCTCTCATTTCCTTCAGTTCTCTTTTTCATTCCCGTGTTTCCAAGCTATTTCCATGACAATGATATATATAGTTTATAAGGAGGGGTTCCTTCTTTTTGCAAAACATTCAAATTTGAGTTTGATTTCTTCTTTCTATGCCCTTTACTTGGCTTTCAATCATCCCTCATTTTCACACCCCCAACTTAGGCCAAATGGATATTAAAACTATAAAATGCTTCAAAAAGGATTTTTTTGTGAGAAGGTAGGGGTAATTTGGTTCAAGAGGCTACTTTTAGTTATCAACAAACAAGTTAGGCTCAAGTGGTGTTAAAATGGATTCACCCTCTCACAAGTGAGTCATAAAGGGTTTATGGTTAATTTGGTTCCCTCTTTAAATTGTTGCCCAAGAATCACTCGATTTGACTAACAAGGAAAATTCTAAGACTCCACAAGCATGCTTTCAAATATAATCTCACCACATATGGAACTTTGAAATAAAAACATTTAGCACATATAGAAAAGATCTAAAGCGTACCTGAAATGTTCATTGCAACGCTCACATCAAAACGCAACTAGTCAAAAAAAATATTTAAAGAGATAGTTCTATAACGACCCTAAAAAAATGAATAAGTAAAACTAACGCCTAACGTGTGTGTGTTTGATTTTGGTGTGAGGTTTGATGGTGTTGGATGTTGTCCCGAGTCATGGTTGAGGGCTTTAGGGGTTAAAAGTCAAGGTACGACTCCCCATGGACCACCCTAGGGGTCCTTGAGGAGGACCCTAACCCCCAAGGCTGCCCCAATTGATGAAAGTTGGCCAAATTTGGTGACCTACGGAAGGGGTCCACGTCCCGTAGGTCCGTCCACTCCCCGTGGATGGACTCTGTAGGTCAAGACCCTCCAAACCATGTTGCAGCCCCAGACCACAGACCAACAACATGGTTTGTGAATGGACTCACGGTCCGTGGGTCAAGGTCGTTAACCATGCCTGTGCAATCTGGTTTGGACACGGCTTGGGCACGGGTCTTTTGGTAAATTGTTAACTAATTGTTTTAAGTGTATGGACGGTTATTTTAAGTATATTAAGATATTTTAAGAGTATTAAAACATAATTAGACCTCATTAGTTTGAAACCCCAAATCAAAATCCTTCCCTCCCAAAAGTCTTCTCCCTAGAAACTCCATTGGAGATCAAGGTCAAGTTCAAGCTAGGATTGGGGATTTCAAGATGTTTCTTCTTCAATTTCATAGGGAATCAATAGAAAGGTATGGTGGTCTTGATCCTTGTCTAAATTTTCATTCAAGGATCCAATTCAAAGGTGATTTCAAAGCATGAAAAATCTAGGGTTTTACTCAATCTCATGGGTTCTTTCATCAAACATTTTCAATTAGTTTCAAATGACAAATTATGATTGGATTGGTGTTTAATTGATTATTTATGATGAATATCCTCTATGAACCGATGATTTCTCTCAATTCATTTATTGTTCCTTATAAAGTGGATTTGTTGATCATGAATGAATGTTGATGGATTATGCCTAAATTGATTTAGATTGTTGAATTGTATCACTATTCATGCCTAATTGTAATAATGAAAGGTTTGTTGGTGAAAGTGAGTTAATGGTCTTAAAAGGGTAAGTGATGATCAATTGCTTGTTGAATTAGAATTGTGAATTAGATGTTGATACACTTGAAAGGTGGAGGTGTTTATTTACTATGTATATTGTGGTATTTAATTGATGGATAGATTCCTTGTACCACACATATGGAGAGTAATGTTTACTTGTGATATGATGCATGTGTTTGTTCTAAATGAATCAATGAGGATTATGTCTAGAAGTTAATTGTGTTAGGATTGAAGGTTATCTCTCTATTAACACTTGTGAATGATAGTGATTATGTGAAAGGCTATTCTCACATTCACACACACAGTTGAATGAAGTTAAATGATAATGTTAATGATGAAGTACTTATTGAAAGGCTATTCTCCATTGTACTCTAATGAATGTTAATGACTTGTTGTGAAAGGACTTTCTCACAATAATGGGGTTTTTAGGTGAAAGGGTATTCTCATATTTGAATCTATGAGCTTTCCAATTAATGAATGAATATTGGGATATGAAGGATGCTCATTCGGGAGTTGAGGCGTGGTATCTAGTAGCAATCCCTTATCCCATAATGAACTAATGCAATGAATGTCAAGTACTTTGTGGGGAATAATGCTAAGCACCGAGAGGATATAATTTGAGAAGGGTGCTCATACGTGAGTTGAGGCCGGGTACTTAGTAGCAATCTCTTATGATGGATGCTTATCCGTAAGTTGAGGTGGGCTATCTAGTAGAAATCTCCCTATCCGATAACTATGTGCCCACATAGGTCAAGCTAGTGGATCCACTTAAGCTAAAGAACAATGGTCCTACCTTAGGCAAGTAGGAATCCCTTGTCCGGTGAGGGTGACACTGGGATTCCATATCAAACTCTTATGGTCTATATTGGTTAAGGCTTACCCCCACAAAGAATGTTAATGAACTAGGTCTTCTTAAAAATGCACTACTTAGTGTGGGTGGTGGTAAGGGACGCCATCTATGCATTACACAAGTAGGCTTTGAGAGAGGTCATGTTGTGTTCCTTTATAATGATAATTGAAATGAATAGGCTCTTATGATGATGTTAATAAGAATGTTAGCTTAATGTATAATGAATGAAGGTGCTCTTAATGAAGCTAATGAAAATGGGTGACTTAAATGCTTATATGTTTAATGTGAAGATGCATGCTATACTTGGATTGTATTATGAGTTACTTCCTTGTCATGACTTGTTGAATATGAATGTGCCTTGTGTATGGTGACTTCAAAGGAGTACTTAGTGCGATTAGTAGTATGGGATGCTACTTGCACATTGCACAAGTATGACTTAGAGTTGTCTTAGATTTTGGTCTTAATGTGATGGTCTGACTCATGTATTGTCTATGTCTCTTATATGCTTTATTATGTAAAGGTGGAAAGGATGAATGGTAACTTAACTTTTGGTGACCTTAATGTGGTGCCTTGGTGTGGATGGTGGTATGGGATGCTATCCATACTTTGCACAAGGTATAGCATGAGGGTTATTTGAGGTGAAGGCTTAAAGTAAAGGTAATGTGTTATATGGTTGATCATGTTCTAATGTGGATAAATGACTTGTATGTTGGTTGCGACTTATATTATGCTTCTTTTATCAATGTTCATGAAGTTTTACTAAAATGGCATATATCATGACTTTCAAACTAAATGTCCTTTTAAGCATGTTTTTGCAAGGCTTCCATACTTAGTACTTTTTGTGCTAATCCCATTCTTCTCCATTTTAAACCAAAGTGTAGGGTTTGGAGATTTTGGTGTTCTATGCTTGAGGAGTAGGTTTCTAAGGTGCTTGAAGATGAAGACTTGGTGAGTCCTCATAGTTTCCAGTACAAAACCCACTATGTTCCCCTTATGTCTTTTAGTTTATGTCAAAGCTTTTGTATGGGCGAAGTCCCAATGTTGTATTCAAAGTATTAGATGGTTTGAGAAATAGTATATAAAGTCTAGAAAGTCTTCCGCTTGTTTCTAATGAAAATGTCTTCGATTGTAAATGAAAGTTTTTAATTCTTCTCTATTTTCCTATGTTCTTATGTTCAAGTATACAATTGGTCTTACTACAATTCACCCACATCAAAAGTCATAGATTAGGGTTAAGGGGATTTCATGGATTCATGGGGGAATTTATCATAAAAATATCATAAAACAGTAATTAAACCATAATTTAAAACAATTGAATCATTGAAAATGTTTTGAGAAAGAATCCATGACTTAGAATAAAAAACCCTAGGTTTTGAAGAATTTTATACTTTGAAATTGAGGAATTTAGGGTTTCATGGATGAAAGGCTAACCATGAATCCAAACTACAATACCTTAATTGAAGATTCCTCATGAGATTGAGTGGAAAAGATGAGTTCTTGAGCCCTAGACCTTGACTTCTTTTTCTTCTTCTTTAATGGAGGTTTTAGAGAGAGAAATATTTGGGAGGGGATACATTTTTTTGGGGTCTTTGAATGAATGAATGAATTTAATTATTTTAGGGGTCTATTAGGTTTATATAGTTGGTTTTAATTAGTATTAAACGACTATACTTATTTAATTAATTTACCCTAAGCCCCTCCCTTAACTCTAACTTAAAAACTAAATGACCCTTAAAGTCCCTACTCATGAAACCCCACCCCTGGACTGTGGTTGGGTCCACGAGCCGTGCTTGCAAGTCATGGATTGGTCATAGAGTTTTGGGATTCAGGGGAGGTCCAGCCTCGACCCACGACCTCCACTTACGGGGCGTGGGTCCACCTACCGATCGTGGGTGCCCTTTCGTGGGTGGGGTGTTTTTTACAGCTTTTTAGGGCTACCTTAGGGACCTCCTCAAGGACCCTTGGTTGGTCCTTGAGGGTTCATGCCTTGATGTTTATACCCAACAACACTTAATATATATTAGAGGTCATTTTACGACTCTTACCTTTACGTTAAACCCAATTTAGGCTACTAGTTTACACTTTAGGCTCTAGATTAGTCTTCTAGTTTTAGGGGGCATAACATATACTTATGATTGTGATTGTGGTTTGTTAAATGTATCGGGTGTTGCGTTTTGACACACTAACTTAGATCGGTTGCCACGTTCAGACATATATATGGGATCGATTGCCACGTTTCGGTATAATAATTGGATCGGATACCACATTCCGATATGCTAACAGTTCGGGTTTGGGTTCCATGGGAGGACCATTGACTTGACATAACTGTATAATTGAGAATTGTGAAATCCTTTGTTGTTCTTGAATGTTGTTGATATTGTATATATTCGGTATATGCATGTTATTATTATTTTGTAATGGCTTATGTATATTGCACTTAGTGGGATAGCTGTGTTATCCTACTAGTACACTGTGATTGTGTATTGATACTGCACTTGGTCTTTCTTTGTTGAGCAAAGGGCATCTTTCGGCAGTTATTAACAGACCTCGCTTAGAAGATCAGTGATCATTCTAATTCAAGGGTGAGCCAGTTCTTTCGGGCTGCCATGAGTTCTCTTTTCTATCTATGTCCACATTTCAGACTTAGACTTGTACATTAGTAGTCTTATGATTAATTTGGTATTGTATCCCTTCTTGTTTAGAAATATGGTTGAACTTTAGATGTTTTGGTACATTGACTTTCAGGTTCTTGTTATTTCCGCATTTGTTTAGTTTTTAGACTATTGTTTTGGTGTTTATAGGAAATTCTTATTCCTTTTCTTAGCATTTAACTTTCTTCCGTAACCTAAATGTCTTAGTCTTTTGGTTGAGTTGTTAGTTGGGTTGTAGTAATGATTCTCCCACTGGAGGGTTCGTATGGGTGCCAATCACGACCATCTGGGTCGTGACAATAAAGTTCCCAATATCAACATCAATACACATGGATGTAATAATCACAATGGTCCTATTATGGAACCCACACCCAAACTGTTAGTGTGTCAGAACGTGACACCCTGTAACGACCGCGTTCTGTCATTATAGAGAAGTCACCGGGAGAAAATTTTAGGTCAGAAAACTTTTTCGTAGTATCTTGAAATTTTCCAACCTAGCTCAGATTTGGATGAAATTGGAGTTATTGAGGCATAGGGAAATCTGGTAACAATCGGGTGAAGTATTTATGTTTTTGATTTCATGTGGGGATACATAACTCGTTAATGAATCCGTACAACTTTAAGGAATTGAATTCAAGTGAGTAGAACTCCCGGAATCGATCTTAGCATAAATGGTATTTTCTGAGCGTCGTTGGCTAGAGGTGTGCTGTGAAATGGGAATTTTAAATTCTTTAATTAGCTCACTGTCTCGCGTAACCCGCTTGACCAGGATTTTGTTTGCTCTGGCAGGGCCGCTACAGCAAGGTGAGGGTCGATGTGGCGGGCCAGACGCGACTTAAAGTCCTTAATAAATCTCGAAATGACTTTATTTGGAACTTTTTTATTTTTGGAGCTAAGGAAAGAACCCAGGCGACTCCTACTTATTTTTCATCATTCTTGAGGCTAGTTGTAAGCTTTTCACTCCCTGAATCCATTTTTCGATCTGTAGAACATAATATAATTGGTGAATATTGATGGGGGAGGGTTTTGTTATAGATTCTATGGTGGAAACAACTCTAATTTGGATAATTGGGATTATGGGTTTTATCTATGGTTCGTAGAACTGTTATAGTTTCAGGAAATTAGCGATTATTCATTGATTCTCGTGTTATTAGGATTGTTTATAAACCAAGAACAAGTGAAATGAATTCAGAAAGGAAATGATCAAGTTTCTTAGGGTTTCAAGCTTGTTTCGAGGTAGGTGATGGTTGTGATTCTACGATTGTGTAATGTATGCTTGTTCTTGCTTCCTTATGATACTAGTATATGTATGAATGTTGCAATGTTGATCACACATGTTGTAAATGAGAGGGATGAATGATGATTGTCATGCATGACATAAATGTATGATCTTGAGGATATACTTGTGTTTGTGATTATGGTGTGTTGAAAGGATCGGCTGCCACGTTCCGGCATAACTAACTTGGATCGATTACCAAGTTTCGGCATAAATATAGGATCGGTTGCCACGTTTCGACATAACATTGGGATCGGGTACCACGATCCGGTATGCTAACTGTTTGGGTTTGGGTTCCATGAGAGGACCAATGATTTGATATAAAATGTGAAGTTGTTCATTGTTCGTAAATATTGATAACGTTGTATATGTTGATATATATGCATGTGATTATATTGTTGTCTCGACTTGTTTATATTGCACTAGTGGGCTAGCCGTGTGATCCTACCAGTACACTATGGTTGTGTTCTGAACTGCACTTGCTCTTATTTTGGTTGATTACAGGGCATCTTCAAGCGGCTACTGATAGACCTCACTTAGGAGATTAGTGATCGTCATTTTAATTCAAGGGTGAGCCAATTCCTCTGGGCTGCCATGGGTTCTTTTTTGTTTATGTCCATCATTTTTGGACTTAGACATTTGTTCTAGTTAGTTGATCAGTTCACTAGATTGGGGTTCCATCCCTTCTTGTTTAGACTTGGTTCATTGTTAGATGTTTTGGTACATTGACTTTTAGGTTATAGGTTATTCTTCTGCATTATTAGTTTATTATTGTTAGACTTTTGTTGGAATTTATGGGAACTCCCTACTTATTTCCTTAGTGTTTGACTTAAATGCCTTAGTTATTGCTTTAGTTGCTTGGTTTGGGTTGTAGTAGTGGTTCTCCCCTCAGAGAGTTAGTGTGGGTGTCAATCACGATGGTCGAGGTCATGACAAAGTTGGTATTAGACCCCAGGTTCATTGATCTCGATGTACTGCAACGAGCCTAATAGATTCTCGTAGAATGGTACGGGGACGACTTTACTTTTCTTTGAGAGGCTATAAGACCTTAGGAAATCTCTCTATTTTCTTTTGTCTCCTTTCATGCTATAACTTGATTCCAATTGGTATATGGCGATTCAAAATTGTATCTAACCTCCTTCACTCTTCTATCTAAAGATGGTGAATACTAGGTATAATGGCGTCAGGCCCGTAGCTCCCGTCAATGCTCTAGCGAAGGAATCTACAGTGAGAGGTCGCGGTCGAGGTAGGGGTAGATGAAGAGTTACAAGTAGAGACCGTGAAAGAGTAGTACCAACTGGAAATAGAGCTCCTGTTGAGAATGCTCATGTGAATAAGAACCTCTCACGCATCATGAAGAAATAGAAGAAGAGGTTGAGGTTGAGAAGGTTGAGAATGTTGAGGAGGTTGGACAAGAGAAAGAGGTGCAGGCTGAGGCTACAGGTATTCCTCTCATCGACATAGTGTTAGTTCAACAAATCATGTTGTTTTTGAAGGGATTAGCTGGTCCTGGAATGTTTCCATCTGTTTAAACAACTCAAGCTCCTACTAATCGTCCTGTTGCTAGCACTGCGCCCAAGACGGTTGGAACGGGAGGTAATGATTCTTTCTTCCATCATTTGTTGGGTTCTGTCATGACTGGTAATAAGCATGAAATGTTGACTAAGTTTTTGAAGCTAAAGCTTCTGGTATTTCTTAGTTCTGAGATTGAGGATGTGTATGAGTTCATTCTGGATTGCTATGAGAGGCTTCATAAATTGGGTGTTGTTCATCAACATGGGGTTGAGTTTGTGTCCTTTCAACTTCAAGGTGAGGTTAAGCAGTGATGGAGAGCTTATATGGAGTGCAGATCTTCTACTTTACCTCCACTTACTTCGACCCAATTCCATGCTCTATTTCTAGAAAAGTATGTGTCTAGAACTTTGAGAGATCATAAGAAAGATGAATTTATGGCTTTGGAACAAGGTGGTATGTTTGTGGCTGCTTATGAGGCCAAGTTCCATGCTCTTTTTAGATATGTTACTTAATTGGTTACTACTGAAGAAGAGAGAATCTGGTTATTTATTAGATGATTGAATTTTGAGTTGCATGTATTATCTGTTCATATGACTTCTGCAAGGAGGAGCTTTAATGAGGTGACAGATTATGTTAAGAAAGTGGAGGGGGTAAGGCGAGACGATCTGGCTAAGGCAGTGGCAAAAAGGGCCAAGAACTCAGGCAACTTTCAAAGTTCTTACTCTAGTGGTTCAGGGAGGCCAACATTTCCAGCCAAGCTAATTCAGTCCACTATGGCCGCCTCTACAGGTAACTACTCGAGAACTCCATCTTATAATTTTTAGGATAGCTAGGGAGTCGCGCTTGTGAAGGGCGGTAGACCATGTTTTGATCACACTTGCTACAATTATGGAGAACTTGGGCATATGAGGAGAGATTGTTCCCAGCCACGTGTATTAGATGGTGCGCAGCAGCCTTCTTGAGCAATGGTACTCGCAGAAAATGGTAATAATGGAAGAGAACATCCGCAAGGTGGGCGAGGAGGTAATCAGCAAGGCCGTAGAGGTAGAGGAAATGGTAATGGTAACAGAGGTTGGGGTAACGCACAACCAGGCAGGGAAGTGGCTCGTCAAGATGATAGGGCTCAATGTTATACTTTTTCAGGCAAGAATGAGGCAGAGGCGTCTGATGCAGTGATCATAGTTACTATTCTTGTTTGTGACCAGATGGCTAATGTGTTGTTTGATTCGGGTTCTACTTATTCATATGTATCTGTGAGATTTGCCTCCTATTTTGATATGATTTATAATATTCTTGATGCCTCTATTCGTGTTTCTACCCAGTTGGAGAGTCAATCATAGTTACCCATTTCTATCGTGCTTGTCCTATTTTGTTTATGGGTTTTGAGACTTGGGATGATTTGGAGATTTTGGATATGATTGACTTTGACATAATCTTAGGCATGACTTGGTTGTCCCCCCCTATTATGTTGTGCTTAATTGTAATACTAAGCCTGTAACTCTGGAAATTCCTGGAATGGAAAAATTAGAGTGGGAAGGGGTGTACAAGCCTAAGCAAGCTAAGATTATATCTTCCATTCGGGCTAGTAAATTAGTAGAGCATGGTTGTTTGGCTTATTTGGCTCATATTAGGGATGTTGAGATTGAGGCTCCATCCATTGGGTCTATTCCTGTGGTGTCTGAATTAAGTGAAGAGTTTCCTAATGATGTGCATGGTATGTTTTCAGATAGAAATATAGATTTTTGTATTGATTTAGAGCCTCGTACGCGCCCCATTTCTATCCCTTTATATCGCATGGCTCTAGCAAAATTGAGAGCTTAAGGTTTAAATCCAAGAGCTTCTTGATAAGGGATTTATTCGCCCTAGTGCTTCTCCATGGGGTGCTCTAGTTTTCTTTGTTATAAAGAAGGATGGTAGTATGAGAATGTGTATAGATTACCGGCAATTAAATAGAGTAACTATTCAAAATAACCTTTGCCTCGAATAGATGATATCATTGACCAATTGCAAGGGTCAGCGGTTTTCTCTAAGATTGACTAAGATCCGATTAGTATCAACTAAAAATTAGGCCTGAGGATGTGCCCAAGACAGCGTTTAGAACTCGCTATGGGCACTATGAGTTTTTGGTCATGTGTTTTGGTTTGACCTATGCACCTGTAACTTTCATGAGTTTAATAAATAGGGTGTTCAAGCCATTTCTTGATTCGTTTGTTATAGTTTTTATTGATGATATTGTGGTTTATTCGAAAAGTGAAGAAGAGCATGCCGACCATCTTCGTATTGTTTTGGGTATTCTTGGGAAGCAAAAATTGTATCCTTTATTTTCTAAGTGCGAATTTTGGTTGACTTCGGTTGCATTTTTGGGACATGTAGTTTCAAAAGAAGGGGTAATGGTAGACCCACAAAAGATTGAGGCAGTTAAGAATTGGGTACGGCCTAGCTCTATGACGGAAGTTAGCTATTTTGTGGGGCTCACTAGCTATTATCATCGATTTGTGAAGAATTATGCCTCTATTGCCACTCACTTGACTAATTTGACCAAAAAGGAGATACCATTTGAATAAACTGAAAAATGTGAGGAGATCTTCCAAAAGCTCAAGACTCTCTTGACCACCGCGTCTATTCTAGCACTACCGGTTGAAGGTAAACATTTTATTGTTTATTGTGATGCTTCACATTTTGGTTTGGGTGATGTGTTGATGCAGGATAAGAATGGTATAGCTTATGCCTCGCGTGAATTGAAGGTGCATGAGAGGAATTATCCAACGCATGATTTAGAGTTGACAACAGTAGTGTTTGCTCTTATGATCTGGAGACATTACCTCTATGGGGTCAAGTGTGAAGTATTTATCGATCATCGTAGTTTACAACATGTGTTTACTCAAAAGGACCTGAATTTGAGACAACGAAGGTGGATGGAGCTACTTAAAGACTATGATGTCACCATTCAATACGATTCGGGCAAGGCTAATGTGGTGGCAAACGCTTTGAGTCGAAAAGCGGTGAGTATGGGTAGTTTAGCTTGCTTAAGTGTAACCAAGCGACCTTTGGCTAAAGAAATTCAGACCTTGAAGTCTAAGTTCAGGCAATTGGGCATCTCAGAAAGAGGTAGGGTGTTAGCTATTATTAAAGTAAGGGCCGCATTCATTGATGAGATCAAGGCCAAAAAAGTTGAGGATGAGAACTTGGAGGAGCTTAGAAAGAAGAGACCACTCTTGATGCGGATGGTGTGCTCAATTTTAAAGAAAGAATTTTTGTTCCTAGAGTAGATGACTTGATTGAGAAATTGTCGGTGGAGTCTCTTGGTTCGTGATATTCTATTCATCCGGGGGTGACCAAGATGTACAGAGATGTTAAACAAATTTATTGGTGGTCGGGCATGAAGAAGGACATAGCGAAGTTTGTGGAGAAGTGTCAAAATTGTCAGCAAGTGAAGTATGAACATCTAAGGCCTGCAGGTTTGCTTCAAAGAAAGCCAATTCCAAAATGGAAGTGCGAAAGAATATCCATGGGATTTTGTGGTTGGTCTTCCCAAGACTTTGGGGAAGTTTGATTCTATTTGGGTAGTGGCTGATAGATTGACCAAGTCAACCCATTTTATCCCGGTAAGAATAGATTACAACACTGAACAATTGGCTAAAGCTTATGTAAAAGAGATAGTGAGGTTGCATGGGGTGCCCCTCTCTATTATCTCAGACCGTGGTGCCCAATTCACCTCCATGTTTTGGAGGAAATTGCATGATGAATTGGGCACACAACTCACTTTTAGTACAACCTTTCATCCACAGACAGAGAGACTATTCAAGTGTTAGAAGACATGTTGAGGTCATGTGTTATTGACTTTGGAGGACATTGGGATAAGTTCTTACCTTTGTCTGAATTCTCTTATAACAATAGTTATCACTCCAGCATAGATATGGCACCATTTGAGGTACTCTATGGGAGGGGATGTAGTTCACCCATAGGATGATTCGAGGCTGGAGATGTGAAACCTTTGGGGGTAGATTTAGTGAAGGATGCTCAAGATAAGGTGAGGAGTATTCAAGCAAAGCTTCTAGCATCCGAGAGTAGACAAAAGAAGTATGCAGATCATAAGGTAAGAGACATGGCGTTTCAATCTGGTGGAAATGTTCTCCTTAAGGTATCACCCATGAAAGGGGTGATGAGATTTGGTAAGAAGGGTAAGCTAAGTCCTAGATACATTTGTCCATTTGAGATTCTTTAATGTGTAGGACCGGTAGCATATAGATTGGTCTTACCTCCTAATTTATCGAGTGTTCATCCGGTATTTAATGTGTCCATGTTGAAGAGATATCATGGTGATGGGGATTATATCATTAAGTGGGACTCAATTGTGCTAGACAAGGACCTCCAATATGAGGAGGAACTGATTACAATTCTTGATCGTGATGTGCGCAAGTTGAGGACCAAAGAGATTATGTCTCTGAAAGTTCAATGGAAGCATTGTCTAGTTGAGGAAACTACTTGGGAAACCGAGAGAGACATGCGAGACAAGTATCCCCAATTGTTCGTCGATTCATGTACTACTTCGTCCCTTCCTTAGCCTATTTTTCCTAAGTTTGTCACTCGGGGACGAGTGATGGGTAAATTGATATCTATTGTAACGACCGGGTTCTGTCGTTATAGAAAAGCCAACGGGAGAAAATTTTGGGTCAGAAAACTTTTTCATAGTATCTTGAAATTTCCCAACCTAGTCTAGATTTGGATGAAATTAGAGTCTTTAAGGTGCAGAGAAATCTGGTAACAATCGGGTGAAGTATTTATGTTTTTTGATTTCATGAAGGGATAGATAACTCGTTAAAGAATCCGTATGACTTTACGGAATTAAATTCAGGTGAGTAGAACTCCCAGAATCGATCTTAGTGTAAAAGGTATTTTCTGAGCGTCATTGGTTAGATGCGTGTTATGAAATGGGAATTTTGGAATTTTTTAATTAGCTCACTGTCTTTCATAACCCGCCTTGGCGGGGATTTCGGTCGCTCTGGCGGAGTCGCTACAGCGGGGTGAGGGTCGCTGTGGCGGGCCAGACTCAACTTAAAGTCGTTAATATACCCCTCAATGAACTGATTTGGTACTTTTCAATTTTTAGAGCTAAGGAACGAACCCCAGGCGACTCCTACTCGTTTTTCACCATTCTTGAGGCTAGAGGTAAGCTTTTCACTCACTGAATCTATTTTTTGATCCGTAGAACATAATAGAATGGGTGAATATTGATGGGGGGAGGGGGGGTTTGTTATAGATTCTATGGTGGAAACAACCCTAATTTGGATAATTGGGATCATGAGTTTGATCTAGGGTTCATAAAATTGTTATAGTTTTGGGTAATTAGCGATTGCTTGTTGATTCTCGTGTTGTTATGATTGTTTGTAGACCAAGAACAAGAGGAACGAATTCGTAAAGAAAAGGATCAAGTTTCTTAGGGTTTCAAGCTTGTTTTGAGGTAGATGATGGTTGTGATTCTATGATTGTGTGATGTATGCTTGTTCTTGCTTCATCATGATACTTGTATATGTATGAATGTCGCAATGTTGATCACACTTGTTGTAAATGAGATAGATGAATGATGATTGCCATGAAATTGTGACTTAAATGGATGATCTTAAGGATATACTTCTGTTTGTGATTGTGGTGTGTTGAATGGATTGGTTGCCACGTTCCGGCATAACTAACTTAGATCGGTTGCCATGTTCCGACACAAATATGGGATCGGTTGTCACGTTTCGGCATAACATTGAGACTAGGTACCACATTCTGGTATGCTAACTATTTGGGTTTGGGTTCCATTAGAGGACCAATGATTTGATATAAAATGTGAAGTTGTTCATTGTTCGTAAATGTTGATAGTTATGCATATGATTATATTGTTGTCTTAACTTGTTTATGGTGCACTAGTGGGATATCCACATGATCGTACCAGTACACTGTTGTTGTGTACTGATACTGCACTTGCTCTTATTTTTGTTGAGTACAGGGCATCTTCAAGCGGCTACTGCCAGACCTCGCTTAGGAGATCAGTGATCGTCGTTCGAATTCAAGGGTGAGTCAATTCTTCCGGACTGCCATGGGTTCTCTTTCATCTATGTCCACCATTTTCGGACTTAGACATTTGTTCTAGTTAGTTTATTAGTTCATTAGATTAGGGTTGCATCCCTTTTTGTTTAGACTTGGTTCATTGTTAGATGTTTTGGTACATTGACTTTCATGTTCTAGGCTATTCTTTCGCATTGTTAGTTTATTATTGTTAGACTTTTGTTGGAGATTATGGGAACTCCCTATTTATTTCCTTAGTGTTTGACTTAAATGCCTTAGTTATTGCTTTAGTTGCTTGGTTTGGGATGTAGTAGTGGTTCTCCCATTGGAGAGTTAGTGTGGTGCCAATCACGATGGTCGGGGTCGTGATATACCCGCTCCAATTAGTGTGTTGGAACGTGACACCCGATCCAATGTATATGTCAGAATATGACACCCGATCCAACGTATGTGTCGAAACATGACACTAGATCCAATCAATACAATCACATTCACGCTCATAATGTACATCCTCATAATCATACAATCAAGTGTTGATTCATGGCATACAATTGTTCATTCGTACTCATTTCATTAGGTTTGATCAATAGTGACTCCTTCACATACATGCATGTATTAGAATGAAGCAATCAACTAGCATATATCACACAAACATAAAATAAAACCATCACCTTCCTCGAAACCAAGATTGAATCCCCCTAACGCACTTGAACCTCCCTTTCCAGATCCTTTCCGCTTGTTCTTGGTCTAAAACATACAAATAATGCAAAGATCAATAAATTAAGGTCTAATTATCTGGATTATAACAAAATCAATAACCCAAGACCCAGTCCATGATCCTAAGGTGCAGCTATTGCTTTTTCCCACCGTCAACTTCAGGTCAAAACCCTCCCCCAACGATAATTACCCATGAATCTAAGTTCTACGGATCGAAAAAATGGATTAGGGGAGTAAAATCCTTACCTTTATCACCAAAAGCCGTGGAAAACTGTCAATAAATTTTGAACACCTCGCAAATTGAAAGAACTAGAAAGAGATAGAATTAGAAAGAGTGATTTTTGGAAATAATAAAAATCTGGAAAATTTGTTAAGTTAAGTTAAGTTTGAGGTTTTGGTCAACTTCAAATGACCATAACTCCTAGTTCAGGATGATTTAGGTGTGTTTCCAGATATCGTAGGAAATATCTTGGAATAATCTTTCCAACGCAGCCGAGTTTGCGCAATTTCGAGTTCGTATGAGTGAGTTATGCCCATTGGAAGTTGGGCTGCTCAAATAAGGAAAGTCCAATTCGGATTTTTGAATGGCATTATGGTCTTTTCACCACCCAATTAATTAATTTCGTTTTTGGTAATTAAGTTGGGGTCTAAACTAATTGGATTCAGTTTACGCTTTTGAGAAACAAGTTAGGGTTTTGAGAGAAGAGAAGAAAAGAGAAGAAAAGATGAGAAGGAGCAAGGAATCGTCAAGTTCTTGAAGCTAGACTCGTGGATTTCGTCAAGGGTGATCCCTACGAGGTATGTGAGTCTTTCATAGCATTGGGTTCGTTCACCCACACGCCAATCATTTTTATTTCAGCGAAGTTTGTCCTAGAAAGTTGAAAGTTGATGAATCTTGGATGGTGTTCTTGAAATTGGCCTTCGTTTGTGAGTTAGGTTGAGATTTAGGAGTTCCTTGAGGTTAAAATGTTGTTTCCTTCGGTTGTTTGAGTTTGATTCTTGTGTATAGATGTTGGGTATCTGAATCTAAAGAAAAATTGAGAGGAATAGTCGAGTTTAGGTGAATTGGGACTGGAAAACGAAAGAAGGAAAAAGTCGGCCAAATCTAGTTCCCCAGGCCGCGTCGCTGACCTGTCCCTCAGTTTCAAAAAATATTGCCTTGCATCACAGAGCGCTCACGGACCTCTCTGCCTCAAAAAGTATTTTCGCGACCAAAGTTTAAATACCTCTCTGGGTCGCGGACCCATCCTAAGATAGTGATTTTTTTATCTTTTCTGATGTTTAGCTATCTAAAATCATTCCTAAACATCATAAGGTCTTTCCTATCACAAATCACAATCCTTAAAAACATAATTCAATTCATGAAAACTTAAGAGTCAAATCAAGAGAAGTTAAGAGTCAAGTCAAGAGAAATTAGGAGTCAAGTCAAGATAATTTAAGAGTCAAGTCAAGAGAAGTTAAGACTCAAGTCAAGAGAGGTCAAGAATCAAGTTAAGAGAAGTTCATAAAGTTTTCCAAAAGTTTTTTACAAATGTTTTAACTTTGTTTTAAGACTTGAGTTTTGAGTTGAGTAAAGAGTAATGTTTGAACTGCATTTCTTCAAAAGAGTATATCGGGACTACGTATTCCCAAAGAGTAAATGTTTTCACATTTAAACAAGAAAGAAATCTGAGATTTCCAAAAGAGCCTTTGAGCTAGTTTTCAGTAAAAAGTAAGAGTAAGGTTAATTCTTCAAAGATTATATGGGAACTAAGTATTCCCAAAGAGTTAAAATGTTTTCACATTTGAGCAAGAAAGGAAACTGAGATTTACAAGAGAGCTTTTAAGCTAAGTTTTTGAGTAATTATATCAAACAAAAGAAATAAGTTATATTTTTAAACATATGAGTTGAGTATTTTGGGAGTAGTATTAAGCACCGATATGGGGGAGAGTTCAGATAACCCACAACCCACATAAACCATGTAGCCATCATGGGCAGTAAAAGATCATACTTTTTAGATGACTTCTTAAGATTCTTTTAGCATAGACTAGTGGATCCGCTTAGTTAAGCGTTCAATATGATGGTAAAGTATAGGACAGTTCTGGTAGCTTGGGCAAGACGTTGTATCACCACTTAGGCTCATAGTGGTGGTTGTCAGTTAGAGAAACTCATACAGAAGCTATATTACTTTATTATATGAGTAAAGGTAAGTTTGTTATTGCATTTTCTTTAACGAACTAAGTTATTTTCTTCTATTTTAAAGGCTTTCTATATATTGCATGTGTTTTGTTGCTTTATATTGAGTTAAGTTATTCAGGAGTTGAGTGATGCCAAAGTAAGTGTTTCTTTCAAATTCTTTTCAAGCTTAAGTTATTTTTAGCATTCCAACTTGCATACTCGTACATTCAATGTACTGATGCCAGGTTGCCGGCATCATATGATGATGCAGACGCATGTAATCAGGATCAGCATCCAGCGCCTCATTGATCCAGTGGAGCACTCAGAGTCCGTTGGTGAGCCTCCTAACTTTCCGGAGGATCCTTTTATTGCTTTCAGTAATTTTGTTCATTATGATGTCATGGTTCTTGTCCCGCCGTCCATCTCAGTTGTTTAGAAGCTTCATAGGCAGAGTTAGTTAATGTTAGTTCATACATCTTTACTTTTCCTTTTCAGTTAAGTTGAGACTTGAGTTTCCACTTTGGCAGTGAATATTATTATAATACATTCTAAGTTATATTTTGAGCAGTTCAGTTTACTTGTTTTAAAAGTATTTATCGTGGGTAAAGTTTTCCACTTAGTAAGTAAGCTAGGACAAGGGTTCGCTTGGGGCCATCAATGGTTCTCAAGTGTCGGCCACGTCCAGGGTGTAGGCTCGGGGCGTGACAAACTTGGTATCAGAGCATAGAGTTCAAGAGTGCTAGGGAGTCTATGAAGTCATGTATGTAGAGTCCTACTTATCGGTGTGAAGCGCGCCACATCTATAATTAGGACGCAACAACATTTAGGAAATTCCTTCACTTCTTTCATATTCATTTCGTGCGTTAGAGTTCTATCTCTAAAAAGTTTCTTTCTAACTCGTGCTTGCATATAACCGATTGTGAGTTGGACTATTTTGAGATTGCTTTCATGGGACATTTCTTTCCCTGTGAGTTAAGAGAAGCAAAGTTAAGAGAATTTGTCACTCTTAAGCAGGAATCTATGAGTGTTCATGAGTACAGTCTGAAGTTTACCCAACTTTCCCGTTATGCTCCGGAGATGGTTGTAGATATGAGGAGTAGGATGAATCTGTTTGTTACTGGCTTGTCTCATCTGTCAAGTAAGGAAAGTAAGGCATCCATGCTAGTAGGTGACTTGGGCATAGCAGGGCTTATGATCCATGTGAAACAAGTTGAGGAGGAAAAGTTGAGGGTTAGGGAAGAGTTTGAGAATAAGAGGGCTAAGACATCAGGGAATGAATCCGGGCAACAAAAGAGTAATGCGAACTGGTCTTCTTACCAACATAAGCAGAAAGAACCTGCTCCATCATCTGCTAGTTCATCTGCACCAAGGAACAAATGTGAGTACAATTGTCAAAATTTTCAGAACTTCGGAGCTAGACCTGTCCATTCGTAAGGTATTAAGGCACAAGGGGGTATTAAGACTCCTGCATGTGCTAAGTGTGGTAGCATCCACTCAAGGGTATGTCATGATGGCTCCACTAGTTGCTTCATGTGTGTCCAGAATGGTCATTTTATAAGAAAGTGTCCTAAGAGAAGATAGAGTAATGGTAATGGGAGGAATAGAGCCCAGTTTTCTTCAATTGTTCCACCAGATAGAGATGCATCTAGATGAGTTACTTCAAGGGTAGGCTGAGAAAGAAACCATCTTTATGTTATCGCTAGTCGCCGAGAGCAAGAGGATTCTCCAAATGTTGTCACTCGTATGATCCAAGTCTTTAATTTTGACATTTTTCATGAGCAACTTCTTTAGCCTTCAGTGTTTCTACATCTGATGGTGAGTCTATTCTAGAAGAAAGAGTATATTGTGATTGCTCCATTTCCGTCAATCGCAAGAGTACCATGGCTGATTTAGTTTAGTTAGACTTGGTAGATTTTGATGTCATTCTAGGTATGGATTGGCTTCATGCCTGTTATGCATCAATGGATTGGCTTCATGCCTGTTATGCATCAATAGAATGTAGAAAGGTTTTATTCTACCAAGTGTCTCTCATTGGGGCGCTCATGTGTTATTTGTGAGAAAGAAAGATGGTTCTCTTAGGATGTGTATAGATTACCGTCAGTTGAAAAAGGTTACCATTAAGAATAAGTATCCTCTCCCAAGGATTGAGGATCTTTTCGACCAACTTCAGGGTGCCACTTGTTTCTCTAAGATAGATCTCAGATCTGGCTACCATCAGTTAAGAGTAAGGGAATGTGACATCCAAAGACAACTTTCAGGACCCGTTATGGTCACTATGAGTTTCAGGTCATGTCCTTTTGTTTAACCAATGCACCTGCACTGTTCATGAACCTTATGAATAGAGTTTACAAACCTTATTTAGATATGTTTGTTATCGTCTTCATTGATGACATACTAATCTATTCAAGGAATGAAGAAGATCATGCTAGCCATCTCAGAATAATTCTTCAGACTTTGAAATATAAGGAGTTATATGCTAAGTTCTTTAAATGTGAGTTTTGGCTTGAATCTGTGGTGTTCTTGGGCCACATAGTTTCCGGTGATGGAATTAGAGTTGATACCCAAAAGATAGAGGCAATTCAGAATTGGCCTAGTCCCACATCTCCAACTGTTATTCAGAGATTCTTGGGGTTGGCAGGATATTATAAAAGGTTTATCGAGGGATTTTTATCTATTTCATCTCCTTTGACCAAGTTGACTCAGAAAACAGTGAAGTTTCAATGGTCTGAAGCTTGTGAGAAAAACTTTTAGGAATTGAAAAAGAGGTTGACTACTGCCCCAGTGTTGACCTTACCAGAAGATACACAAGGCTTTGTTGTTTATTGTGATGCGTCTAGGAGTTGGTTTAGGTTGTGTGTTAATGCAAAATGGCAAGGTTATAGCTTATTCATCCAGACAGTTTAAAGATCATGAGAAGAATTACCCAACCCATGACTTAGAGTTGGCTGCCGTAGTATTTGTTTTGAAAATGTGGCGCCACTATCTTTATGGTGTTCAAGTGGATATGTTCACCGATCACAAGATTCTTCAGTATGTGTTTAGTAAGAAAGAGCTTAATCTTAGACAAAGGAGGTGGTTAGAATTACACAAAGATTATGACATGAGTATTCTTTATCACCCAGGTAAGGCTAACGTTGTTGCTGATGCCTTGAGTAGATTATATATGGGTAGTACCGCCCATTTTGAGGAAGATAATAAAGAGTTAGCACAAGAGGTGCATAGACTTGCACGGCTAGGAGTTCGACTAATGGATTCCACAGAAGGAGTAGTGGTGATGAATGGGGCTAAATCATCATTTGTGTCAGAAGTGAAAGAAAAGCAAGACCAAGATCCTTTATTGCTTGAATTAAAGTCAAGTGTTCATAAGCAATAAAAGTGATGGTTTTTTTATGAATCCACAAATTGAACTCATTTAGGGTTATATTTTGATAGAATTAGTGTCCTCAAATACATATTTTCTCTCAATATTGATGAAATCCTTAAGTTTTAGGTCTTTAGAGTTTGAGGCAAAGCATGGACACTACTTGGCAAGAAGGAACAAGGCGGCCGAAAAGAACGAAGAAATGAAGGCCTGAAGATCGCCGATCCCAGTTGGTGAGTCGCTAATAGGCCTGGAGATCGCCTTTTTGTTCCAGTGTGCTGAGCCCTGAAGGAAAAGGTCAAGTTGGCGATGAAATGGAGAAGTCAGCGCGTCGCCGATCAGTTTCGCAAAGAAGTACCATATCGCCCAACGACTCAAAATGTGAAGAAGCTGAAGGCAAAAGCAGGAAGGCAATGAAATTGACCAAAAGGCGGATCGTCCGCAGCACAAATTTTTAATCACTATAAATACTTGTTTAAATTTCTAGTATCATATTATAACAATTCTATTATTTAAACTTTTTATAGTTTCTGGAGAGTTCTAAGTTTTATAGGGTTTTGGAGACTTTGTTCTAAGACCTTGAAGATTAAAAGGGTTTCAACTCCAAGAAATTGGACGTGGGTCTCAAAGATTCTTCACTCTTGATGTGTTTTAAGACTTAAATCTTCATACCCAGTTGATGGAAACTGATATTGGTATAAATTTTTATCTCTTGTACATGTCTAACGAAAACCCCAATTCTTGGGGTGTGATTTTGTGAATATGGGTTAAATTATCTGTTGGGTCTTGCTTGTTGATGGTTTATTTGTTGTTTAAATGTGATTTCATTTAGTATTTATATATGAACTTAAGGGGATTGTAGTTGCAAATACGATTTCATCTTAGTGTCTTTGCCTTGCTCGAGAGAAAGGTCGTAAAACTAAGACTACTAAATTGATAGCCGGAGGTATTGGGTCGACATGGGTTCAGCTCAAGAGAGTGAATCCTAGTCCTTCTCCCACACATTCAGATCGAGAGAGTGAATGGGCTAAGGCGGAGGATGTGTTTAATGTGGCAACTCGGTGTTCGAGAGAAATTGAGTTGATTCGGGGTAAGTTGTTCGAGAGAGAATTTACCCCTACTATAGTCTAGCCTAGTCACAAATGCTCAACAATTTACTATCAAAAACATGTACCCTATAGTCTAGTTTAACCCGTATTCCTATTACATCCCAAGAATCACGTCTCCCTATCGTGTTTCCTTATATTTTTGTCATTTTTGTTGATTAGTTAATACAAACCCCCTATTGATAATTAATGCTTGCATCACTCCTCAGATTTAGTATGTTTTTATTTGTTAATATTTATAGCTATGACTAATTAGAACTTCATTTTATTTTTCTATTAATTCTCAAAACCACTCCCTCTGGGAACGATCCCAACCCTTGGTTGGGTTATATCACTACACGCGATCGTTTGGCACTTTAACAGAAATAGTGTCAGTTGATTACGTCGAACATCAAAATGGCGCTGCTGCCAGGGAATAGTGTTGAGAATTTGTAGTTAAGTAGGATTTTCGTTCTTGTTTGTCGTAATTTACTTACTTAATTTTTAGTTTTGTTTTGTCTGTTAGTGTGAATATTTCAGGAAGTATGGGTGTGAACGGCAGCAATGGCAGCCAAGAAGGCCATCAAGACGACATCGAAAACCTTAACGATGTAAATGAGCCTCATGTTAATGAACCACATCTCATGGGCGGTATTGGTGCCATTCGCTTGCCTTCGGCGAAAGGGAATGTTGTATTTCACATCACGAGTACCATGTTGCAACTCTTGCAACTAAAGGGGCTTTTTAGTGGAATGGCTCATGAAGACCCTTATGAGCACATTCAAAATTTTGTAGATATGTGTGGACCATTCTCTTTCAAAAATATATCCCAAGAGCCGGCTCATCTACGATTGTTTCCATTCTCTTTGATGGGAGAAGCATGCAAGTGGCTAGCTAAATTTCCACGCGACTCAATCACTTCGTGGGAGGAGTTGGTCACCATCTTTAATGTGTGATTTTTCCCTCCCTCAAAGATGATGACTCTTCGGGACAACATCCAAAACTTTAAGCGTTTCGAGGGCGAGCCAATTTATGACATTTGGCTGCGATTCAAGAAGTTGGTGCTCCAATGCCCAACTCATGGCTTGCCTGACAACGTATTGCTGCAATATTTCTACCGGAGCCTAGACTCAGTGACCAAGCATGTTGCTGACCAACTTTCTCCAGGAGGTGTGATGCAACAGCCTTAAGTGACAGCAGCTCAACTATTGGATGGCATGACCACGATAAATCGAGCTTGGTACACCCGTGAAGATCAATTCTCCCTTCTCACATTCAAATTGACAAAGGATTAGATGGAGAAAGATCAAGAAAGGGACCAAAACATGGCCAAGATCATGACACAACTTGATATTTTGTCCAAAAATGTCATGGGAGTTGGTGCTCGGGCTGTCAATGCTCTGGGTATCGGGTGTGCGAATCTGGAGGAGGCTAAGTTTGATGCTTTGTACAATGAAGAGGTGAACTTCCTAGCCAACCAAAGTGGTGGTTATCGTTCAAACTACCCAAGGCATGGTGGTAACCAAGGTTGGGCGAGAGATGAAGGTTGGAAAGAGCGTGGATAGAGACCGTAATCTTAATTGGAAGAACGGGGAGAAGGATAGGTATGTGCCTCCCCACGAGCGCCAAAAGCCAAAGGATTTAGAGGGTGGTAGGTCTGAGGATATGCTTTCTCGTATCCTCAACAAAGTTGAGGAGTCAAACAAGATATTGAAATAGATAAAAGAAGACGTGTTGACCCTTAGCTAGACCGTTACCTCCCATTCAGTATCAATCAAGCAGTTGGAGACCCAAATGGGTCATATATCGTCTCATTTCAATCTGGGACAGCAGGGGGGTTTGCCTAGTGATACTATGCCTAACCCCAAGAATGAGGTTTGAAGGTGGACTTTGTGTCGTGCTGCGACGTTAACTAAGGCGCTATTTGGGAGGCAACCCAAAACCCCTTACTATTTTTATATGTGTTTTGGTAAAATAATGGTGTGTTATTTGTACAAATTGAACTGTGGAAAGTGTGCAAAAAAGTGCAGGGTGGCGAGCAACATGTCCAGCCGGCGAGTTGCCAAAGAGGTCGGCAAACCTGACCTAATCCATCATTTGACTCAAGCCATCTTCAAATTGGAGTCTGTAAACCTTAGCGAGCCTAGAAAATTATTGGCGAATCGCTGACCATGTCAGCGATCTCGATGGTGATCATTGTTGGGGCCCCCACACTCACTGGAGGTTCTATAATATTTGATGAGGTGAATGAACACTCGGTGGATCACCGAGTTGTTAGGAGAGCTCGACTAATGTCACCGAATGGGCAAAAACTGGACGGTTTTGCAGGCTAAATGTTTAAAAATTCTAACTCATTCAATTTCCATCACTTCTTATCTTCCCAACCCGCACATTAGTTCCTATATTTTTGCATTTCTAGAGTATTTTTAGTGTTGATTTGTGCTCGGGATTGGATTGAATCGCCACCTAGCATCTTAATCGGCATCTAGTTTAGTTTCCAAGCCCTGAGTTTTTTTTATCAAAAGTTCTACTCAAATGCAATAATATAATTTTATTGAAGTGTTTTGGGCCTCTCTGGTAGGATTAGAATTTTTAATTACCTGTTTTGATTCGATAATCTTTCCCTTACTAAGTTCAATAGTTGATTTCTGAAAATTGTTCCTTAAAGTGGATGAAATTTTATGTGGTTATTCATGAGTGTCATTGGGTCTATGCTTAATTTGAGTCGTGCATGATCTGATATTATTTTTGGTGGTTGCAGGGTTGAATTCGAAGAGTTGGGATGAAAGTAGGTATGGAAGGTCGTTTGGCGAGTTGAGTCGAGCTCACCAAACCACTCTGTGGATCGCCGAACTCCCCCATCTTGCCTATAAATTCATGTCTTATTTGATATAGGAGTCTGTAACTTTCGGCGAGAAGCTTGAGTTCCCCGAAAGCACTCGGCGACTCGCCGACAGTTTCTTGTTCACCCTTTGTCTGCACCCTTGTATCCTATGTGCCCACCACTCAATGAATCGCCTAAGTAGTTGCGCGTTTCGCCAACTGGTTCGGTGAGTTTATCTATAGCTGATCTTCTATACTTTTGGTTGGATACTCTCTAACTCTTTCTTGAAGTTTTGCAGATATGGCTAGACCGAAAGTAGCTGGAAAAAATATGCCACCCTGACATACTAGAGCAAAAAAATTCAGGAAAAATACAAGGGAACAAATCCTCCCAAGACGGGAAGTGAGGGCAAGAAGCACAGTTCCAGCAAGAGAACTATTCCCCGAGATCCCACTGCCCTTTCATGGACTCGTGGATTCTACACAGCTATACATGCCTTTTTGGCGGCTAACGACTTGGACAATCTTAGCAAATCAATCAACACGGAATCTTCTGAAGTAACTCCGGGGACTGGTACCCAGGACCAGAACGAAACATCAGGCACTGATGCCCAAACAAATAGAGCGACTGTGTAGACAGGATTTTTTCTACCTCCCTCTCTATCTTTCTCTATTTTGACCTTTAGATTATTGTTATTTGCATTTGAGGACAAATGATTTTTATTTGTGGTGGGGTGAGGCCCACCTTTGTATGTTGATTATGCTCATGTTTTATTTATATACTTAGGTCATTGTGCTTAAAATTGTGTTTTATATTGCTTTTTGTGGATGTTTGAGTTTGTGGCTCCTTTTATTTTAAATTGTAAATGATTTTGACCCTTTCGAAAAAATTTAAATTTTTGCCACCTCTTGTATGTGTGGAATGTGGTTGTTCTTTAACAAATTTGAGTCTAAGTTTTGATCAATATCGATGAATCAAATAGTGCTCATAATCAAACGAACATGAATGTGCGGCTACAATGAGACCAATTGAAGTTACATAGTCAATATGTGAACTCTTTGCATCTCGTTGTGACTGGTCAATTATCGAATTGATTCTCTTGTGATGAACCTTGCACACTAGCAAAAGTATGGAGTCTTGTTTGACTCTGGTGTAAATGCATTGTGTGATGAGCTTATTGTGAACCATGCATGATGACACCTAGAATTTACCCCATTGGTCCGGTCGACTAAGTAAGGTTGTCTCTTGATATTATCTTAGGCAACTTCGAAAGAGTGTGAAGCAATTTGACAAATACCTCTTTTGAGGCCTACCTTGTGAGTGTGTGAACCTCTTTTGAACACCCTTGAGCCTTACCTTTCTTTGGAAGAAACTTGATGAAAACATGACCTTTATTAAATCCACTACCCATAATTCTCGTGATTTATGGTTGATTTAATAGCCAACTTAGGCCAAAATCCTAAGTTGGGGGTGTGGTGAAAAGAAAAGGCAAGTCAAGAAGTGCAAGAAAAGTCCCTTTTAACCCATGGTGTTGAGAAAAATGGAGCCCCTCCATACAAAAAAAAAAGACAAGAGAAAAGAAAAAGAAAAAGTTGTGACATAAAGTTATGAGAAATGTCAAAAGAAATG
This sequence comes from Solanum verrucosum, assembly GCF_900185275.1. Taxonomy (NCBI): domain Eukaryota; kingdom Viridiplantae; phylum Streptophyta; class Magnoliopsida; order Solanales; family Solanaceae; genus Solanum; species Solanum verrucosum. The sequence goes on from NW_026020412.1 coordinate 255,928, forward strand.
GGGCTCCAAACAATCTATGGAAGTGAATAATGGGATGACTTATGAGCACTAAAGAAATTGATGAAAGAAGAGGAAAGGGAGTGTTGAAAGCACCACATAAGGATGAAAGTCATTGAGCCCAAATGACCATACATTTGCACTCAACCCTATTGCAAGTGTTGAAAAGTCCTTTTTGATCTTGAGTGAGCTGAAACAATTGTTGATTGGAAAATACGGGGAAACCTATGGGTGAAAGCATGCATTGTGTTTTTCTTTGTGAGAGTGAGTGTTGCATTTGATTCCCAAATTTTAAATGATTAAACCATTGTGTGTGAATATGGAATCATTCTTTGTGTGAGGGCATTCGAATACCTTTGTTGAGCTCGAACTTTCATTTTAAGTAAGTACAGTGAGCTTGAGAATCTTTGATAATAGTGTGTCACAACTTGAGTCTTTGAGTATACGATTGATTCTTGCATGAGTAAGTTGAGTCTTGTTGTGTACATTCATGATTGAGTCTTTTGTAACACTGTTTGAGACAAACTTGAGTTCTACTTGAGGACAAGCAAAAGTTTAAGTTGGGGGTGTTATTGAGTCCACAATTTGGACTTATTTAGGGCCATATTTTGATAGAATTAGTGTCCTCAAATGCATATTTTGTCTCAATATCTGATGAAAATCCTTAAGTTTCAGGTATTTAGAGTTTGAGGCAGCACATGGACAATACTTGGCAAGAAGGAACAAGGCGGCTGAAGAGAACGACGAAATGAGCCCGGCTGGCCAAGTCGCCAATGGGCATGGAGATCGCCTTTTGTTCCAGTGTGCTGAGCCCTGAAGGAAAAGGTCAAGTTGGCGATGAAATGGAGCAGTTGGTGTGTTGCAGATCAGTTCCGCGAAGCAGTACTATATCGCCCAACAACTCAAAACGCAAAGGGGTTGAAGGCTAAAGCAGGAAGGCAATGAAATCGACCAAAAGGCGGATCGCCAAGTGTATCGGCGATCCCGACTAACTGCGTCGACTGGTCCTCCGCAGCCCAAATTTTCAAACACTATAAATACTTGTTTAAATTTCTAGTATCATATTATATCAATTCTATTATTCTTTACAGTTTTTGGAGAGTTTTAAGTTTAGAGGGTTTTGGAGACTTTGTTCTAAGACCTTGAAGATTCAAAGGGTTTCAAATCCAAGAAATTGGATGTGTGTCTTGAAGATTCTTCACTCTTGACATGTTTTAAGACTTAATTCTTCATACCCAGTTGATAGAAACTGATATTGGTATAAATTTTTATCTCTTTTACATGTCTAACTAAAACCCCAATTCTTGGGGTGTGATTTTGTGAATATAGGTTAAATTATTTGTTGGGTCTTGCTTGTTGATGGTTTATTTGCTGTTTAAATGTGATTTCGTTTAGTAGTTGTGTATTAACTTAATGGGATTATAGTTGCAAATACGATTTCATCTTAGTGTTTTTGGCTTGCTCGAAAGAGAGGTCGTAAAACTAAGACTACTAAATTGATAGCTGGTGGTATTGGGTCGACATGGGTTCAGCTCGAGAGAGTGAGCCCTAGTCGTTCTCCAACACATTCAACTCGAGATATTGAATGGGCTAAGGCAGAGGCTATGCTTAATGTTGGAACTCGGTGTTCGAGAGAGAATTTACCCCCATTATAGTCTAGCCTAGTCACAAATGCTCAACAATTTACTATTAAAAGCATGTACCTGATAGTCTAGTTTAACCCGTATTCCTATCACATCCCAAGAGTCCTATCTCCCTATCGTGTTTCCTTATATTTTTTTCATTTTTGTTGATTAGTTAATACAAACCCCCCATTGATAATTGACGCTTGCATCACTCCTTAGATTTAGTATGTTTTTATTCGTTAATATTTATAGCTATGAGTAATTAAAAATTGATTTTATTTTTCTATTAATTCTCTAAACCACTCCCTGTGGGAACGATCCCAACCCTTGGTTGGGTTATATCACTACACACGGTCGTTTGGTACTTGAACCGAAATAGTGTCAGTTGATTACGTCGAACATCACTTTTGAACAAGGGGGAGATAGTTTTTAGAGGTATCAAGGTGGATTGTGTGATTGATTTCAAGGGTAATTAAGATGATCACGTACCTCTCATTAAGTTGCTTACAACAATAGTTACCATTCTAGCATCTAGATAGCTCCTTACGAAGCTCCTTATGGGATAAGATGCAGATCTCCTATTGGATGGTTCGAAGTTAGTGAAGCTGGGTTGATAGGACCAGACTTAGCTCATCAAGATATGGAGTAAGTGAAAGTTATTCAAGAAGGGCTGAAAACAGTGAAGAGTCGTCAGAAATCCTACTCTGATATTAGGTAGAAGGGAGTTAGAATTCGAAGTAAATGATTGGGTTTACTTGAAAGTTTCACCCATGAAGGGTGTGATGAGATTAGGTAAGAAGGGGAAGCTTAGTCCCAGGTATATTGGCCCTTACAGAATATCGAAAAGGGTAGGTAGTGTAGCCTATGAGTTAGAGCTACCACAAGAGTTCACAGCAGTTCATCCGATATTTCACGTCTCCATGTTGAAGAAGTGCATGGGCGATCCTTCATTGATCATACCAACTGAAGATATTGGGATCAAGGATAGCTTATCTTATAAGGAGATTCTTGTTCAGATTTTAGACCGTCAAGTTCGCAAGTTGAGAACAAAAGAGGTCGCATTAGTCAATGTTCTATGGAGAAATCAGTTTGTAAAGAAACTACTTAAGAATCTAAAGAGGATATGAAGAAGAGATACCTATCTCTTAGAATCCGGAGAAGTTCTGAATTAAGGTACTAATCCTTTCCTTGGCTTTTATTTATAAGATTAGCATGTTGTAATTGCATTGCTTGTTAGGTGTTTGAGCTGAATGTGAATGTTACATCCTTAGCCTACTAAGGGTAATCTCATTCAAGGACGAATGTTCCCAAGGGGGATATATTGTAACACCTCGCAACTTGAAAGAACTACAAAGAGCTGGAATTAGAAAGAGTGATTTTTGGAAATAATAAAAATCTGGAAAATTGGTTTAAGTTAAGTTAAGTTTGAGTTTTTGGTCAACTTCAACCACCATAACTCCTAGCTCAGGATGAGTTAGGTGTGTTTCTAGATCGTTGAAAATATCTTGGAATAATCTTTCCAACGCCGCCAAGTTTGCGCGATTCCGAGTTCATATGAGTGAGTTATGACCATTGGAAGTTGGGCTACTCAAATAAGGAAAGTCCAATCCGGAATTTGAAGGGCATTATGGTCTTTTCACCACCCAATTAATTAATTTCATTTTTGGTAATTATGTTGGGGTCTAAACTGATTGGATTCAATTTACGCTTTTGAGAAACAAGTTAGGGGTTTGAGAGAAGAGAAGAAAAGAGGAGAAGGAGCAAGGAATCATCAAGTTCTAGAAGCTAAACTCGTGGATTTCATCAAGGGGTGATCCCTACGAGGTATGTGAGTCTTTCATAGCGTTGGGTTCATTCACCCACGCTCCAATCATGTTTATTTCAGCGAAGTTTGTTCTAGAATGTTGAAAGTTGATAAATCTTGAATGGTGTTTTTGAAATTGGCCTTCGTTCCTAAGTTAGGTTGAGATTTAGAAGTTCCTTGAGGTTAAAATGTTGTTTCCTTCAGTTGTTTGAGTTAGATTCGTGTGTATACATGTTGGGTATCTGATTCTAAAGAAAAATTGAGAAGAATAGTCGAGTTTGGCTGAATTGGAACAGGAAAACAAAAGAAGGAAAAAGCCAGGCTAATTTGGTGCCCTAGGCCACGTCGCACACCTGCCCCTCAATTCGAAAAATTTATTCTCACGTCACGGACCTCTCTGCCACAAAAAGTATTTTTGCGACCAAAATTTAATTACCTCTCCGCGTGGTGGACCCATCCTCAGATAGGATTTTTTTTTATCTTTTCTCATGTTTAGCAATCTAAAATTATTCCTAAACATCATGAGCGCTTTCCTATCACAAATCACAATCTTTGAATCCATAATTCAATTCAAGGAAAGTTAAGAATCAAGTCAAAAGAAGTTAAGAGTCAAGTCAAGAGAAGTTTAGAGTCAAGTCAAGAGAAGTTAAGAGTCAAGTCAAGAGAAGTCAAGAGTCAAGTTAAGAGAAGTTGATAAAGTTTTCCAAAAGTCTTTTACAAATGTTTTAAATTTGTTTTAAGACTTGAGTCTTCAAAGATTATATGGGAACTAAATATTCCCAAAGAGTTAAAATGTTTTCACATTTGAGCAAGAAAGGAAACTAAGATTTCCAAGAAAGCTTTTAAGCTAAGTTTTTAGTAATTATCTCAAACCAAAGAAAGATGTTATGTTTTTAAACATCTGAGCTCAATATTTTGGGAGTAGTATTGAGCACCGATATGGGGGAAAGTTCAGATAACTCACTGCCCCCATAAACCATGTATCCATCATGGGTATTAAAGGATCATACTTTTTAGATGACTCTTTAAGATGCTTTTAGCATAGACTAGTGGATCCACTTAGTTAAGTGTTCTATATGACGGCAAAGTATAGGACAGTTCTGGCAGCATCGGCAAGACGTTGTATCACCACTTAGGCTCATAGTGATGGTTGTCGGTTAGAGAAACTCCCACAAAAACTATATTACTTTATTATATGAATAAAGTTGAGTTTGTTATTGCATGTTCTTTAACGAACTAAGTTGTTTTCTACTGTTTTAAACGGTTTCTATATATTGCATGTGTTTTATTGATTTATATTGAGTTAAGTTATTTAGGAGTTGAGTAAAGCCAAGGTATGTGTCACTCCCCGAGCCTACACCCCAGACGTGGCTGGCACTCGAGAACCATCGCTGGCCCCAAGCTAACCCTTAGCATGGCTTACTTACTCAGCAAAAGACTTAACTCAACACAAATACATCTGTGAAATAAACTGGAATGTTATAAAGGAAACATGCAACTGGCCATTAAGGCAAACTTAAGTCTCAACATAAGATAATGACAATGACAAGACTAAAGAACTAACATATGAATGTCTATGAAGCGTCTTAAAACAACTGAGATAGATGTCGGGAAAAACCCCACGAAATCCTAATGAACTAATGAAATAACTCAAAGCAATAAAAAGGAGTCCTCCGGAATGCAAGGAGGCTCACCACCTGACTGTGGAGTGCTCATTGGATCAACGATGCGCTACATGCCGATCCTAGTTACCTATGTCTGCATCATAATAAAATGCAGGCCAACTGGCATGAGTATATTGAATGTATGAGTATGCGAGTTAGAATGCTAAACACAACATAGGCTTGAAAGGAATTTGAAGAAATTACCTAGCTCAACTCAACTCAACATAACTGAACTTATTTCAATATAAAGCAGTTCAAAACAAGTGCAATATAAAGAAAAGTTGTTTAAAACATGATGTCAACTCTGTGTGTATGCAAAGAGACATATAACTCTGAGATGTATGTAAAAAAATACAAATAAGCTGATGTATATAAAAATACAAAATACTATTATGGGAGTTTCTCTAACCGACAACCATCACTTAAGAGCTATATTGATGATACATTATTTCTTAGCCCCACGCAGGCAGGGCGATCCTATACCTTGCCGGGGGTACAGAACCGGAACTACTAAGTGGATCTACTAGTCTATGCTAAAAAGCACTAAGTGTTCATCTAAAAAGTATGACTCTTTTCTACCAATGATGGCTACATAGTTTATGGGGTTGTGGGTTCTCTTAACGCACCCCCATAAAGGTGCTTAATACTACTCCCAAAATAATATAATATTAGCTCTTATGTTTTAAAACATGCTTCTTCTGTAATTTTAGATTAGTGCTCAAAAACTTAGCACAAAGACTATCTTGGAAATCAAAGTTTCCCATCTTGCTTCATTTAGAAAGCGATTACAGTTTTCTGAAAACTAGCCCGAAGGCTCTTTAGAAATTGAGGTTTCCTTTCTTGTTTAAATGTGAAAACATTTTAAACCCTTTGGGAATATATAGTCCCCATATACTTTTGAAGAAATGAACTTCAAGCTTTATTCTTTACTGAACTCAAAACTTAGGTCTTAAAACAAAGTTAAAACATTTGCAAAAGACTTTTGGAAAACTTGTAGAACTTCTCTAGACTTTGATCTTAACTGCTCTTGATTTGACTCTTAACTGGTCCTTGAGTTGAATTATGGATTCAAGAATTTTGATTTGTGAATGGAAGGGTCACGTAATGTTTACGAATGATCTTAAATAAGTAAACATGAGAAAAGTCACAAAATCACCGTCTTAGAACAAGTCCACGATGCGGAGGTGTTTGAAATAATTACTCGCGAAATTAAATTTGAGAGAGAGGAGTCCGCGTCTTAACCACGACGTGGAGAAACTTTTCGGTCACTGGGTGAGCAAGTCCGCGACACGGACGTGCTTGCCAAAATCTGCTCGACTTTTCCTTCTTCGTTTTCCACCTCTTATTCGCCAAAATCTGCTCGACTTTTCCTTCTTCATTTGACCCTTAATTAATTCACTAAAACGAATTAAAGTAATTGGGTAAGGAACAGACTGAAATACCCTTCAAAAATCCGGATTAGACTTTCCTTAATCCAACAGCCCAACTTCCATAAGGCATAACTTACCCATTCAAACTCGGAATCATGCAAACTTGGCGGCGTTGGAAAGATAATTCCAAGATATTTCCAACCATATATAGGACTACACCTAACTCATTCTGAGCTAGAAGTTATGTCCGTTTGAAGTTGACCAAAACTCAACTTTTTTCTAACTTAAACAAATTTCCAGATTTTCATTATTTCGAAACATGGCTATTTCCAATTATTTGCTTCTTCCTAGTTATTTCAACTTGCGAAGTGTTAAAACATCTCCCACTTGGGAACATTTGTCCTCGAATGAGATTTCTGCTACTAGCCTAAGGGTGGTAACATCAAGTTCAAACACCCAACAAGCAAATGCAAACAAACAACATGATCACTCATAATTTAAAGAGTATAAGAAGAAAATTAGTACATTGGTCTGCACTTTCTCCGGATTCAAAGAGATGTGGATATCTCTTCTTTATATCCTCCTCAGCTTCCCAAGTAGCTTCCTCAATAAATTGGTTCCTCCAAAGGACTTTGACTGATGCTATCTCTTTTGTTCTCAAATTGTGAACTTGGCGATCTAAAATCTGAACAGGAATCTCCACATAGGATAACCTATCCTTGGTCCCAATATTTTCAGTTAGTATGATTAATGAAGGATCGCCCATGCACTTCTTCAACATGGAGATGTGAAACAAAGGATGAACCGTGGCTAACTCTTGTGGTAGCTCCAATTCATAAGCTACTTTGCTAATCGTCTTGGATATTCGAGAAAGTCCAATATACCGGGGACTAAGCTTCCCCTTTTTACCAAATCTCACAACACCCTTCATGGGTGAAACTTTTAGATATACACAATCATCTACTTCGAACTCTAACTCCCTTCTCCTAACATCAGTGTAGGATTTCTGACGACTCTATGCCGTTTTCAACCTTCCTTGAATCACTTTCACCTTCTCCATAGCTTGATGGACTAAATCTGGTCCTATCAACCCTGATTCACCAACTTCAAACCATCCAATAGGAGATCTGCATCTTCTTCCATAAAGAGCTTCATAAGGAGCCATTTGGATGCTAGAGTGGTAACTATTGTTGTAAGTAAACTCAATGAGAGGTAGGTGATCATCCCAGTTACCTTTGAAACCAATAACACAGGCCCTCAACATATCTTCTAATGTCTGAATAGTGCACTCTGCTTGCCCATCTTTCTGAGGATGAAAGGCAGTATTTAAGTTCACCTTTGAACCCAAGCCTTTCTGAAAAGATTTCCAGAATTGTGTAGCAAATTGTGCACCTTTATCTGAAATAATGGAGATTAGGACTCCATGAAGTCTGACCACCTCCTGAATATATAACCTGGCACAATCTTCTGTTGAATGAGTGGTCTTTACCGGCAAAAAGTGGGTAGATTTTGTCATTTTGTCGACAATCATCAAAATGGAATCATGTTGCTTGCGAGACCTCGGTAAAACTGTGATGAAGTCCATATTAATCATCTCCCACTTCCATTCTGGAAGTTCTATATTCTGAGCCTAACCACCGGGCCTTTGATGCTCTACTTTAACTTGTTGGTAATTTGGACACTTAGCAACAAATTCTGCAATGCCCTTCTTCATACTACTCCACCAATACACCTCTCTCAAGTTACGATACATCTTTATGGAACCCAGATGAGTGGAATATCTGGAGCTATGAGCTTCCTCTATGATCTTCTCTTGGAGTCCATTCACCATTGGTACACACAATCTACATTGATATCTCAATACACAATCTCCCCTTTGTTCAAAAACTAATATTTTTTGCTTATGAACATTTGCCTTTAATTGAAGCAAAATAGCATCTTGGTCTTGCTTTTCTTTCACTTCTGATACTAATGATGATTCAGCCGCATTCATCACCACTACTCCTCCTTCTGTGAAATCCATTAGTTGGAGTCCTAATCGTACAAGTCTATGAACATCTTTCGCTAACTCTCAATTTTCTTCCTCAACATGGGCGGTACTACCCATAGACAACCTGCTTAAAGCATCAGCAACAACACTAGCTTTACCTAAATGATAAAGAATACTCATGTCATAATTCTTGAGTAATTCTAACCACCTCCTTTGTCAGAGATTAAGCTCTTTCTGAGTGAACACATATTGAAGGCTCTTGTGATCAGTGAATACATCAACTTGAACACCATACAAATAGTGACGCCATATCTTCGAAGCAAAGACCACGGCAGCCAACTCTAAGTCATGGGTTGGATAGTTCTTCTCATGAACTTTCAACTGTCTAGAGGCATAAGCTATAACTTTGTCACTTTGCATTAACACACAACCCAAACCAACTCTAGATGCATCACAATACACAACAAAACCTTGAGTACCTTCTGGTAAGGTCAAAACTGGGCAGTAGTCAACCTCTTTTTCAATTCCTGAAAGCTTTTCTCACAAGCTTCAGACCATTGAAACTTAACTGTCTTTTCAGTTAACTTGGTCAAAGGGGATGAAATGGACGAGAACCCCTCTACAAACCTTCTATAATAGTCAGCCAAACCCAAGAAACTCCTAGTATCAGTTAGAGATGTGGGTCTAGGCCAATTCTGCACTGCCTCAATTTTCTGAGTATCAACTTTAATTCCCTCTCTAGAGACAATATTGCCTAAGAATACCAAAGACTCAAGCCAAAAATTACATTTAGAGAACTTAGCATATAACTCCTTATCTTTCAAAGTTTGAAGAACTATTCTGAGATGACTAGCATGATCTTCTTCATTCCTTGAATAGATTAGTATGTCATTAATGAAGACGATAACAAACATATTTAAATAAGGTTTGAACACTCTATTCATAAGGTCCATGAACGCTGCAGGTGCATTAGTCAAACCGAACGACATGATCAAAAATTCATAATGACCATAATGGGTCTTGAATGTTGTCTTAGGAACATCACACTCCCTTACTTTCAACTGATGGTAGCCAGATCTGAGGTCAATCTTAGAAAAACAAGAAGACCCTGAAGCTGATTTAAAAGATCATCAATCCTTGGAAGAGGATACTTGTTCTTGATGGTAACCTTGTTCAACTGACAGTAATCTATACATATCCTAAGGGAGCCATCTTTCTTTCTCACAAACAAGACCGGAGCGCCCCAAGGTGAGACACTTGGTCGAATAAAGCCCTTATCCAATAGATCATTTAACTGCTCTTTGAGCTCTTTCAACTCTGCTGGTGCCATCCTAAATGGCAGAATAGATATAGGACAAGTATCTAGAAGAAGATCGATACCGGAGTCTATCTCTCTTTCAGGAGGGACTCCGGGAAGATCGTCAGGAAAGACTTATGGAAACTCTCGTACTACTAAAACTGACTGAATAGGAGGTATCTCAACACTAGAGTCATTAACTCGAACTAAGTGATATACACACCCCTTAGAAACTAACTTCCTTGCCTTAAGGTACGGAATGAAATAACTCTTAAGCATTGTTGAACTGCTTTTCCACTCTAAACTGGCTCATTGGAAACTGAAACTTGACAACTCGAGTTCTACAATCAACTAAGGCATAACAGGCATGAAGTCAGTCCATACCAAGAATGACATCAAAATCTACCATGTCTAACTCAATTAAATCAGCCATGGTACTCTTGTGATTGACGGAAATGGGACAATCACGATAAACTCTCTCTACTAGAATGGACTCACCGACAAGTATAGAAACAATGAATGGTTCACTAAGTTGCTCAGGAATAACATCAAAATTCATAGCAACATATGGAGTTACAAGGGATAAATTCGCTCCTGGATCTAGCAAAGCATAAACAGTAAAGTCAAAGACTTGGATCAAACTAGTGATAACATCAAGTGAATCCTCTTGCTCTTGGCAACTATTGATAGCATATAAGAGGTTTGTTCCTCCGCCAGTACCGGAAGTAGCCCCTCTAGGTGCAGCTCTGTTTGGTGGAGCAACTGAAGAAGAATGGGCTCTGTTACCCCTATTACCAATACCCTGTCTGTTCTTTGGACATTCTCACATGAAATGCCCATTTTGACCACACTTGAAACAACCAGTGGAGCCCTCGCGACAAGCACTTGAGTGGTTCCTACCACATTTGGCGCATGCAGGAGGCTTACTACCCCCTTGTGCCACGCTACCCTGAGAATAAGCAGGTTAAGCTCTGAAATTCTGACTATTGTACTCACATTTGTTCTTAGATGTAGGTGCAGTAGCAGATGATGGAGCAGGTCCCTTCTGTTTCTGCTGGAAAGATGACCGGTTAGCACTACTCTTCTGTTGCTCGGACTCATTCCTTGTCTTGGCTCTCTTGTTCTTAAACTCTTCTATATCCTTTAGCTTCTCTTCCTCAACCTGCTGCACATATACCATTAACCTTGATATATCCATGTCCCCAATTAGCATTGCAGTCCTACCTTTCTTACTCGACACACGAGACAGCCCAGCAACAAACAGGCTCATTCTGCTCCTCATGTCTGCAACCATCTCCGAAGCATAACGGGATAGTTGGGTGAACTTCAACCCATACTCATGAACACTCATAGAATCTTGCTTAAGTGTGAGGAACTCTCGTGCTTTAGCCTCTTTCAGTTCTCGGGGAAAGAAACACCTCAAGCAAGCCTCCTCAAAACAGGCCCAACTCGCAAGGGGTGCATCCTCAGCTCTACCCCCTTTCTACTGGTCAAACCAAGTCCTAGCGACATTCTTCAGTTGATATGTAGCTAGCTCAACTCTCTCAGTATCAGCAAGATGCAACGCATCAAACATCTTTTTCAGTTCATCAACAAAGTTCTCCGGATCCTCAAAAGTGCTTGAACCAGTGAAATTTGGAGGATTCATCCTCAACAACTCACGAATCGTTGAAGTGTCAGCCTCTTATCGTCGAGCCCCTCTTTGTTGCCCAACCTGGTTAGTCACAGCTTGACTCAGCATCCTGATTGCTTCTCTGAACTCAGTGTTAGTTACTTCCCCTTGAGGTTGCACTTTAGGTACATTAAGTACTCCTTACTACTCAACATTTCTCCTAGTTGGATGACCTCTGACTGCTCTTCGTGGAGGCATGACTATCTGAAAACACGCACAAACATGAATTAGAATGAAACTTTTTAGAGATCAAACGCTAACGCACTAAATGACTATGAAAGAAGTGAGAAATTTTCCTAAATGTTGCAGCCTCCTAATTATAGATGTGGCGCGCTTCACACCGATAACTAGGACTCTACAGACACAGGTTCATAGACTCCCTAAGACTCTTGAACTCTGGGCTCTGATACAAGTTTGTCACACCCCGAGCCTACACCCTGGACATGGCTAGCACTCGAGAACCATTGCTAGCCCCAAGAGAACCCTTGGCCTGACTTACTTACTCAGCGGAAGACTTAACTCAACACAGATACATCTATGAAATAAATTGAAATGTTATAAAGGAAATATTCAACTGGCCATTAAGGCAAACATAAGTCTCAACATAAGATAATGACAATGACAAGAATAAAGAACTAACATATGACTGTCTATGAAGCCTCTTAAAACAACTGAGATGGATGTCGGGAAAAACCCCACGACATCCTAATGAACTAATGAAATAACTCAAAGCAATAAAGAGGATTCCTCCGGAATGCAAGGAGGCTCACCAACTGACTCTGGAGTGCTCATTGGATCAACGATGCACTGGATGTCGATCCTAGTTACCTATGTCTGCATCATAATAAGATGCAGGACAACTGGCATCAGTACATTGAATGTATGAGTATGCGAGTTGGAATGCTAAACACAACATAAGCTTAAAAGGAATCTGAAGAACTTACCTGGCTCAACTCAACTCAACATAACTGAACTCATTTCAATATAAAGCAGTCTAAAAGAAATGCAATATAAAGAAAGGTTGTTGAAAACATGATGTCAACTCTGTGTGTATGCAAAGATACATATAACTCAGAGATGTATGTAAAAAAATACAAATAAACTGATGTATATAAAATTACAAAATACTAATGTGCAAGTTTCTCTAACCGACAACTATCGCTTAAGAGTTATAGTGATGATACAACGTTTCTTGGCCCCACGCTGCCAGAGCCATCCCATACCTTGTCGGGGGTATAGAACCTGAACTACTTAGTGGATCCACTAGTCTATGCTGAAAAACACAAAGGGTTCATCTAAAAAGTATGACCCTTTTCTACCCATGATTGCTACATGGTTTATGGGGCTGTGGGTTCTCCGAACGCTCTCCATATCGATGCTCAATACTACTCCCAAAATAATATAATATTAGCTCTTATGTTTTAAAAACATACTTCTTCTGTGATTTGAGATTAGTGCTCAAAAACTTAGCTCAAAGGCTATCTTGGAAATCAAAGTTTCCCCTTTTGCTTCTTTTAGAAAGCGATTACTCTTTTCAGAAAACTAGCCCGAAGGCTCTTTGGAAATTGAGGTTTACTTTCTTGTTTAAATGTGAAAACATTTTAAACCCTTTGGGAATAAATAGTCCCCATATACTTTTGAAGAAATGAACTTCATGATTTACTCTTTACTGAACTAAAAACTTAAGTGTTCAAACAAATTTAAAACGTTTGCAAAAGGCTTTTGAAAAACTTTAAGAACTTCTCTAGACTTTGATCTTAACTGCTCTTGATTTGACTCTTAACTGGTCCTTGAATTGAATTATGGATTCAAAGATTTTGATTTGTGATAGGAAGGATCACATGATGTTTAGGAATGATCTTAAATAGCTAAACATGAGAAAATTCACGAAATCACCGTCCTGGAACAAGTCCGCGACGCGGAGGTGTTTTAAATAATTACTCACAAAATTAAATTTTGAGATAGAGGAGTCCGCGTCTTAACCGCAATGAGGAGAAACTTTTTGGTCTCTGGGGGAGCAAGTCTGCGACACGGACTTGCGTGCCAAAATCTGCTAGACTTTTCCTTCTTCGTTTTGCAGCCCTTATTCGCCTAAAATGGACTACTGATCTCAAATTTATTTTAGAGTCAGATACCCAGAATATGTACTCAAGAACCTAACTCAAAACAACTCTAAAATTCAACTTAAAGATCTCAGAAACTCCTCAATTCTGCCCAATACAAGAATGACATTCAAATTCAAGAATACATGTCAAGAACATCAACTTTCAAGCTCTTTTAGGATGAATTTCACTGAACTAACATGTTTGGCGCATCGGTGAATGAACCCAATTCTATGAAAGACTTACATACCTTGTAAGATTAATTCCTTGGCAAAATCCACCACCAAATTGCACGATCTTAGCGAAATCTGAGCTTCTCTTCTCCTTTCTCCTCTTTTCTCCTTTCTCCAAGCCCTAGCGTGAATTTCCAATTGCCTAAACTGATCTCATTCTGATTTGACCCTTAATTAATTCACTAAAACGAATTAAATTAATTGGGTAAGGAAAAGACTGAAATACCCTTCAAAAATCTGGATAAGACTTTCCTTAATCCAATAGCCCAACTTCCAAGGGGTATGACCCATACGAACTCAGAATAGCGCAAACTTGGCAGCGTTGGAAAGATCATTCCAAGAGATTTCCAATCATATCTGGAACTACACCTAACTCATCCTGATCTAGGAGTTATGGTCGTTTGAATTTTACCAAAACTCAACTTTTTCCTAACTTAAACAAATTTCCAGATTTTCATTATTTCCAAAAATGACTATTTGCAATTATTAGCTTCTTCCTAGTTATTTCAACTTGTGAGGTGTTACAGTAAATGTTTCTTTCAGATTCTTTTCAAGCTTAAGTTATGTTTAGCATTCCAACTCGCATACTTGTACATTCAATGTATTGATGCCAGTTGGCATGCATCATATTATGATGCAGATGTAGGTAATCAGGATTAGCATCCAGCGCCTCGTTGATCCAGTTGAGCACTCAGAGTCAGTTGGTGAGCCTCCTAGCTTTCCAGAAGATCCTTTTATTGCTTTTAGTATTTTTGTTCATTAGGATGTCGTGGGTCTTGTCCCGACGTCCATCTCAGTTGTTTAGAGGCTTCATAGACAGAGTTAGTTGATGTTAGTTCATGAGTATTTACTTTTCCTTTTCAGTTAAGTTGAGACTTGAGTTGCCACTTTGGCAGTGAATGTTATTATAATACATTCTAAGTTATATTTTGAGTAGTTCAGTTTACTTGTATTAAAAGAATTTATCTTGACTAAAGTCTTCCGCTGAGTAAGTAAGTCAGGCCAAGGGTTCGCTTAGGGCCAGCAATGGTTCTCTAGTGCCAGCCACGTCCAGGGTGTAGACTCGGGGAGTGACAAAATTGTCATGGGTCGTCTCCTAACTCTTAAGAACGAATTTTGCAGAAAAATAACGAAATTGAGGTTTTTCCCCGACTTAAGTCGCAACTAGCCCGCTATAGCAGAGCTCATCCCGCCACAGCGGCCACGCCCTAGCGGCTTACACGGAGACAGAACCTCAGAATTGGAGTTCCAAGTCCCACTTTAACAACACACCTTCAACCCTTGACGTTCAAAAACTACCCTTTCACGCCAAGATCTGTTTCGGGAGTTCTACTCGCTCGAATTCGATTGTGTAAAGTAATACGGGATCCTTAACTTCATAGCTATCTACTCATATGTTCAAATTAATAATTAGATCCCCCATTCATTACCATATTTCCCTGGACCTCACATGACTCAGATTTCGTCCAAATCTGGACTAGGCTACAAATTTCCAAGTCACTACTCAAAAGTTTTCTTGCCCCAATTCTTTCCCCATTGGATTTTCTAAAACGATCGGAACATGTCGTTACAAATAAAATAAAAACATAGTTCACACATAGATAAACGTTACGTTGATTTGATTTTTCAGAAAATATGCACGTGTGTTACACGTGTATATCGAGTCGTGTCATATCATTAAAACAAACATTCGAGTAAACAATTACACATAAAATTAAGATTAAATTGCTATTAGTTAGGAATTAATTACCTCGATACCATCCATAATAGGCATAGTTGATCTCATTAAGATTAAATCAAAACAAATTTGTGTTTTATCATGAATATTGAATGCCATAAATCCATTTCTTACTCCCAATGTCTCCACTCTATGCTTTTGAAGACATAATATATATGAATTTTGAGATATATATTCATTAGCCACAATAAGTACACTTATATTTATAATTTTGTAATAAAAAAAACAATTATTTAACCTAGTTCTAATTATGTATGTAATATTGAATGAGAGAGTTGAGTAAGTGTACTTGAAGAATACTTGAAAGCACATTATACTATAAAAATATTTTGATGCTCATTTAAATAGGAGTCTCATGGTAAGTTTTCACAAATAAAATTTGCCAAAATTTGCTATTGGAAATTAATAATAAGTAGCAAATTGAATTAAAAGAAATATACTCAAATTTGTTGTGGGAAGTTTGAAATAGCAATTGGATCAATTTTGATGTTATTGCATTTAAGAGTTTTTTTCTTCTTTCTAAAGAGAAATTGTTGAAACAAGGTATTTAAATCTCTTGTATATATATGACTTTTGACATTTTTAATTCTTGAAGACCTTATTTTATTGTAAATTAGATTTTTGACACGTGCATTGTACGTGTATATCGAATCATGTTGAAAAGTTTTAAGACTTTTTTTCTAATTTTGGTTTTAAGAATTCCATATTAAAACTACAATCAACCAATTTAAATTAAGTATAGATCTAGTACTGTAAACTAAAATCGGAGTGGAACCTGTTTTAGTAAAGAACTTTTTAGTTCTCCAGTTAGTCGGATCTCAAAAATGAGACTAAACATCGATTAAGAATAAAAAAATGTTTAATCCTTCAAAATGAAATTTTTGATGTCAAATCAAGTTAGTCAAACCTCAAGACAAATATGAGCCTCATGAAAAATTTTCATTAATAAAATATCCCAAAATTTGCTATTGCAAAATTAATAATAGCTAATCGAATTAGATAGAATATGCTCAAATTTGTCGTTGGAAATTTGAAAAGATAAAGCAGATAAATTTGATGTTATTGTATTTAAGAGTCGATCTTTTTCCTCTTTCTAAAGAAGCATTGTTGAAGCAAAACGTTTGAATTTCTTGAATATATTAAGTTTTGACCTTTCTAATAACTGTAAGACCTTATTTTAGGATAAATTATATTTTGACACGTCTATTGCATGTGTATATCAAGTAAAGTTTGAAATATTTTAAAATTTTGATTATATCCCCCCCCCCTCCCTCCTACCTCCTACATCCTCCCTCCCATGGACGTACTCAAAATAAGTCAATGTCGAAGACCTGACCAAAGTAATTATTAAGATTTTTTTTATAAAAAGAAAAAACAAAAGTTTGAGGCTTAGAGCATCTTTTATTTCTAAATGAAATCTCTACATACCCATTTAAAGAAATAAAACAAAGAAAAACTAAAATAAAAGCTAAAAAAATAAAATGAAATATCTAGAAGTGTGACACAACACTTTTTTAAAATAGTTATTAGAGGGAAGATTAAGAGACGTTGGTGGCAGCGGCAATGACATCATCCTCAGCTAATCTGACTCCTCTGCAAAGTTATGCTACCTCGCATAAACAAAGAATCTCACATAAAACAAGTCGTTAAGACACCATTTCAAATTCATCTTCCAAATAAAGTATTTATATCCTTCCTAAGCCTTCAATTCCACTCTCTTGAAATACTTGAATCTAGTCTTGTGATCTATTTTTCTTGTCTAGATTATTGTTTGCATGCGGCAAAGATTGATCTTTTTAAGCCAGAAATATTGTGGTCTGGATGATGCAAATGAAACCTGATATAAAATCAATTTTTCTTTTATAAATCTAAATTCGATGGATTGAAATTCAAAAGATTTTATACTACCATCAAAATCATAACCTACAAAAAGATTACTCATACTAATTTTTTTAGTACCCTTCTTAACTTTCTCCTCTAATGGATATTCATAATATTCAACAGTACCTTTCTATGTAAATTTGATGTACATGAATTTAAAATAACTATATTAAATATGTTATTTTAACCCCACAAGTTCTAATTTTATACCATATATAACAACTCAAAGCTCTTATTAGGTGCATGATATATTAACCACTATTTCAAATTAGTCAAACCTCAAGATAGATATGGCACTCCAAATGAGAAACCAACGAAAAAGAAGTATTCTAGTTCATAATAATAGGGATATATAGCATCATAATCGTATATTTATATGTTCTACTAGTACATCTTTAACACTCACCAAATTTGAAAGTAATATTTGTATAAGTCAAGTACAGAACTAAAGAAGTACTATATTATGTAACTTTAGTCTTGTAATAAGGTGATTTATTTCTTCAATAATATTATTTCTTCAATAATATTATTTCTTCTATAATAAAAACTATAATATATCTTTATCCTTTGATTTTCTTCTAAACATTGTTAGAATTTTTCTCAACAAGGCTCTGAATTATCTCCTTTGTTAATGGCATCTCATAGCATTCATCAAGCCCAGCTTCCATAAATTCTTTGTGATATTCTTCATTGTCATCTGGATTTATTATTCCCACAATCATCGTAGCAATCCCCATCGATCGAAGATTTTTTGTTACCTAGTAATTGAGAAAAAATGTTCAATAAAATAAAAACACAGTTCACACGTAGATAAAAGTTATGTTGTTTGAATTTTTCAATAAATATGCACGTGTGTTACACGTGTACATCAAGCCATGTCATATCATTAAAACAAACATTTGAGTAAATAATTACACATAAAATTAAGATTATATTGTAATTACTTAGGAATTAATTGCCTCGATACCATCCATAATAGGCATAGTTGAGCTCATTACAATTAAATTAAAATGCATTTGTGTTTCATCATGAATATTGAATGCCATAAATCCATTTCTTACTCCCAATGTTTCCACTCCAAACTTTTGAAGGCATAATATATATGAATTTTGATGTCACACCCCCAGGCTACCCCCTTGACGTAACACGGGACCTAGGATCATGAGTGACCCCAAGCTAACTCTGTGTCTGGCATATCGTAAGTATACTGAAAGATAACTAAATAAACAAGAACTATGTGTACCCTGAAACAGTGGTTATCTGAAAATGGGGAATACCCAACTAATCTAAATGTATAAGCCATTCTAAGAGTTTAATAACAACTGAAAAATCAAACTTAACAAGTCAAGTTGATTCTAATACAATGTTTGGAAAGCCTCTAACTGAGTTGAGTTGCTAGAACATGCCCCCAGCTAACTCTAACAAAATTGAAAGTAAAGACTAAAATGAAAGCATGTCTATTGTCCTCGGAGTATGAGGACTCACCATTGAAGTTGTTGAATGCGAATCAAAGATCGATCTAAGCACGGTCGGAATGTTGAGTACCTGAACCTACATCATGAAAGGATGTAGCGGAGAGTATGCATCAGTACTTTGAATGTACTGAGCATGCAGGATATAGATACTAATCTAAATAAACATATATAAGTTGAAACAAGGCATAACTAAGAAATACTGCAAATACTTAGAATATAACTGAAAAGCTTAATTGAATGCAATGACCAAGTACTAATCATGAACATGACATGATGAACTGAATACTGAAGTATATACTGAAAACCTGATCAAATGCACTAAGAGTTTTACTGTGGGAGCTACTATTAACTGACATAAAACCACGTGAGCTAAACATGGAGTCTGATGTATACGGCCCATCGAGAGGACCTAATATGCCTTGCCAGGGGTATAAAGGCATGACTGGCGTGATCACTAAATCTTATGCCTAACAGAGGGGACTTATACTCATACGGGGTCATGTAGTTCTGGGACTATAAGGGTACACTGAACTCTAGTCCAACTCGGTGCTAAGTCTACTCCCAATTGAATATGTATATGATAGAAATGTAACTGAAATACTAAATAGCTCAAAATACTGACATGCTAACTGAGAATGCAACATTTATATACTGACAATGAGTCATTCCAAATTTGAAGCATGATTATCTGTTTACCTGACCTAGCAACTGCAATTCATGAACTAAGAGAATCTACACAAACTAGGGTTCTGAGTTTAATACTGGGAATTAAACAACGATTCTAAGAAAACATGATATTTTGATTACAAATACTACAACAGGTGAATCACAACAATTATCCAAGGATTTAGAAATCATAGGTCTAAACAAGATGTGGAGAATCAAGAATCTGACTGAATTCTAGGGACCTAGTGGATGAAAGGAACCCACTAGTGAAATCCCACATACCTGATGACAAAATCTACGGAGAAATCCTTTGATTTCGAGGCTGGAGGTGAAGAAAACTTTTTGCCTATTCTTGACGGGCTAGTCGACTTTCACCTTCTTTTTGCTCTAAATTCAATGAATTTTGATGAATAATCATTTAGGTTAGGTTCTGACTAAGTTATCAGACTTAAACTGAGTAAAATGACATAGTTTATGTATTAAACGACGTAGTTTAAATGCCCAATACATAGGGGAAAGACCAAAACGACCCTAACTTAAAAGTTGACGAGGCCCTTCCACGGAGCCACTGACGGACTGTCAAAGGGACCACGGCTCGTCAAGTGGGTTGTAGGTCGTGGTGCATGGGCCAGTGTCTGCTGGTTCTGGCACTCCCATATACGGTCCACTTCATGGACCGTGTGAACGACCACAGACCATGAAGGCCACCGTGGTTCTTCACTTGGGTGCTGGGGTCTACTGGTTCGGGTTGATGAGCCTCACCCAGCCCTTCATCAAGACCACGGCTCGTGGTGGGCTCTGTGGTGTGACGCCTGAGCACTGGTGGCTCTGTCTCACCTCCACGAGCCTTCCCACGACTCGTGTGGGGATCCACAGCCTATGAAGCGTAACGTGGTCCACTACTTCTGGGAAGGTATGAACCGCAAGTAGGTCGATGGACCGCGGTTCCTTTCACGGTACGTGAACCCTGTGGTGGTTCACCACTTTCTTCTGTTTTCTGCGGCAAAAGTCCAAGTCTGAATTTTGAGGTGTTACATTTGAGATATATCATCATTAGCCACAATAAGTACACTTAGTTTTTTCACCTCAATCAACCTTCTCTTACCCTTTGAAGATGAAGCACTTGAAGACATTTTTCAGCCAAAAAAATTAATTTATTTATTTATACTTTATAATTGCAATAAGAAAAACATAATCATTTAACATAGTTCTAATTATGTATGTAATATTGAATGGGAGAGTTGAGTAAGTATACTTGAAGAATACATGAAAGCACATTATACTATAAAAATGTTTTGATGCTCATTTAAATAGGAGTCTCATGGTAAATTTTCATACATAAAATTTTCCAAAAATTGCTATTGGAAATTAATAATAAGTAGCAAATTGAATTAAATGAAATATGCTCAAATTTGTTGTGGAAAGTTTGAAAGAGCAATTGGATCAATTTGATGTTATTGCATTAAAGTGTTTTTTTCCTTTTTCTAAAGAGGAATTGTTGAAAGAAAGTATTAAAATATCTTGAATATATTTGACTTTTGACATTTTAAATTATTGTAGACCTTATTTTATTGTAAATTAGTTTTTTGGCACGTGCGTCGTGCGTGTATATCGAGTCATGTCGAAAACTTTTAAGACTTTTTTTGGTAATTTTGGTTTTAAGTAAAAATTCCATATTAAAACTATAGTCAATCAGTTAAAAGTAAGTATAAATCTAGTACAGAAATCTCAAATCAGAGCTCGTAAAATGGAATCGGTTTTAGTAAAGAACATTTTAGTTCTCCAGGTTAGTCAAATCTCAAAATTGAGACTAAACGCTGATTAAGAATAATAATAGTTTAATCCTTCAAAATGAAATTTCTGACACAAATTCAAGTTGGTCAAACCTCAAGACTAACATTAGCCTCTCATTAATAAAATTTCCCAAAATTTGCTATTGGAAAATTAATAATAGCAAGTCGAATTAAATGAAATATGTTCAAATTTGTTGTTGGAAAGTTGAAATGACAAACTAGAGAAATTTGATGTTATTGTATTTAAGAGTTCTTTTTCCTCTTTCTTAAGAGGCATTGTTGAAGCAAAATATTTAAATTTCTTGAATATATTAAGTTTTGACATTTCTAACAATTGTAAGACCTTATTTTACGATAAATTATTTTTTGACATGCGTGTTGCACGTGTATATCAAGCCAAGTTTGAAATATATTCAAGCCTTTTTAAATTTTGATTTTAACCCTCCCCCTCCCACCCCATGGACGTATTAAAAATAAGTCGATGTCGACAACCTGACTAAAGAAACTATTAGACTCTTTTTTACAAAAAAACAAAAGTTTGAGGCTTAGAGCGTCTTTTATTTCAAAATCAAATCGCTATATCGGCTTGCCTAAAAAAGACTAAACCTGTTAAAATAAATAAAACGAAGCAAAACTAAAAGAAAGGCTAAACAATAAAATGAAATATCTAGAAATGTGAATAACAAAACTTTTCTAAAAGAAGGAAGATGAAGAGACGTTGGCGGCAGCAACGATAACACCATCTTCAGCTAATTTGATACATTTGCAAAGTTATTCTACCTTGCATAAATAAAGAATTTCACATCAAACAAGTCTTTAAGCTCTATAAGGTGAAACTATTCCAAATTCATCTTCCAAGTACAATATTTATAGCCTTACTAAACCTTCAATTTCACTCTCTTGAAATATATAGAATTAGTCTTTTATTAATTAAGGTGATTTAATTCTTTATATTATTGACACAATATCACTTTATTCTTTATTTTGGTAATTTAAACTAAACAAATAATCACAAAGAGTCCTCTCATTTCATGAATGTATATCATACCCTATTGAAATATTAAAACTACTTATCAACATGTTAAAAGTAAGTATTTTAATACTCTAATTCGAGTCTAGAAAATGAAGTCATCGTTAGTTAAAAAACTATTTAAGTCTGTAGATTAGCCGGATCTCAAAATGGAAATTAAACACTGAATGAAAAATAAGAAAACAAAAACTTTATCCTTCAAAATAAAAAATTTGGTGAATTCAAATTAATCACAACTCAAAATATGTATCAAGCTCCGAATGAAAAATTAACCGAAAGAGAAGTATTCTAGTTCATTATAATAGGAATATAGCATCATAATCATATGTCTACTAGTACATCTTTAAAACTCACCAAATTTGAAAAATAATACTTGTATAGGTCAAGTACCTCACTAAAGAACTATATTATATAACTTATCTTATAATAAGTTGATTTATTTCTTCTATAATATCAAACTTTGTTGGAAATTTTCTCAACAAAACTCTGAAGTATCTCCTTTGTTAATGGCTTCTCATAGCATTCATCAAGCCCAACTTTCATAAATTCTTTGTGATATTCTTCATTGTCATATGGAGTTATTATTCCCACAATCATCGTAGTAATCCCCATCGATCGAAGCTTTTTTTTCCTAGTAATAAAACAAAACGTTCAGTAAAATAAAAACACATTCCACACATAGATAAACATTATGTTGTTTGGATTTTTCAGAAAATATGCATGTGTGTTACACGTGTATATCGAGTCATGTCATATCATTAAAAAAACCATTCGAGTAAAAAATTACCCATAAAATTAAGATTAAATTGTGTAACATCCCGCTATTTGAAAGAACTAGGAAGAGTTAAAAATCTGGAAATAGTCATTTTTCGGAAAGTATATAAAAATCTGGAAAATTGTGAAGTACGTTAAGTTGAGATTTTGGTCAACTCCAAACGATCATAACTGCTAGCTCAGGATGAGTTAGGTGAGCTTCCAGATATATTAGGAAAGATCTTGGAATAATCTTTCCAATGCCGCCGAGTTTGCATGATTCCGAGTTGGTAGAAGTGAGATATGTCCATTAGAAATTGGGCTATTCGAATAGAGAAATTCCAATCCAGATTTTGGAAGGGTAGTTTGGTCTTTTCCATACCCAACTTAATTAATTTGTTTTTGGTAATATTTTAAGGTTAAAACTGATAGGATTCAGTTTACGCTTTTGAAAAATAGAGTTAGGGATTTTGGAGAAAGAACATAAGAGGAGAAGAAAGGAGAAAACAGCCAAGATCATCGTTCGTAAGGATTTCACTTGTGGATTTCGTCAAGGGTGATCCCTACGAGGTATGTGAGATCGCATTGCATTGGGTTAGTTCACCCACACGCCAATCATGATTCAATTCAGCAAAATTACATTGATTTGAAAGTTTATCCTTTGAGTTCTTGATGAAATTCGTTTGAATTCTTGTGGGTTGTGTTGTTGAAGTTTCCTTGAGATTTGATTCATGTTTTTGGGTGTAATTTTGAGTAGAATTTGATGTATTTTGAGGGTGTAGTCGATTCTAAACATTTGGGGAAAGAACCATTGGTGTTTGGAGGGTTTAGAGTTGAAAAATGACCAAGGAAGTTCGTCGAAAATCTAGGAATGGGAGTGGGGCGCCGCGCCTCTTAGCATGCCCAAAATTTTTCTCTCAAGTCCAGACCCTGGGAAGCCGCGCCTACCAGCGCACCCCAACTTCAGTTCTGAAGTTTTGGGTCTGGCTCCCCGCGCCTCTCAGAGCGCCAGGGACGCCAGTTCTTCCCATTTCTTTCCCAACTTTCCGTACTAGTTCTTTAGCAATGTACCTATGTTTTCTAGTTGATTCCAACACTCTTAGGTAAATCTAAACATCATGAAATCATCCATAAATATGATATCATGAACCTTGAATCCATAATTCAATTCAAGAAAAGTTAAGAGTCAAGTCTAGAAGTTAAGAAGCAAGTCAAGAGAAGTTTATAAAAGTTTTCAAAAGTCTTTTACAAACATTTTAACTTTGTTTTAAGACTTAAGTTTTGAGTTAAGAAAATAGTAAAGAGTTGAGTTCATTTCTCAAAAATCTATAAGGGAACTAAGTATTCCCAAGAGTTTAAAATGTTTTCACATTTAAACAAGAAAGGGAAACACTGATTTCCAAGAGAGCCTATAAGCTAAAGTTTTGAGTAATTATCTCAAACCAAAGAAAGAAGTTTTGTTATAAAACATATGATCTAAGTATATTTTGGGAGTAGTATTGAGCACCGATAGGGGGATGTGAGTACATATTAACTCAAGTCTCCATAAACTATGTAACCATCATGGTAGTAAAGGATCATAGTTTTTAGATGACTCCTTAAGTTGCTTTTTAGCATAGACTAGTGGATTCACTTAGTTAAGGCGTTCTATATGACGACAAAGTATAGGACAGTTCTGGCAGCGTGGGCAAGATATTGTATCACCACTTAGGCTTATAATGGTGGTTGTCGGTAAGAGAATCTCCCACATAAAATATTTGACTTTATTATATGAGTAAAGTTGAGTTTGTTATTGCATGTTCTTTAATGAACTAAGTTGTTTTCTACTGTTTTAAAGGCTTTCTATATATTGCATGTGTTTTATTGCTTTATATTGAGTTAAGTTGTTCATTAGTTGAGTAATGCCAAGGTAAGTGTTTCTTTCAGTTCCTTTCAAGCTTACTTCATGTTTTAGTATTCCCCTCGCATACTCGTACATTCAATGTACTGATGCCATTTGGCTTGCATCTTTTAACGATGCAGACACAGGTAACCAGGATCAACATCCAGTGCATCGTTGATTCTAGTTGAGCTCCAGAGTTTGTTAGTGAGCCACATTTCTTCCGGAGGATCTCTTCTTATTGCTTTTCAGTATTTAGTTCATTAGGATGTCGTGGGTTCTGTCCCGACATCCATCTCAGTTATAAGAGGCTTCATAGATAGACAATCAGTTAGTTCATTTGACTTTACTTTGTTATTGGCTTATGTTCAGATTTGAGTTGCCACTTTGGCTACGTAAAATGTTTATTTCTAAAACATTATGAGTTTACTTTGAGACAGTTGAGTTATCTTGCATTTGAGTTCTTTTCGTAATGCTTAAAGTCTTCCGCTGAGTAAGTAAGCCAGGCCAAGGGTTCGTTTGGGGCCAGGAATGGTTCTCGAGTGCCAATCCCACCCAGGGTGTAGGTTCGGGGCATGACAAACTTGATATCAGACCACAAAGTTCAAGAGTCCTAGGGAGTCTATGAAGACATGTCTGTAAATTCCTAGTTATCGGTGTGAAGCGCGCCACATCTATAATTAGGAGGCTACAACACTTAGGAAAATTTCTCACTTCTTTCACACTCATTTCGTGCATTAGAGTTTGATCTCTAAAAAAAATTCTTCAAATTCATGCTTGCACGTGTTTTCAGATAATCATGCCTCCACGAAGAGCTGTTAGAGGTCGTCCTGCTAGACGTAATGTTGAGGAGCAAGGGGTACCCAATGCACCTGAAGTGCAACTCCATGGGGAAGTTACTAATGTTGAGTTCATAGAATCAATAAGGATGTTAAGCCAAGTTGTGACTAACCAGGTTGGGCAACAAAGAGGAGCTCGACAAGAAGAGGCTGACACTTCGAGGATTCGTGAGTTCTTGAGGATAAACCCTTCAAGTTTCACTGGTTCAAGCACTTCTGAGGATCCAGAGAATTTTATTGAGGAGCTGCAAAAGGTATTTGATGTCATGCACGTTGATGATACTGAGAGGGTGGAACTAGTTTTATATCAAATGAAGGGTGTCGCTAGGATTTAGTTCGATCAATGGAAGAAGAATCGAGCTGAGGATGCACCACTTGTGAGTTGGGCTATTTTGAGAGTGCTTTCATGGGGCGTTTCTTTCCCCGTGAGCTAAGAGAAGAAAAGAGATGATTGCCGACATGAGGAGCAGGATGAGTTTATTCGTTGTTGGGTTTCCTCGTTTGTCAGATAAGGAAAGTAAGGCAGACATGCTAATAGGTTACATGGCAATAGCAAGGCTGATGATCCATGTGCAATAAGTTGAGGAGGACAAGCTGAAGGATAGGGAGGAATTGAAAAATAAGAAGGCTAAGACATCAGGAAATGAGTCCGGGCAGCAAAAGAGTAATGCGAACCAATCTTCATTCCAACAAAAGCAAAAGGGACCTGCTCCATCATCTGCTAGTACACCTGCACCCAGAAACAAAGGCAAGTATAATGGTCAAAATTCGTGGAACTTCAGAGCTAGACCTACACAGTCTCAGAGTAGTGTGGCACAAGCAGGTAACTGGGCTCCTGCATGTGCTAAGTGTGGTAGAACCTACCGAGGTAAGTGTCATGATGGTCAGTCAGGTTGTTTCAAGTGTGGACAAGAGGGTCACTTTATGAAATAATGCTCTAAGAACCGGCAAGTTAATGGGAATCAGGGCAATAAAGCCCAATCTTCGTTAGTTGAGCGACCAGACAAGGCTGCACCTAGAGGAGCTACTTCCGGTACTAGCGGAGGAATAAACCGCCTATAAGCTATCACTAGTCGCCAAGAGCAAAAGGATTCACCAGATGTTGTCACTGTTATGATCCAAGTGTTTAACTTTAATGTTCAGCTTTACTAGATCCAGGAGCGAGTTTATCCTTTGTAACTCTGTATGTTGCGATGAATTTTAATGTTCTTTCTGAGCAACTTTGTGAACCCTTTTGTGTTTCTACACTTGTTGGGGAATTTATTATAGCTGAGCGAGTATATCGTGATTGTGTCATTTCCATCAATCACATGGACACCATGGCTGATTTAATTGAGTTAGACATAGTAGACTTCGACGTCATTCTAGGTATGGATTTGCTTCATGCCTGTTATGCCTATTGTAAAACTGGAGTTGTTAAGTTCCAAAATCCAAATGAGTTAGTCTTAGAGTGGAAAAATAGTTCAGCAGCGCCTAAGGGTCGTTTTATTTCGTACTTTAAGGCAAGAAAGTTAGTTTCTAAGGGTTGTGTCTATCACTTAGTTTGAGTTAATGACTCTAGTGTTGAGATACCTCTCATTCAGTCAGTTCTTATAGTAAAAGAGTTTCCATAAGTTGTTCTAGATGATCTACACGGAGTCCCTCGTGAGAGAGAAATAGACTTCAGCATAGACATTATTCCCGATACTCGTCATATCTCTATTCCGCCATATAGAATGGCACCAACAAAGTTGAAAGATCTTAAAAAACAATTGAAAGATCTCAGTGATAAGGGTTTCATTCGACCAAGTGTCTCACCTTGGGACGCTCCAGTCTTATTTGTGAGAAAGAAGAGGGTTCCCTTAGAATGTGTATAGATTATCGTCAGTTGAACAAGGTTACCATCAAGAACAAGTATCCTCTTCCAAGAATTGATGATCTTTTCGATCAGCTTCAGGGTGCTTCTTGTTTTTCTAAGATTGACCTCAGATCTGGCTACCATCAGTTGAAAGTAAGGGAGTGTGATATTCCCAAGACAGCATTCAGGACCCGTTATGGTCATTATGAGTTTTTGGTCATGTCGTTCGGTTAAATTAATGCATCTGCAGCGTTCATGGACCTTATGAATAGAGTATTCAAACCTTATTTAGATATGTTTGTTATCGTCTTCATTGATGACATACTAATCTATTCAATGAATGAAGAAGAGCATGCTAGTCATCTCAGAATAGTTCTCCAAACTCTGAAGGATAGAGTGTTGTATGCCAAGTTCTCTAAGTGTGAGTTGTGGCTTGAGTCTGTGGCATTCTTAGGCCACATTGTGTCTGGAGAGGGAATTAAAGTTGATAATCAGAAAATAGAGGCAATGCAGAATTGGCCTAGACCCACATCTCCAACTGACATTAGGCGTTTCTTGGGTTTGGCTGGCTATTATACAAGGTCCGTAGAGAACTTCTCTTCTATTTCATCCCCTTTGACCAAGTTAACTCAGAAGACAATAAAATTTCAATGGTCTGAAGCTTGTGAGAAAAGATTTTAGGAATTGAAAAAGCGGTTGACTACTGCCCCAGTTTTGACCTTACCAAAAGGTACACAAGGTTTTGTAGTGTATTTTGATGCGTCTAAAGTTGGTTTGGGTTGTGTATTAATGCAAAATGGCAAAGTTATAGCTAATGCCTACAGACAATTGAAAGTTCATAATAAGAACTACCCAACCCATGATCTAGAATTGGCTGCCGTAGTGATGAGTCCACAAATTGGACTCGTTTAGGGTTTTATTTTGATAGAAATAGTGTCCTCAATTGCTTATTTTATCTCAATATCTGATGAAAACTCTTAAATTTCAGGTATTTGAAGTTTGAGTGCAAGCATGGACACTTACGCGCAAAAAGGAACAAAAAGGCCAAAAAGAACGAAGAAACTGAAGCCTGAGCTCCGCCATGCACACTTGGCGAGTCACCAAAGGGACGGATTTCGCCCTTTGTTCCAGTACGCGAAGCCCTGAAGGAAGAGGATCAAAAAGGCAATAAAATGAGTAGTCGGCGCTTCGCCGAACAATTTCACGAAGAAATGCTATACCGCCCAATGGGCCACAACATGAAGATGTTGAAGGCAATCACGAAACGGTGATGAGACAGAAGAAGGGAGAGTCGTCGAGTCATTCGAAGACCTCGACTAACCTCACCAAATGGTCCGCCGCAGCATTTAATCTGAAAGCTATAAATACTAGCCTAAGTTCTTATTGTGAGGGGGTGGAACACTATTAGGATTTTTAATATAGAATATTAGTTTTACATATTTTCCTCTCAAGTTTGTAAGGGTTTTTTTTTTGGAAGACTTGAAGAAGGAAGGATTTCATCTTCCCCAAATTGGAAGTGGGTCTTCTTGATTCATCTTCCTTTGCTCTAATCAAGACTTATTTCTCTATACCCATTTGATTTCAACATATTTTAAGGTATAATTTCTTATTTCTTGATGTGTGGCTAAAAAACCCCATTCTTGGGGTGTGATTTAGCAAATATTAGTTAATATTGTTGTTGGGTCTTGCTAGATTGATTGTTTAAATGTAGTTTAATGGTGATTTCACCTAGTGGTTGTGGCTTAATTTAATGGGTTTGTAGTTGTAAATACAAAACCACCCATGTGTTTTCGGCTTGCGAGAGAGAGAGAGGTCGCAAGACCAACACCGCTAGACTGATGGCCTAAGGATTTGGTCGACATGAGGTTCAGCCCGAGAGGGTGAGCCCTAGTCCCATATCCTAACACTCAGCTCGAGAGATTGAGTGTGGTAAGGCAAATGCTGGTCTTCATGCAGCAAATAGTTGTCCGAGAGGAAACCATTTAAAACGGGGTAAGTTGCTCGAGATAGAACTTATTTCCATTTTAAGCTTAGCCTAGTCACTATTACTCTATAGATTTTCTATCGAAAGCTTATACCGAACAATTCAAATTGATTTGTATTACGGTCACACCCGAAGAATATCTTCTCACACTTTATTTTATTGTTAATTTTACCCTTTTTACTATACTTGTGACAAAACCCCCAAAGCGATATCTAACACTTTTGTGTCCCCATTGATTTATAATGTATTTACTCATAAATTTCTTTATCTATGACTAATTAGAATGAAATTCTAATTATCTACAAATTTTCACTACCTCGCCCTTGGGACACGACCCCAACCCTTGGTTGGGTTACTATATTATCGACGATCGTAGACACTGTACCGTTGGTTAGTGTTGTTAGTCACGATAAGCATCACGTAGTATTTACTTTTAAAATATGCTGCCATTATCTTTGTGGTGTTCATGTGGATGTGTTCACCAATCACAAGAAGTCTTTCGTAGGTGTTTACTCAGAAAGAGCTTAAACTCAAACAAAGGAGGTTGTTAGAATTACTCAAGGATTATGGCATGAGTATTCTTTATCACCCAGGTAAGGCTAATGTTGTTGTTGACCGCTTGAGCAGGTTATCTATGGGTAGTACCGCCCATTTTGAGGAAGATAAGAAAGAGTTAGCAAAAGAGGTGCATAGACTTGCGCGACTAGGAGTTCGACTAATGGATTCCATAGAAGGAGGAGTAGTGCTGATGAATGGGGCTGAATCATCATTAGTGTCAGAAGTAAAAGAAAAGCAAGAACCAGATCCTTTATTGCTTGAATTAAAGGTAGGTGTTCATAAGCAAAAAAAAGTGATGGCTTTTGAACAAGGGAGAGATGGTGTTTTGAGGTATCAAGGTAGATTGTGTGATTAATTTCTAGGGTAATTGGGATGATCACCTATCTCTCATTGAGTTTTCTTACAACAATATTTACCATGCTTGCATCCAAATAGCTCCATATTAGGCTCTTTATAGGAAAAGATGCAGATCGCCTATTGGATGGTTTGAAGTTTGTGAATCAGAGTTGATAGGACCACACTTAGTTCATCAACCTATGGAGAAGGTGAACGTGATTCAAGAGAGGTTGAAAATGGCGCAGAGTCGTCAAAAATCCTACACTGATGTTAGGAGAAGGGAGTTAAAGTTTGAAGTAGATGATTGGATGTATTTGAAAGTTTCACTCATGAAAGCTGATATGAGATTTGGTAAGATGGGGAAGCTTAGTCCCCGGTATATTGGCTCTTACATAATATCAAAAAGGTAGGTAATGTAGCTTATGAGTTGGAGCTACCACAAGAGTTAGTCGTGGTTCATCCGGTGTTTCACATCTCCATGTTGAAAGAAGTGCATGGGCGATGCTTCATTGATCATACCAACGGAATATATTGGGATCAAGGATAGCTTATCTTATGAGGAGATTCCTGTTCAGATTCTAAATCGTCAAGTTTGCAAGTTGAGAACAAAAGAGGTAGCATCAGTCAAAGTTCTTTGGAGGAATCAGTTTGTTGAGGAAGCTACTTGGGAAGTTGTGGAGGACATGAAGAAGAGATATCCACATCTCTTCGAATCCGGAGAAGTTCCAAATTAAGGTACTAATCCTTTTCTTGGTATTTATTTATAAGTTGGCATGTTGTTTTTGCATTTGCTTGTTGGGTGCTTGAACTGAATGATTGATGTTGCACCCTTAGCCTAGTAAGAGTAGTCTCATTCGAGGATGAATGTTCCCAAGGAGGAGATATTGTAACATCTCGCTATTCGAAAGAACTAGGAAGAGTTAAAAATCTGGAAATAGTCATTTATTGAAAGTATATAAAAATCTGGAAAATTGTGAAGTATGTTAAGTTGAGTTCTTGGTCAACTTCAAATGACCATAAATCCTAGCTAAATATGAGTTAGGTGTGCTTCCATATATCTTAGGAAATATCTTGGAATAATCTTTCCAACGCCACCAAGTTTGCACGATTCCAAGTTCGTATGAGTGAGATATGTCCATTGAAAGTTGGGTTGTTCGAATAAGGAAAGTCCAATCCGGATTTTGGAAGGGTAGTTTGGTCTTTTCCATACCCAACATAATTAATTCGTTTTTGGTAATATTTTTAAGGTCTAAACCGATAGGATTCAGTTTACGCTTTTGAAAAATAGAGTTAGGGTTTTTGGAGAAAGAAAGCAAGAGGAAAGAAAGGAGAAAAGAGCCAAGATCATCGTTCGTAAGGATTTCGCTTGTGGATTTCATCAAGGGGTCATTCCTACGAGGTATGTGAGATCACATAGCATTGGATTAGTTCACCCACGCACCAATCATGATTCAATTTAGCAAAGTTACATTTATTTGAAAGTATATCCTTTGAGTTCTTGATGAAATTCGATTGAATTCTTGTGGCTTGTGTTGTTGACGTTTCCTTGAGATTTGATTTATGTTTTCGGGTGTAATTTTTATTAGAATCTGATGTATTTTGAGGGTGTAGTCTATTCTAAACATTTGGGTAAAGAACCATTGGAGTTTTGAGGGTTTAGAGTTGAAAAAGGACCAAGGAAGTTAGTCGAAAATCTGGGAATGGGGGTGGGGCGTCGCGCCTCTCAGCGCGCCCCAAAGTTTTCTCTGAAGTCCAGACCCTAGGGCGCCACACCTACCAGCACACCCCAACTTCATTTCTGAAGTTTTGGGTCTGGCGCCCCCCGCCTCTCAGAGCGCCAGGGACGCCGGTTCTTCACATTTCTTTCCCAACTTTCCGTACTAGTTCCTTAGCAATGTACCTATGTTTTCTAGTAGATTCAAACACTCTTAGGTACATCTAAAAATCATGAAATTATCCATAAACATGAAATCATGAACCTTGAATCCATAATTCAATTCAAGGAAAGTTAAGAGTCAAGTCTAGAAGTTAAGATGCAAGTCAAGAGAAGTTAATAAAAGTTTTCATAAGTCTTTTACAAACATTTTAACTTTGTTTTAAGACTTAAGTTTCGAGTTATACAAAGAGTAAAGAGTTGAGTTCATTTCTCAAAAATCTATAAGAGATCTAAATATTCCTAAGAGTTTAAAATATTTTCACATTTGAACAAGAAAGGGAAACACTTATTTCCAAGAGAGCTTGTAAGCTAAAGTTTTGAGTAATTATCTCAAACCAAAGAAACAAGTTTATATTTAAAACATATGAGCTAAGAATATTTTGGGAGTAGTATTGAGCACCAATATGGGGATGTGAGTTCATATTAACTCAAGTCTCTATAAACCATGTAGCCATCATGTGTAGTAAAGGATCATACTTTTTATATGACTCCTTAAGTTGCTTTTTAGCATAGACTAGTGGATCTACTTAGCTAAGGCGTTCTATATGACGGCAAAGTATAGGACAGTTCTGGGAGCGTGGGCAAGACGATGTATCATCGCTTAGGCTCATAGTGGTAGTTGTCGGTTAGAAAATCTCCCACATAAACTATATTACTTTATTATATGAGTAAAGTTGAGTTTGTTATTGCATTTTCTTTAACGAACTAAGTTATTTTCTACCGTTTTAAAGGCTTTCTATATATTGCATGTGTTTTATTGATTTATATTGAGTTAAGCTGTTCATGAGTTGAGTAATGCCAAGGTAAGTGTTTCTTTCAGTTCCTTTCAAGCTTACGTCATATTTTAGTATTCCCCTTGCATACTCATACATTCAATGTACTGATGCCATTTGGCCTGCATCTTTTAATGATGCAGACACAGGTAACGAGGATCAGCATCCAGCGCATCATTGATTCTAGTTGAGCTCCAGAGTTTGTTGATGAGCCTCCTTACTTCCAGAGGATCCTTTTTTATTGCTTTGCAGTATTTAGTTCATTAGGATGTTGTGGGTCTTGTCCCGACATCCCTCTCAGTTATTAGAGGCTTCATAGATAGACAGTCAGTTAGTTCATTCGTTTTTACTTTGTTATTGGCTTATGTTCAGATTTGAGTTGCCACTTTGGCTAAGTAAAATGTTTATTTCTAAAACATTATGAGTTTAACTTAAGACAGTTGAGGTGTCTTGCATTTGAGTTCTTTTCTTAATACTTAAAGTCTTCCGCTGAGTAAGTAAGCTGGGCTAAGGGTTCACTTGGGGCCAGCAATGGTTCTCGAGTGACAGTCCCGCCCAGGGTGTAGGCTCGGGGCGTGACAAATTGTAATTAGTTATGAATTAATAACCTCGCTACCATCCATAATACACATATTTGAGCTCATTAGGATTAAATCAAAACACATTTGTGTTTTATCATGAATATTGAAAGCCATAAATCCATTTCTTACTCCCAATGTCTCCACTCCAAACTTTTGAAGACATAATATATATGCATTTTGAGATATATCATCATTAGCCACAATAAGTACACTTAGTTTCTTCACCTCATTCAACTTTCTCTTACCCTTTGAAGATGAAGCACTTGAAGACATTTTTCTGCCAAAAATAATAATAATAATTTACTTATACTTTATAATTTGCAATAAAAAAATATAATTATTTAAAATAGTTCTAATTATATAAGTAATATTTAATGAGAGAGTTGAGTAAGTATACTTGAAGAATACTTGAAGGCATATTATACTATAAAAATGTTTCGATTCTCATTTAAATAGGAGTCTCATGGTAAGTTTTCATAAATAAAATTTGCCAAAAATTGCTATTGAAAATTAATTATTAGTAGCAAATAATTAAATGAAATATGCTCAATATTGTTGTTGAAAGTTTGAAACAGCAATTAGATAAGTGTGATATTATTGCATTTAAGAGTTCTTTTTCCTCTTTCTAAAGCGGTATATTGCTGAAGGGAAATATTTAAATTTCTTGACTATTTTTACTTTTAACATTTTTAATTATTGTAGACCTTATTTTATTCTAAATAAATTTTTTGTCACGTGCGTTGTACGTGTATATCGAGTCATGTTGAAAATTTTAAGTTCTTTTTTTCTTGTTGTATATGTTGATGACTTGAATATCATCGGAACTCGTGAAGAGCTTTCAAAGGAAGTAGAATGTTTGAAAAAAGGAATTGAAATGAAAGACCTTGGAAAGAAAATTTTGTCTTGGTCTACAAATTGAGCATTTTACGATTGAGATATTTATTCATCAATCACTATATACTGAAATATTTCAAAGAGATTTTACATGGATAAAGCACGTCCATTAAGGACCCCGATGATTGTAAGATCACTTGATATTAATAAAGATCCATTTCGACCTCACGAAAATGATTAAGAGTTTGTTGGTGTTGAGACATCATATCTTAGTGCAATTGGTGCATTGATGTACCTTGCTAATAATTCTCGATTAGATATATATTTTTTTGTAAATTTATTAGATAAATTTAGTTTTTCCCCAACACAGAGACACTGAAATGGTATTAAGCATACACTCAAATATCTTTGAGGAATCATAGATATGGGACTATTTTATTCAAAAAGGTCTGTATTCACAATTAATTAGTTACACAGATGCACAATATTTTCCTGACTCACATAAAGGTCTATCTCGGACAGTTTATGTATTTACATATTGCGGTACAGTTATATCATGGCATTTAACAAAACAAACTATGGTTGTTACTTCTACAAATCATGTAGAAATAATAGTCATTCATGAAGCTAGTAGAGAATGTGCTTGGTTGAGATCAATAATTCAACACATCCAGGAAACATGTGGTCTTCCTTCAGATAGAGAAATTTCAACGACATTATATGTAGACAATGATGCATGTATAGCTCAACTAAGAGGAGGATACATGAAGGAGATAGAACAAAACATATTTCACCAAAATTTGTTTTCACCCACGATCTTCAAACGAATGGGAAAATAGATGTTCAGCAAATCCATTCTAGTGATCATTAAGCAGATATTTTCACAACCAAGACATTACCAAGTTCAACCTTTGAGAAGTTGCGAAAAAAGATCGGAATGCGTCATCTTTGAGATATTAAGTGATGTATTATATTCATCAGGAGGAGTAAATATGCGCTACACTCTTTTTTCTTAACAAAGATTTTATCCCACTGAATTTTCCTAGTAAGTTTTTAATAAGGCAGCAAACAATGTGTATTACTACAATTTTTCTTTCACTATTATTTTTCTTTTATATGGACATCCAAGGGGGAGTATCATAAAATGAATATCCACATTAATATATTATGTGTTGTAAGATAAATACATACACAATATGTTAAGTGTTGTATATTAGTTAACCGTATGATATACTTGGTGCTCAAAGCATATACATGGCAAATAGATATTCATGTATCACACTTGGTGCCCAAGTATGTACAACTATATATACCCCCCTTCTTGTAACAGAGAGAGAAGTAAGAGTAAGTGAAAAGAAAAATACTACACATACTATTTCTCATTCATCTTTGTTGTTATCTTAGCATTGATACTTATTTCATAATAGATACAAGATCATTACAAATATTTCATAACATTTGTGTTGCTATAATAATAAATGATCATTTTATTTTCTGACTTTTTTCTAGACTTTGATCGAAGCATTTTTTTTTGCGTATAAATTGAAAAAGAATAAAAATTCAAGTAAATCATGTTAACAATGAAAACACGGTTCGCACATAGATAAAAGTCATGTTGTTTGGATTTTTTAGAAAATATGAGTGTGTGTCGGATCCTTAAAACAATGTGTTCTTGAAAGGATCCAACGTGAGTGCGACAATATTTTTAAGGGTTCAACCAAAAATATTACTAGTTTAATCATATGCACATGTGTTAGATGTGTATGTCTAGTTATGTCATATAAATTTTTAAAATAGAATTCATATTATTAAAACAAAATTTTGAGTAAACAATTACGCATAAAATGAAGAATAAATTACTCGTACATATACGTTTCTTTGTCTTTGAAACAAACATTTAAAATGCACATTATACTTAAAAATAATAATAACAAATCGAATTAAATGAAATATGCCCACATTTGTTGTTGGAAGGGTGAAAAGAGAAACTAGATAAAGTTGATATTATTGCATTTGAGAGTTCTTTATCCTCTTTCTAAAGAGGTATTGTTGGAGAAAAATATTTAAATTTCTTGAATATCTATATTGATTTTTGATATTTTTAATGATTGTAGACTTTATTTTACTATAAATTAATTTTTTTAACACGTGCATGAGACGTGTATATTAAATCATGTTGAAAATTTTCAAGTTCACATTTCTAATTGAATAAGAAACCAACCAGAAAAAAGAAAATTTTTAGTTCATAATAATACAGATATATAGCATCATTATCATATGTCTACTAGTACATCTTTAATACTAACCAAATTTGAAAATAATACTTGTATAGGTCAAGTATATTACTAAAGAACTATATTATATAACTTTAGTCTAGTAATAAAGGTGATTCATTTCTTCTATAATATTATTTATTCTATAATAAGAATTATATTATAACTTTATTCTTTGAGTTTCTTCTAAACTTTGTTAGAAATTTTCTCAACAAGGCTCTAAGGTATCTCCTTTGTTAATGGCTTCTTATATCATTCATCAAGTCCAGCTTTCATAAATTCTTTGTGATATTCTTCATTGTCATCTGGAGTTGTTATTCTCACAATCATCGTAGTAATTCTCATCGATCAAAGCTTTTTTGTTGCCTAGTAATCGAAAGAAACGTTCAATAAAATGATGTTTAAAATGAAAACATGATTCCCACATAGATAAACATTATGTTGTTTGGATTCTTCAAAAAATAACATAAGTTTGTCAGATGATTCAAAAGTTAGTATTAACCACATGTGCATGTATGTCAAGTCATGTCATATAATTTTTTTTAAATAGTATTCATATCATTAAAACAAACATTCGAGTAAATAACTACAAACAAAATTAAGATTAAATTGTAATTAGTTAGAAATTAATTGCCTCGATACCATCCATAATCGGCATAGTTGGGTTCATTAGGATTAAATCAAAACACATTTGTGTTTTAACATGAATATTGAAGTCCATAAATCCATTTCTTACTCCCAATAATAAGTAGCAAACTGAATTAAATGAAATTTGCTCAAATTTGTTGTGAAAAGTTTGAAAGAGCAATTCGATCAATTTGATGTTATTGCATTCAAGAATTTTTTTTTCCTCTTTTTAAAGAGGAATTGTTGAAAGAAAACATATATATTTCTTGTATATATTTGACTTTTGACATTTTTAATTATTGTAGACCATATTTTATTGTAAATTAGTTTTTTGGCATGTGCGTTGTACGTGTATATCGAATTATGTTGAAAAGTTTTAAGACTTTTTTTCTAATTTTGGCTTTAGGTAAGAATTCCATATTAAAACTACAATCAACCAGTTAAAATTAAGTATAGATCTAGTAGTGAAATCTCAAATTGGAGCTCGTCAAATGGAACCGATTTTAGTAAAGAACATTTTAGTTCTCCAGGTTAGTCGGATCTCAAAACTGAGACTAAACACCAATTAAGAATAAAAAAAAGTTAATCCTTCAAAATGAACTTTCTGACGTGAAATCAAGTTCGTCAAACCTTAAGACAAATAAGAGCCTCATGAAAAGTTTTCATTAATAAAATTTCCCAAACTTTGCTATTGGAAAATTAATAATAGTAAATCGAATTAAATGAAATATGCTCAAATTTGTCGTTGGAAAGTTGAAAAGATAAACTAGATAAATTTGATGTTATTGTATTTAAGAGTTGATCCTTTTCCTCTTTCTAAAGAAGAATTGTTCAAGCAAAATATTTTAATTTCTTGAAAATATGAAGTTTTGACATTTCTAATAACTAGTTTCACGGCACGTGTGTATTGTATATATAGTATACAATGCTGTAAAATAGAATTAACATTACTAAATTAAAGCTTTTTAGTAAATAATTATAATTGAAACAACATATGACAAATGTTTTTAAGTAATTAATACAAAACTTTAAAAAATCGTAGTTTAAAAGTGAGAGGAAACTTCTCTATTTATAGATAAGAAATAGTAGTATGAATAGGTGCTAATTGTGCCTTATCAGAAAAGCTACAACCTTTCGAAAAAATCACAGCTCATCGGAAAAGTCACAACTCATTGAAAAATGCACAACCCTTTGGAAAAGTCACAGCCTTTTGAAATAATCACAAACCTTCGGGAAGTCACAACACATCAAAAATATCACAACCCATCAAAAAAGTTGCAACCTTTTGGAACAATCACAACTCTTTGAAAAAATCACAACCCTTTAATGTAAAAAGGTAACTATTTTTAATATAATACAAATAAATAAATTAATAAATAAAATAAATTGAGTATTTTTAATTGGGTGTATTATAGTAAATTCAACATTCAAGTTTGGAGTTCATGCTTTTAAGTTAGTATAGACAGATTGTAAGACCTTATTTTATGAATAATTAGTACTTCACACGTGTGTCGCATGTGTATGTCAAGTCAAGTTTGGAATATTTTCAAGCTTTATTAAAATTTTGATCTAAGCCCCCCTCCCTCCTGCCTCCTCCCTCCCCGAGTACGTACTCAAAATAAATCGATGTCGACGATCTGACCAAAGTAACTATTAAACTCTTTTCTACAAAAAAAAAAAAAAAGTATGAGGCTTACTGCGTCTTTTATTTCCAAATCAAATGTATACATAGACTGGCCTAAAAAACACCCAATCCATAATAAAACAAAGAAAAACTAAAGAAAAGCTACATTTTAAGATGAAATATCTAGAAGTGTGACAACACTTTTTAAAATAGTTATCAGAGGGAAGATTACGAGAAGTTGGTGGCGGCAGCAACGGCAACATCATCATATAATCTAACTCCTCTGCAAAGTTCTGCTACCTCGCATACACAGAGAATTTCACATCAAACAAGTTGTTAAGCTCTATGAGGTGACACTATTTCAAATTCATCTTCAAAATTAAGTATTTATATCCTTACTAAGTCTTCAATTCCACTCTCTTGAAATACTTGAATCTAGTCTGGTGAGCTAATTTTCTTGCACAGATTATTGGTTGCATGCAGAAAAAGATCAATCTTTTTAAGCCAAAAATCTTGTGCTCTGGATGATGCAAAGGAAACCTCAAATAAAATCATGTTTTTCTTCTATAATTCTAAATTCGATGGATTGAAATTTAAAAGAATTTATACTACCATCAAAACTCAAATCCACAAAACTATTACCCATTATAAATTTTTAGTACGCTTCTTAACTTTTTCCTCTAATGGATATTCATAGTCTTCAACAGTTCCTTGTAAACTTGTTATACATGAATTTAACACAACTATAGATAAAATATGTTAGTTTAACCCCACAAATTTTGATTGTATCATAAATAACAACTCAAAGCTCTTACCAGGTGCATGATATATTAACCAAGATTTCAAATTAGTCAAACCTCATGATAGATATGACACTCCGAATGAGAAACCAACAAAAAGAAGTATTCTAGTACATAATATAGGGATATATAGCATCATAATCATAAATGTGTACGTTCTACTAGTACATCTTTAACACTCACCAAATTTGAAAGTAATATTTGTATAGCTCAAGTATATGACTAAAGAAGTACTATATTATATAACTTTGGTCTTGTAATAAGGTGATTTATTTCTTTTATAATATTATTTCTACTATAATAAGAACTATAATATATCTTTTATCCTTTGATTTTCATCTAAACTTTATTAGAAATTTTCTCAACGAGGATTTGAAGTATCTCTATTGTTAATGGCTTCTCATAGCATTCATCACGCCCAGCTTCCATAAATTCTTTGTGATATTTTTTATTGTCATCTGGAGTTGTTATTCTCACAATCATTATAGTTATCCTCATCGATCGAAGCTTCTTTGTTGCCTAGAAATCTAAGAAAGAAAAAATGTTCGACAAGATAAAATGTAGTTCTCACATAGATAAACGTTATGTTGTTTGAATTTTTCACAAAATATGCACGTGTGTTACACGTGTATATCGAGTCATGTCAAATCATTAAACAAACATTCGGGTAAACAATTTCACATAAAATTAAGATTAAATTATAATTAGTTAGGAATTAATTACCTCGATACCATCCATAATAGGCATAGTTGAGCTCATTAAAATTAAATCAAAATGCATTTGTGTTTAATCATGAATATTGAATGCCATAAATTCATTTCTTACTCCTAATCTCTACACTCCAAGTTTTTGAAGACATAATATATATGAATTTTGAGATATATCATCATTAGCCACAATAAGTACACTTAGTTTTTTCACTTCATTCAACTTTCTCTTACCCTTTGAAGATGAAACACTTGAAGACATTTTTCAACCAAAAAAATCATTTAATTTAATTATACTTTATGATTTACAATAAAAAAAATTATTTAGCATAGTTTTAATTATATATGTAATATTGAATGAGAGAGTTGAGTAAGTATACTTAAAGAATACTTGAAAGCACATTATACTATAAAAATATTTTGATGCTCATCTAAATAGGAGTCGCATGCTAAGTTTTCTTAAATAAAATTTTCTATTGGAAATAAATTATAAGTAGCAAATTGAATTAAATGAAATATACTCAAATTTGTTGTAGAAAGTTTGAAAGAGCAATTGGATTAACTTGATGTTATTGCATTTAAGAGTTTTTTTCCTGTTTCTAAAGAGTGTTGAAAGAAAGTAATTAAATATCTTGAAAAAATGTACTTTCTGACATTTTTAATTATTATAGACCTTATTTTATTATAAATTAGCTTTTTGGCACGTGTGGTGTATGTGTATATCGAATGATATCGATAAATTTCAAGACTTTTTATTCTAATTTTGGTTTTTAGTAAAAATTTCATATTAAAACTACAATCAATCAGTTAATATTAAGTATAAATCTTGTACTAAATCTCAAATCAGAGCTCGTAAAATGGAACCAGTTTTAGCCAAGAACATTTTAGTTCTCCAGGTAAGTCGGATCTCAAAATTGAGACTAAACACCAATTAAGAATTTTAAAAGTTTAATCCTTCAAAATGAACATTCTTACACGAATTCAAGTTGGTCAAACCTCAAGATAAATATGAGCCTCGTGAAATTTTTTCATTAATAAAATTTCTCAAAATTTTCTATTGGAACATTAATAATAGCAAATCAAATTAAATGAAATATGCTCAAATATGTTATTGGAAACTTGAAAAGACAAACTACATAAATTTGATGTTATTGTATTTAAGAGTTCTTTTTCCTCTTTCTTAAGAGACAGTTTTGAAGAAAAATATTTAAATTTCTTGAATATATTAAGTTTTGATATTTCTAATAATTGTAATACCTTATTTTACGATAAATTAGTTTTTGACACGCATGTTAGACGTGTATGTCAAGCCAAGTTTGAAATATATTCAAGCCTTTTTAAAAATTTGATTTTAGCCCCCTCCATCCTCCCCATGGACGTATTAAAAATAAGTCGATGTCGACGACCTGACTAAAGAAACTACTACACACTTTTTTACAAAAAACAAAAGTTTGAGGCTTGGAGCGTCTTTTATTTCAAATTCAAATATCTACATAGGCTGGCCTAAAAAAGACTTAACCCATTAAAAGATACAAAACGAAGCAAAACTAAAATAAAGGATAAAAAAATAAAATGAAATATCTAGAAGTGGGAAAAAACAAAACTTTTCTAAAAGAGGGAAGATGACGAGACGTCGGCGGCGGCTATGACGACATCATCTTCAACTTATTTGACTCCTCCACAAATTTCTGCTACCTTTCATGAATAAATAATTTCACATCAAACAAGTCGTTAAGCTCTATAAGGTGACACTATTTCAAATTCATCTTCCAAGTAAAGTATTTATCTCCTTACTAAGCCTTCAATTTCACTCTCTTAAAATACATAAATTTAATCTTATAATAATAAAGGTGATTTATTTCTTTTATATTATTGACACCATATCACTTTATTCTTTATTTTTGGTAATTCAAACTAAACAAATCATCACAAAAGTCCTCTCTTTTCATGAAGTGATATCATACCCTATTGAAATATTAAAACTACCTAACAACATGTTAAAAGTAAGTATTTTAATACTCGAATTCGAGTCTGAAAAATGAAGTCGTCTTTAGTAAAAAAATTATTTAGTTTTGTCGATTAGCAGGATCTCAAAATGAAAATCAAACACTGAATGAAAACTAAGAAAAGAAAAACTTTATCCTTCAAAATAATTTTTTTGGCAAATTCAAATTAGTCACAACTAAAAATAGGTATCAGGCTCCAATTGAGAAACTAACGGAAAAAGAAGTATTATAGTTCATAATAATAGGTATATATAGCGCCATAATCATATGTCTACTAGTAACTCTTTAATACTCACCAAATTTTAAAATAATACTTGTATAGGTCTAGTACCTGACTAAACAACTATATTATATAATTTATCTTAAAATAAGTTGATTTATGTCCTCTATAATATTAAACTTAATTGGAAATTTTCTCAACAAGACTTTGAAGTATCTCCTTTGTTAATGGCTTCTCATAGCATTCATCAAGCCCAGCTTCCATAAATTCTTTGCGATATTCTTTATTGTCATCTGGAGTTGTTATTTCCACAATCATCGTAGTAATTCCCATCGATCAAAGCTTTTTTGTTGCCTAGTAAAAAAAATGTTCAATGAAATATAAACACATTTCACACATAGATAGAAATTATGTTATTTGCATTTTCAAAAAATATGCATGTGTGTTACACGTGTATATCGAGTCATGTCATATCATTAAATCAAACATTCGAATAAATAATTACACATAAGATCAAAATTAAATTGTTATTAGTTAGGAATTAATTACCTCGATACCATCCATAAAAGGCAGAGTTGAGCTCATTATGATTAAATCAAAACGCATTTGTGTTTTATCATGAATATTGAATGCCATAAATCCATTTCTTACTCCCAATATCTCCACTCCAAAATTTTGAAGACATAATATATATGAATTTTGAGATATATCATCATTAGCCACAATAAGTACACTTAGTTTTTTCACCTCATTCAACTTTCTCTTACCCTTTGAAGATGAACCACTTGAAGACATTTTTCTATCAAAAAAAACTTAATTTAATTATAAATTTATAATTTTCAATAAAAAAAAAACATACTAATTTAGCATAGTTCTAATTATGTATGTAATTATTGATTGAGAGAGTTGAGTAATTTTACTTGGAAGAATACTTGAAAGCACATTATACTATAAAAATATTTTGATGCTTATTTAAATAGGAGACTCATGGTAAGTTTTCAAAAATAAAATTTGCCAAAATTTGCTATTGGAAATTAATAAGTAGTTAATTGAATTAAATGAAATATGTTCAAATTTGTTGTGGAAAGTTTGAAATAGCAATTGGATCAATTTGATGTTATTGCATTTAAGAGTTTTTTTCTTCTTTCTAAAGTGAAATTGTTGAAAGAAGGTATTTAAATTCCTTGTATGTATTTGACTTTTGACATTTTTAATTATTGTAGACCTTATTT
Organism: Solanum verrucosum; assembly: GCF_900185275.1. Lineage (NCBI taxonomy): Eukaryota > Viridiplantae > Streptophyta > Magnoliopsida > Solanales > Solanaceae > Solanum > Solanum verrucosum. The sequence continues at coordinate 300,064 of NW_026020412.1, forward strand.
TATTGTAAATTTGTTTTTTGGCACGTGCGTTGTATGTGTATATGAATCATGTTGAAAAGTTTTAAGACTTTTTTTTTTTCTAATTTTTGTTTTAATGAAGAATTTCATATTAAAACTACAATCAACCATTTAAAATTAAGTATAGATCTAGTGCTGGAATATCATATTGGAGCTCGTAAAATGGAACCAATTTTAGTAATGAACATTATAGTCTCCAAGTTAGTCGGATCTCAAAACTTAGACTAAACACCAATAAAGAATGAAAAAATATTAATCCTTCAAACTGAACTTTCTGACGTGAAAAGTTTTCATTAATAAAATTTGCCAAATTTTGCTATTGAAAAATTAATAATAGCAAATCGAATTAAATGGAATATTCTCAAATTTGTCGTTGGAAAGTTGAAAAGAAAAACTAGATAAATTTGATGTTATTGTATTTAAGAGTTGATCCTTTTCCTCTTTCTAAAGAAGCATTGTTCAAGCAAAATATTTTAATCTCTTGAATATATGAAGTTTTGACATTTCTAATAATTGTAAGATCTTATTTTATGAATAACTTATTTTTGACACGTGTTGCATTTGTATGTCAAGTCATGTTTGAAATATTTTGAAGCTTTTTTAAAATTTTGATGTAATCCCCCCCCCCTCCCCCTCCCTCCTCCCTCACCAAGCACGTACTCAAAATAAGTCGATGCCGGCGATCTGAACAAAGTAACTATTAAACACTTTTTTACAAAAAAAATAAAAAAAAAAGTTAGTGGCTTAGTGCGTCTTTTATTTCCAAATCAAATTTCTACATAGGTTGGCTTTAAAAAGACCCAATCCATAATAAAACAAAGCAAAACTAAAAGAAAAGATAAAATAAAAAATGAAGTATCTAGAAGTGTGACAACACAACTTTTTTAAAACAGTTATTAGAGGGAAGATTACGAGAAGTTGGTGGCGGCGGCAACGACATCATCATCAGCTAATCTAACTCCTCTGCAAAGTTCTGCTACCTCGCATACATAGAGAATCTAACATCAAACAAGTCGTTAAGCTCTATGAGGTGACACTATTTCAAATTCATCTTCCAAATAAAGTATTTATATCCTTACTAAGTCTTCAACGCCACTCTCTTGAAATACTTGAATCTAGTCTGGTGAGCTAATTTTCTTGAACAGATTAATGGTTGCATGCGAAAAGATCAATCTTTTTAAGCCAAAAATCTTGTGCTCTGGATGATGCAAAGGAAACCTCAAATAAAATAAAAATTTTCTTCTATAAATCTAAATTTGATGGATTGAAATTTAAAAGATTTTATACTACCATCAAAACTCAAATCCACAAAAGGATTACTCATTATAAATTTTTAGTACGCTTCTTAACTGTTTCCCTCTAATGGATATTCATAGTCTCCAACAGTTCCTTGGAAACTTGTTGTACATGAATTTAACACAACTATACATAAAATATGTTAGTTTAACCCCACGAATTTTTATTGTATATCGTATATAACAACTCAAAGATCTTACCAGGTGCTTGATATATTAACCAAGATTTCAAATAAGTCAGACCTGAGGATAGATATGACACTCCGAATGAGAAACCAACAAAAAGAAGTATTTTAGTACATAATAATAGGGATATATAGCATAAATTCTTTGTGATATTTTTTAGTGTCATCTGGAGTTGTTATTCCTACAATCATCGTAGTAATGCCCATCGATCAAAGTTTTTTGTTGCCTAGTAATCTAAGAAAGAAAACACGTTCAACAAGATAAAAATATAGTTCTTATATAGATAAACGTTATGTTGTTTGAATTTTTCATAAAATATGCACGCGTGTTACACATGTCATATCATTAAAACAAATATTAGAGTAAACAATTACACATAAAATTAAGATTAAATAGTAATTAGTTAGGAATTAATTACCTCGATACCATCCGTAATAGGCATAGTTGAGCTCATTAAGATTAAATCAAAACGCATTTGTGTTTGATCATGAATAATGAATGCCATAAATCCATTTCTTACTCCTAATGTCTCCGCTCCAAGCTTTTGAAGACATAATATATATGAATTTTGAGATATATCATCATTAGCCACAATAAGTACACTTAGTTTTTTCACATCATTCAACTTTCTCTTACCCTTTGAAGATGAAACACTTGACGACATCTTTCTGCCAAAAAAATCAATTAATTTAATTTTACTTTATAATTTACAATTAAAAAACATAATTAATTAACATAATTTTAATTATATGTGTAATATTGAATGAGAGAATTGAGTAAGTATACTTAAAGAATACTTGAAAGCACATTATACTATAGAAAATGTTTTGATGCTCATTTAAATAGGAGTCTCATGCTAAGTTTTAATAAATAAAATTTGCTATTGGAAATTAATAATAAGTAGCAAATTGAATGAAATGAAATATGCTCAAATTTGTTGTGGAAGGAATCAAAGAGCAATTTGATCAATTTGATGTTATTGCATTAAAGAGTTTTTTCCCTGTTTCTAAAGAGGATTTATTTTAAGAAAGTATTTGATTATCTTGAATATATTTGACTTTTGACATTTTTAATTATTATAGACCTTATTGTATTATAAATAAGTTTATTCGCACGTGTGTTGTATGTGTATATAGAATGATGTCGAAAAATTTCAAGACATTTTTTTCTAATTTTGCTTTTAAGTAAAAATTTCATATTAAAACTACAATCAACCAGTTAAAATTGAGTATAAATCTTGTACAAAATTTCAAATCGAAGCTCATAAAATGGAACCAGTTAAGCTCTATGAGGTGACACTATTTCAAATTCATCTTCCAAATAAAGTATTTATATCCTTACTAAGTCTTCAATTCCACTCACTTGAAATACTTGAATCTAGTCTGGTGAGCTAATTTTTTTGCACAGATTATCGGTTGCATGCAGAAAAAGATCAATCTTTTTAAGCAAAAAATCTTGTGCTCTGGATGATGCAAAGGAAACCTCAAATAAAATCATGTTTTTCTTCTATAATTCTAAATTCGATGGATTGAAATTTAAAAGATTTTATACTACCATCAAAACTCAAATCCACAAAACGATTAATCATTATAAATTTTTAGTACGCTTCTTAACTTTTTCCTCTAATGGATATTCATAGTCTTCAATAGTTCCTTGTAAACTTGTTATACATGAATTTAAAACAACTATAGATAAAATATGTTAGTTTAACCCCACAAATTATATTTGTATCACATATAGCAACTCAAAGCTCTTACCAGGTGCATGATATATTAACCAAGATTTCAAATTAGTCAAACCTCTTGATAGATATGACACTCCGAATGAGAAACCAACAAAAAGAAGTATTCTACTACATAATAATAGGGATATATAGTATCATAATCATATATGTATATGTTCTACTAGTACATCTTTAACACTCAACAAATTTGAAAGTAATATTTGTTTAGCTCAAGTACATGACTAAAGAAGTACTATATTATATAACTTTAGTCTTGTAATTAGGTGATTTATTTATTCTATAATATTATTTCTACTATAATAAGAACTATAATATATCTTTTATCCTTTGATTTTCTTCAAAACTTTGTTAGAAATTTTCTCAACAAGGATTTGAAGTATATCCTTTGTTATTGGCTTCTCATAGCATTCATCACACCCAGCTTCCATAAATTCTTTGTGATATTTTTCATTGTCATCTGGAGTTGTTATTCTCACAATCATCATAGTAATCCCTATCAATCAAAGATTTTTTGTTGCCTGGTAATCTAAGAAAGAAAAAACGTTTGACAAGATAAAAATATAGTTCTCACATAGATAAACGCTATGTCGTTTGAATTTTTCACAAAATATGCACGTGTGTTACAGGTGTATATCGAGTCATGTCAAATCATTAAAACAAACATTCGGGTATACAATTTCACATAAAATTAAGATTAAATTATAATTATTTAGGAATTAATTACCTCGATACCATCCATAATAGGCCTAGTTGAGCTCATTAAAATTAAATCAAAATGCATTTGTGTTTAATCATGAATATTGAATGCCATAAATTCATTTCTTACTCCTAATCTCTACACTCCAAGCTTTTGAAGACATAATATATATGAATTTTGAGATATATCATCATTAGCCACAATAAGTACACTTAGTTTTATCACTTCATTCAACTTTCTCTTACCCTTTGAAGATGAAACACTTGAAAACATTTTTCTGCCAAAAATAATCAATTAATTTAATTATACTTTATAATTTACAATCAAAAAAATAATTATTTAACATAGTTTTAATTATATATGTAATATTTAATGAGAGAGTTGATTGAGTATACTTAAAGAACACTTGAAAGCACATTCTACTATAAAAATATTTTGATGCTCATTTAAATAGGAGTCGCATGCTAAGTTTTCTTAAATAAAATTTGCTATTCGAAATAAATAATATGTAGCAAATTGAATTAAATGAAATATGATCAAATTTGTTGTGGAAAGTTTGAAAGAGCAATTGAATCAAGTTGATGTTATTGCATTTAAGAGTTTTTTTCCTGTTTCTAAAGAGTGTTGAAAGAAAGTATTTAAATATCTTGAAAAAATTTACTTTTTGACATTTTTAATTATTATAGACCTTATTTTATTATAAATTAGCTTTTTGGCACGTGTGGTGTATGTGTATATTGAATGATGTCGATAAATTTGAAGACTTTTTATTCTAATTTTGGTTTTAAGTAAGAATTTCATATTAAAACTACAATCAATCAGTTAATATTAAGTATAAATCTTGTACTAAATCTCAAATCAGAGCTCGTAAAATGGAACCAGTTTTAGTCAAGAACATTTTAGTACTCCAGGTAAGTCGGATATCAAAACTGAGACTAAACACCGATTAAGAATTTAAAAAGTTTAATCCTTCAAAATGAACATTCTGACGCGAATTCAAGTTGGTCAAACCTCAAGATAAATATGAGCCTCATGAAATTTTTTCATTAATAAAATTTCTCAAAATTTTCTATTGGAACATTAATAATAGCTAATCAAATTAAATGAAATATGCTCAAATATGTTGTTGGAAACTTGAAAAGACAAACTAGATAAATTTGATGTTATTGTATTTAAGAGTTCTTTTTCCTCTTTCTTAAGAGACATTTTAGAAGCAAAATATTTAAATTTCTTGAATATATTAAGTTTTGATATTTCTAATAATTGTAAGACCTTATTTTACGATAAATTAGTTTTTGACACGCATGTTATACGTGTATGTCAAGCCAAGTTTGAAATATATTCAAACCTTTTTTAAAATTTGATTTTACCACCCTCCACCCTCCCCATGGACGTATTAAAAATAAGTCGATGTCGACGACCTGACTTAAGAAATTACTACACACTTTTTTACAAAAAACAAAAGTTTGAGGCTTAGAGCGTCTTTTATTTCAAATTCAAATCTCTACGTAGGTTGGCCTAAAAAAGACTCAACCCATTAAAAGATACAAAACGAAGCAAAACTAAAATAAAGGATAAAAAAATAAAATGAAATATCTAGAAGTGGGAAAAAACAAAACTTTTCTAAAAGAGGGAAGATGACGAGACGTCGGCGGCGGCTATGACGACATCATCTTCAACTTATTTGACTCCTCCACAAATTTCTGCTACCTTTCATGAATAAATAATTTCACATCAAACAAGTCGTTAAGCTCTATAACGTGACACTATTTCAAATTCATCTTCCAAGTAAAGTATTTATTTCCTTACTAAGCCTTCAATTTCACTCTATTAAAATATATAAATTTAATCTTATAATAATAAAGGTGATTTATTTCTTTTATATTATTGACACCATATCACTTTATTCTTTATTTTTGGTAATTCAAACTAAACAAATCATCACAAAAGTCCTCTCTTTTCATGAAGTGATATCATACCCTTTTGAAATATTAAAACTACCTAACAACATGTTAAAAGTAAGTATTTTAATACTCGAATTCGATTCTGAAAAATGAAGTCGTCTTTAGTAAAAAAATTATTTAGATCTGTAGATTAGCTGGATCTCAAAATGAAAATCAAACACTGAATGAAAACTAAGAAAAGAAAAACTTTATCCTTCAAAATAATTTTTTTGGCAAATTCAAATTAGTCACAACTAAAAATAGGTATCAGGCTCCAATTGAGAAACTAAAGGAAAAAGAAGTATTCTAGTTCATAATAATAGGTATATATTGCGCCATAATCATATGTCTATTAGTAACTCTTTAATACTCACCAAATTTTAAAATAATATTTGTATAGGTCTAGTACCTGACTAAACAACTATATTATATAATTTATCTTAAAATAAGTTGATTTATGTCTTCTATAATATTAAACTTAGTTGGACATTTTCTCAACAAGACTTTGAAGTATCTCCTTTGTTAATGGCTTCTCATAGCATTCATCAAGCCCAACTTCCATAAATTCTTTGCGATACTCTTCATTGTCATCTGGAGTTGTTATTTCCACAATCATCGTAGTAATTTCCATCGATCAAAGCTTTTTTGTTGCCTAGTAAAAAAAACGTTCAATGAAATATAAACACATTTCACACATAGATAAAAGTTATGTTGTTTGCATTTTCAAAAAATATGCACGTGTGTTACACGTGTATATCGAGTCATGTCATATCATTAAATCAAACATTCGAATAAATAATTACACATAAGATCAAAATTAAATTGTTCTTAGCTAGGAATTAATTACCTCGATACCATCCATGAAAGGCAGAGTTGAGCTCATTAAGATTAAATCAAAACGCATTTGTGTTTTTTCATGAATATTGAATGCCATAAATCCATTTCTTACTCCCAATGTCTCCACTCCAAAATTTTGAAGACATAATATATATGAATTTTGGCATATATCATCATTAGCCACAATAAGTACACTTAGTTTTTTCACCTCATTCAACTTTCTCTTACCCTTTGAAGATGAACCACTTGAAGACATTTTTCTATCAAAAAAAAAATTAATTTAATTATAAATTTATAATTTGCAATAAAAAAAAAACATACTAATTTAGCATAGTTCTAATTATGTATGTAATTATTGATTGAGAGAGTTGAGTAATTTTACTTGAAGAATACTTGAAAGCACATTATACTATAAAAATATTTTGATGCTTATTTAAATAGGAGACTCATGGTAAGTTTTCAAAAATAAAATTTACCGAAATTTGCTATTGGAAATTAATAAGCAGTTAATTGAATTAAATAAAATATGTTCAAATTTGTTGTGGAAAGTTTGAAATAGCAATTGGATCAATTTGATGTTATTGCATTTAAGAGTTTTTTTCTTCTTTCTAAAGTAAAATTGTTGAAAGAAGGTATTTAAATTTCTTGTATATATTTGACTTTTGACATTTTTAATTATTGTAGATCTTATTTTATTGTAAAATTGTTTTTTGGCACGTGCGTTGTATGTGTATATGAATCATGTTGAAATATTTTAAGACTTTTTTTTCCTAATTTTGGTTTTAAGCAAGAATTTCATATTAAAATTACAATCAACCATTTAAAATTAAGTATAGATCTAGTGCTGGAATATCATATCGGAGCTCGTAAAATGGAACCAATTTTAGTAATGAACATTACAGTCTCCAAGTTAGTCGGATCTCAAAACTTAGACTAAACACCAATTAAGAATGAAAAAAAAATTAATCCTTCAAACTGAACTTTCTGACGTGAAATCAAGTTAATGAAATCAAAAGACAAATATAAGCCTCGTGAAAAGTTTTCATTAATAAAATTTTCCAAATTTTGCTATTGAAAAATTAATAATAGTAAATCGAATTAAATGGAATATGCTCAAATTTGTCGTTGAAAAGAAAAACTAGATAAATTTGATGTTATTGTATTTAAGAGTTGATCCTTTTCCTCTTTCTAAAGAAGCATTGTTCAAGCAAAATATTTTCATTTCTTGAATATATGAAGTTTTGACATTTCTAATAATTGTAAGATCTTATTTTATGAATAACTAATTTTTGACACGTGTTGCGTTTGTATGTCAAGTCATGTTAGAAATATTTTGAAGCTTTCTTAAAATTTTGATCTAATCCCCCCCCCCCTCCCTCCCCCTCCCTCCCCCTCCCTCCTCCCTCGCCAAGCACATACTCAAAATAAGTCGATGCCGACGATCTGAACAAAGTAACTATTAAACTCTGTTTTCCAAAAAAAAAAAAAAAAAGTTAGTGGCTTAGTGCGTCTTTTATTTCCAAATCAAATTTCTACATAGGTTGGCTTTAAAAAGACCCAATCCATAATAAAACAAAGCAAAACTAAAAATAAAGCTAAATTAATAAAATGAAATATCTAGAAGTTTGACAACACCACTTTTTTTAAAACAGTTATCAGAGGGAAGATTACGAAACGTTAATGGCGGCGGAAACGACATCATCATCAGCCAATCTAAGTCCTCTGCAAAGTTCTGCTACCTCGCATACACAGAGAATCTAACATCAAACAAGTCGTTAAGCTCTTTGAGGTGACACTATTTCAAATTCATCTTCCAAATAAAGTATTTATATCCTTACTAAGTCTTCAATTCCACACTCTTGAAATACTTGAATCTAGTCTGGTGAGCTAATTTTCTTGAACAGATTAATGGTTGCATGCAGAAAATATCAATCTTTTTAAGCCAAAAATCTTGTGCTCTGGATGATGCAAAGGAAACCTCAAATAAAATTAAGTTTTTCTTCTATAAATCTAAATTTGATGGATTGAAATTTAAAAGATTTTATACTACCATCAAAACTTAAATCCACAAAAGGATTACTCATTATAAATTTTTAGTACGCTTCTTAACTGTTTCCCTCTAATGGATATTCATAGTCTCCAACAGTTCCTTGGAAACTTGTTGTACATGAATTTAACACAACTATACATAAAATATGTTAGTTTAACCCCACGAATTTTTATTGTATATCGTATATAACAACTCAAAGCTCTTACCAGGTGCTTGATATATTAACCAAGATTTCAAATAAGTCAGACCTAAGGATAGATATGACACTCCGAATGAGAAACCAACAAAAAGAAGTATTTTAGTACATAATAATAGGGATATATAGCATAAATTCTTTGTGATATTTTTTTAGTGTCATCTGGAGTTGTTATTCCTACAATCATTGTAGTAATGCCCATCGATCGAAGTTTTTTGTTGCCTAGTAATCTAAGAAAGAAAACAAGTTCAACAAGATAAAAATATAGTTCTTATATAGATAAACGTTATGTTGTTTGAATTTTTCATAAAATGTGCACACATGTTACACATGTCATATCATTAAACCAAATATTAGAGTAAACAATTGCACATAAAATTAAGATTAAATAGTAATTAGTTAGGAATTAATTACCTCGATACCATCCGTAATAGGCATAGTTGAGCTCATTAAGATTAAATCAAAATGCAATTGTGTTTGATCATGAATAATGAATGCCATAAATCCATTTCTTACTCCTAATGTCTCCACTCCAAGCTTTTGAAGACATAATATATATGAATTTTGAGATATATCATCATTAGCCACAATAAGTACACTTAGTTTTTTCACATCATTCAACTTTCTCTTACCCTTTGAAGATGAAACACTTGACGACATCTTTCTGCCAAAAAAATCAATTAATTTAATTTTACTTTATAATTTACAATTAAAAAACATAATTATTTAACATAATTTTAATTATATGTGTAATATTGAATGAGAGAATTGAGTAAGTATACTTAAAGAATACTTGAAAGCACATTATACTATAGAAAATGTTTAGATGCTCATTTAAATAGGAGTCTCATGCTAAGTTTTAATAAATAAAATTTGCTATTGGAAATTAATAATAAGTAGCAAATTGAATGAAATGAAATATGCTCAAATTTGTTGTGGAAGGATTCAAATAGCAATTTGATCAATTTGATGTTATTGCATTAAAGAGTTTTTTCCCTGTTTCTAAAGAGGATTTATTTTAAGAAAGTATTTGATTATCTTGAATATATTTGACTTTTGACATTTTTAATTATTATAGACCTTATTGTATTATAAATAAGTTTATTCGCACGTGTGTTGTATGTGTATATAGAATGATGTCGAAAAATTTCAAGACATTTTTTTCTAATTTTGCTTTTAAGTAAAAATTTCATATTAAAACTACAATCAACCAGTTAAAATTGAGTATAAATCTTGTACAAAATTTCAAATCGAAGCTCATAAAATGGAACCAGTTAAGCTCTATGAGGTGACACTATTTCAAATTCATCTTCCAAATAAAGTATTTATATCCTTACTAAGTCTTCAATTCCACTCACTTGAAATACTTGAATCTAGTCTGGTGAGCTAATTTTTTTGCACAGATTATCGGTTGCATGCAGAAAAAGATCAATCTTTTTAAGCAAAAAATCTTGTGCTCTGGATGATGCAAAGGAAACCTCAAATAAAATCATGTTTTTCTTCTATAATTCTAAATTCGATGGATTGAAATTTAAAAGATTTTATACTACCATCAAAACTCAAATCCACAAAACGATTAATCATTATAAATTTTTAGTACGCTTCTTAACTTTTTCCTCTAATGGATATTCATAGTCTTCAATAGTTCCTTGTAAACTTGTTATACATGAATTTAAAACAACTATAGATAAAATATGTTAGTTTAACCCCACAAATTATATTTGTATCACATATAGCAACTCAAAGCTCTTACCAGGTGCATGATATATTAACCAAGATTTCAAATTAGTCAAACCTCTTGATAGATATGACACTCCGAATGAGAAACCAACAAAAAGAAGTATTCTACTACATAATAATAGGGATATATAGTATCATAATCATATATGTATATGTTCTACTAGTACATCTTTAACACTCAACAAATTTGAAAGTAATATTTGTTTAGCTCAAGTACATGACTAAAGAAGTACTATATTATATAACTTTAGTCTTGTAATTAGGTGATTTATTTATTCTATAATATTATTTCTACTATAATAAGAACTATAATATATCTTTTATCCTTTGATTTTCTTCAAAACTTTGTTAGAAATTTTCTCAACAAGGATTTGAAGTATATCCTTTGTTATTGGCTTCTCATAGCATTCATCACACCCAGCTTCCATAAATTCTTTGTGATATTTTTCATTGTCATCTGGAGTTGTTATTCTCACAATCATCATAGTAATCCCTATCAATCAAAGATTTTTTGTTGCCTGGTAATCTAAGAAAGAAAAAACGTTCGACAAGATAAAATTATAGTTCTCACATAGATAAACGCTATGTTGTTTGAATTTTTCACAAAATATGCATGTGTGTTACACGTGTATATCGAGTCATGTCAAATCATTAAAACAAACATTCGGGTAAACAATTTCACATAAAATTAAGATTAAATTATAATTAGTTAGGAATTAATTACCTCGATACCATCCATAATAGGCCTAGTTGAGCTCATTAAAATTAAATCAAAATGCATTTGTGTTTAATCATGAATATTGAATGCCATAAATTCATTTCTTACTCCTAATCTCTACACTCCAAGCTTTTGAAGACATAATATATATGAATTTTGAGATATATCATCATTAGCCACAATAAGTACACTTAGTTTTATCACTTCATTCAACTTTCTCTTACCCTTTGAAGATGAAACACTTGAAAACATTTTTCTGCCAAAAAAAATCAATTAATTTAATTATACTTTATAATTTACAATCAAAAAAATAATTATTTAACATAGTTTTAATTATATATGTAATATTTAATGAGAGAGTTGAGTGAGTATACTTAAAGAACACTTGAAAGCAGATTCTACTATAAAAATATTTTGATGCTCATTTAAATAGGAGTCGCATGCTAAGTTTTCTTAAATAAAATTTTCTATTGGAAATAAATAATATGTAGCAAATTGAATTAAATGAAATATGCTCAAATTTGTTGTGGAAAGTTTGAAAGAGCAATTGGATCAACTTGATGTTATTGCATTTAAGAGTTTTTTTCCTGTTTCTAAAGAGTGTTGAAAGAAAGTATTTAACTATCTTGAAAAAATTTACTTTTTGACATTTTTAATTATTATAGACCTTATTTTATTATAAATTAGCTTTTTGGCACATGTGGTGTATGTGTATATTGAATGATGTCGATAAATTTGAAGACTTTTTATTCTAATTTTGGTTTTAAGTAAGAATTTCATATTAAAACTACAATCAATCAGTTAATATAAAGTATAAATCTTGTACTAAATCTCAAATCAGAGCTCGTAAAATGGAACCAGTTTTAGTCAAGAACATTTTAGTTCTCCAGGTAAGTCGAATCTCAAAACTGAGACTAAACACCGATTAAGAATTTAAAAATTTTAATCCTTCAAAATGAACATTCTGATGCGAATTCAAGTAGGTCAAACCTCAAGATAAATATGAGCCTCATGAAATTTTTTCATTAATAAAATTTCTCAAAATTTTCTATTGGAACATTAATAATAGCTAATCAAATTAAATGAAATATGCTCAAATATGTTGTTGGAAACTTGAAAAGACAAACTAGATAAATTTGATGTTATTGTATTTAAGAGTTCTTTTTCCTCTTTCTTAAGAGACATTTTAGAAGCAAAATATTTAAATTTCTTGATGTTATGGATAAGCACTTGAAGACATTTTTCTATCAAAAAAAAAATTAATTTAATTATACTTTATAATTTGCAATAAAAAAAACATACTAATTTAGCATAGTTCTAATTATGTATGTAATTATTGATTGAGAGAGTTGAGTAATTTTACTTGGAAGAATACTTGAAAGCACATTATACTATAAAAATATTTTGATGCTCATTTAAATAGGAGACTCATGGTAAGTTTTCAAAAATAAAATTTGCCAAAATTTGCTATTGGAAATTAATAAGTAGTTAATTGAATTAAATTAAATATGTTCAAATTTGTTGTGGAAAGTTTGAAATAGCAATTGGATCAATTTGATGTTATTTCATTTAAGAGTTTTTTTCTTCTTTCTAAAGTGGAATTGTTGAAACAAGGTATTTAAATTTCTTGTATATATTTGACTTTTGACATTTTTAATTATTGTAGACCTTATTTTATAGTAAATTTGTTATTTGGCACGTGCGTTGTATGTGTATATGAATCATGTTGAAAAGTTTTAAGACCTTTTTTTTTTTTCTAATTTTGGTTTTAAGCAAGAATTTCATATTAAAACTACAATTTGTTGTGGAAAGTTTGAAAGAGCAATTGGATCAACTTGATGTTGTTGCATTTAAGAGTTGTTTCCCTGTTTCTAAAGAGGAATTATTGAAAGAAAGTATTTAAATATCTTGAAAAAATTTACTTTTTGACATTTTTAATTATTAAAGTCCTTATTTTATTATAAATTAGCTTTTTGACATGTGTGGTGTATGTGTATATCGAATGATGTCGAAAAATTTCAAGACTTTTTATTATGATTTTGGTTTTAAGTAAAAATTTCATATTAAAACTACAATCAACCACTTAATATTAAGTATAAATCTTGTACTAAATCTCAAATCAGAGCTCGTAAATTGGAACCAGTTTTAGTCAAGAACATTTTAGTTCTCCAGGTAAGTCGGATCTCAAAACTGAGACTAAACACCGATTAAGTATTTAAAATGTTTAATCCTTCAAAATGAACGTTCTGACGTGAATTCAAGTTGGTCAAACCTCAAGATAAATATGAGCCTCATGAAAAAATTTCACTAATAAAATTTCTCAAAATTTTTATTGAAAAATTAATAATAGCAAATCAAATTAAATGAAATATGTTTAAATATGTTGTTGGAAAGTTGAAAAGACTAACTAGATAAATTTGATGTTATTGTATTTAAGATTTATTTTTCCTCTTTCTTAAGAGACATTTTTTAAGAAAAATATTTAAATTTCTTGAATATATTAAGTTTTGATATTTCTAATAATTGTAAGACCTTATTTTATGATAAATTAGTTTTTGACACGCATATTACACGTGTATATCAAGCCAAGTTTAAAATATATTGAAGCCTTTTTAAAATTATGATTTTACCCCCCCCCCCTTACCCTTCCCTCCCCATGGACGTATTAAAAATAAGTCGATATCGACGACCTGACTAAAGAAATTACTAAACTCTTTTTTACAAAAAAGCAAAAGTTTGAGGGTTAGAGTGTCTTTTATTTCAAATCAAATCTCTACATGCTGGCCTAAAAACGACTCAACCCATTAAAAGAAATAAAACGAAGCAAAACTAAAATAAATGCTACAAAATAAAATGAAATATCTAGAAGTGTGAAACAACAAAACTTTTTCTAGAAGAGGGAAGATGAAGAGACGTCGCTGCCGCAATGATGACATCATCTTCAGCTAATTTGACTCCTCCACAAAATTTTGCTACCTTTCATAAATAAATAATTTCACATCAAACAAGTCGTTAAGCTCTATAAGGTGACACTATTCCAAATTCAACATCCAAGTAAAGTATTTATCTCCTTACAAAGCCTTCAATTTCACTCTCTTGAAATATATAAATTTAGTCTTATAATAATTAAGGTGATTTATTTCTTTTATATTATTGACACCATATTACTTTATTCTTTATTTTTGGTAATATAAACTAAACAAATCATCACAAAAGTCCTCTCTTTTCATGAAGTGATATCATACCCTATTGAAATATTAAAACTACCCAACAACATGTTAAAAGTAAGTATTTTAATAATCGAATTCGAGTCTTAAAAATGAAGTCGTCTTTAGTAAAAAAATTATTTAGTTCTGTAGATTAGCCGGATCTCAAAATGGAAATCAAACACTGAACGAAAAAATAAGAAAATTAAAATTTTATCCTTCAAAATAAACTTTATGGCAAATTCAAATTAGTCACAACTAAAAATAGGTATTGGGCGCCAATTGAGAAACTAAAGGAAAAAGAAGTATTCTAGTTCATAATAATATGTATATATAGCATCATAATCATATGTCTACTAGTACATCTTTAATACTAACCAAATTTTAAAATAATACTTGTATAAGTCAAGTACCGACTAAAGAACTATATTATATAATTTATCTTAAAAGAAGTTGATTTATGTCTTGTATAATATTAAGCTTTGTTGGAAATTTTCTCAACAAGACTTTATGGTATCTCCTTTGTTAATGGCTTCTCATAGCATTCATCAAGCCCAGTTTCCATAAATTCTTTGCGATATTCGTCATTGACATCTGGAGTTGTTATTCCCACAATCATCATAGTAATCCCCATTGATCGAAGTTTTTTTGTTGCCTAGTAATAGAAAAAACGTTCAATGAAATATAAACACAGTTGACACATAGATAAAAGTTATGTTGTTTGGATGTTTCAAAATATATGCACGTGTGTATCGAGTCATGTCATATCATACAAACATTCAAATAAATAATTATACATAAAATCAAAATTAAATTGTAATTTGTTAGGAATTAATTACCTTGATACCATCCATAAAAGGCAGAGTTTAGCTCATTAAGATTAAATCAAAACGCATTTGTGTTTTATCATTTATATTGAATGCCATAAATCCATTTCTTACTCCCAATGTCTCCACTCCAAAAATTTGAAAGACATAATATATATGAATTTTGAGATATATTATCATTAGCCACAATAAGTACTCTTAGTTTTTTCACCTCATTCACCTTTCTCTTACCTTTTGAAGATGAAGCACTTGAAGACATTTTTCTATCAAAATAATAATAATAAATTTAATTATACTTTATAATTTGCAATAAAAAAAACATACTAATTTAGCATAGTTCTAATTATGTATGTAATTATTGATTGAGAGAGTTGAGTAATTTTACTTGAAAAATACTTGAAAGCACATTATATTATATAAATGTTTTGATGCTCATTTAAATAGGAGTCTCATGGTAAGTTTTCAAAAATAAAAATTTGTCAAAATTTGCTATTGGAAATTAATAATAAGTAGCTAATTGAATTAAATGAAATATGCTCAAATTTATTGTGGAAAGTTTGAAAGAGCAATTGGATCAATTTGATGTTATTGCATTTAAGAGTTTTTTTTCCTCTTTCTATAGTGGAATTGTTGAAAGAAGGTATTTAAATTTCTTGTATGTATTGAATTTTGACATTTTTAATTATTGTAGACCTTATTTTATTGTAAATTTATTTTTTGCCACGTGCGTTGTACGTGTATATATATTAATCATGTTGAAAAGTTTTAAGACTTTCTTTTTTTCTAATTTTGGTTTTAAGTAAGAATTTCATATTAAAACTACAATCAATCATTTAAAATTTTAAGTATAGATCTAGTGCTGAAATCTCATATCGGAGCTCGTAAAATGGAACCAATTTTAGTAAATAACATTGTAGTCTCCAGGTTAGTTGGATCTCAAAACTTAGACTAAACACCAATTAAGAATAAAAAAAAATCCTTAAAAATGAACTTTCTACGTGAAAACAAGTTAATCAAACCAAAACAAAAATATGGGCCTCGTGAAAAGTTTTCATTATTAAAATTTCCCAAATTTTGCTATTGGAAAATTAATAATAGCAAATCGAATTAAATGGAATATGCTCAAATTTGTCGTTGGAGAGTTGAACAGATAAACTAGATAAATTTGATGTTATTGTATTTAAGAATCAATCTTTTTCCTCTTTCTAAAGAAGCATCGTTGAAGCAAAAAATTTAAATTTCTTGAATATTATGTTTGTTGTAAAAAAGGTTGTGAACTTGACTAATTTTGTCATAGGTGTTTTTTCATGGTATAAATCCATGTATTTCTGATCATACTTCTTGCTTTCTTTTGAAGGTTAAATAAAACTGATTTTTTAAAAAATAACTGTGTTGCTTCCTAAGCTTTTTATAATGTAATTTCTGATGTACATGTTTAATCGAAGTAATTTCTTGGTTTACATTTTTATAATAGTTACATTTCTTTTGATTTGACTAAAAACTATTTTATTATATCCAGGTTCGTAGTTGTATATTTTCAGATTACTATATTGCACAAATGTCAATTAGGTATTACTATTTTAATTATTTTATGTGGGCTTGGATAGATTGGGCCTTGGACTGTCATTCTTTTCATTTCCTTCTTTTTTGGAAAAATGACCTAACTACACATCTTTTTTTACCCTATTTTCTATTATTTTCTATCATTTTAAAAAATTACAAAAATCCCTCTTTTTTCTCAAATTCTCTCCTTTCCAGATACATATCTTTCAATTTTCCAATTCCACTATTCTCTTCCTTTTTTTCATGCATATAATCACTCCATTATATCACCAGTTACCTTCATCACTTTTTTTTAGAACATTGTTTTTAACTGTTTCACTGAAAACCTGGGGAAAAAACATAATTTTTTTAGCCCATAGAGATAAACGGATATCTTCAACTTATACGGTACAAAAATAAGACTTAAAACAGAATAACAAATAACACTCTCCCTAGATATGATTACTTAATGTACTGAGACATCCATCTGAAGCTTCCATAACCCATTTTGCGGACTATGCTGCACATGAACACCTCAAGTGGACGAACATTGAACTCTCCCAGGTTCACCTTCCCCTTGCAAGTGGTGATGCCTGTTAGCCCCAAATGGTAACACAGTTCATCTTCTGAGGCATCATAAGGGATGTCTATCTTCATCACTCCTTTATTTTGAATTTTTAATATTTTCTCTCTCCAGTTAATTATTTAAAGTTAATCAAGAGGTAGTTCTTCATTTATTTTTTTCTTTCCACTTTTTTTTTTACACGAAAACCCAAACAATAAGCTCAATTTATTGACAATGTATCATATGTCTGTTATGTATGTGCAGTACTATTTTAAAACTAAATCATTGTTTATTATATTCATAATTTTTTTGTATATGATATTGATTAAATGTATCAAATACACCTCATCCGATTCTAGGTGTAAACGATCGTTAATTAGTATAAACCCCAACGAAGAGTAGGTGTTGAACTCACAGAGAGCGGTACGCATCTAAAATTCAGTTATGAAGTTATAAAGTGGTCTATTCGGTTATAGGAATAGAATTTATCGAAAACATGCGAATAAATCTAAGGGGGTGACAACGAATGTCAGATGGGGGAGTTTGGATTGTTAACTATCAGTTGCAACACAAGCAAAACAGAGGAAATATCAATATAGAGAGGGATTCTCGGGATGTGATCGATTATAGGCAAATTTCACTGTATGGGCAATTGAAATTACTAATAAATAGCTAAATATCAGTGGGTAGGTTAGACTAAAAGTGAGTAGCTTTCTCTCGAACAACTACCAAGATTCAAGTGATTTCTTTCGAACATCAACAAGCTTAGCAAATAAGAACAACCCACACCTTAATTCACCTACTCTTTCGAGCTAGATAAGTAGAATTGAGATTAGGATTTACTCTTTCGCGCTAAACCCATACCAATCCAATAACTACAATCATCAATTGAAAGCTTTGATTCTAAAACCTCTTTTTCAAGCAAGCCCAGAATTCTAAGTTCGAATTGCATTTGCAACTACAATTCTTAGATTAAAACACAACTATCAATTAAACCCACTTCAATTAAGCATTAAAATCAGTAAATAACAATACCCATAAGCTAATTCAGCCCATGATCACACCCCAAGAATTGGGGTTTTAGCTAAACATCATAAAAATGTAAAAACAATTACCAGCTCGATTGGCCATCAATTGGGTAAGAGTCTCCAACCCTTTACAATGTTTTCCAAGGGTTAAATTCAAAGACCCACTTCCAAATCCTCAAAATTTACAATAAGAACTCAAGAAGTAAGAGAAAAATTCTAATTCTAAGAGCTTGGGGATCAGAACTCTCAGCCTCTGAAAACTTCCTTTTAAATTCCAATTTATAGTTGAATGCGTTTTGGCCTGAAAGTCCACTCGGCGGAATAAGTCGTGCCTCGCCGAGTGAATTGGCGATCCGCCGATTGCCCTCTTCCATCGCCATTTTGCATTGACTTTCAGCATATCAGGTCCTGTAACTTTGGGTGATCCAATTTGTTATTGCGGAACTGATTAGAGATTCGCCGACTGCCCATTTCTGTCGCCAACTTGGTTCTTCCCCAAGGCTGGCATGCTGGAACTTTGGGCGAGCTAAAGAGCCACTCGGTGGTGCGTCGAGTGGCCTTGTCGATCACCAGGATCGCCTTTTCTTCACTTCTTCAGTTTTTTTTAGTTCTTATTTGTCTAGTCACGTCCTTGCCTTGCTCATTTGCCTTCATAGCTGTAAATCAACACTTTAACATCAGTTTAGAGCATAAAATAGGCATTTGAAGACACTTATACTACCAAAACAAACCCTAAATGAGCCGAAATCTCAGACTCATCAACACCCACAACTTAAACTTTTCCTTGTCCTCAAGTAAAACTCAGGATCAATCAGTTCAACAAGGATGTCTACAAACATTGCTGCATAAGACTCAACATAAATGCACACAACAAGGTTCAAATTACTCATACAATGATCAATTGTGCACTCAAAGTTTCAAATTATGACTCACCATCATCAATAGTACTCAAGCTCACAATACTTGCTTCAAATGCAAGTTCAAGCTTAACAAAGGTATTCAAATGCCCTCACAATAAAGATGATTCCATATCCACACAAAATTCTCAACAATTTAAAGTCCCGGAATCAAATACAACTCTCACACTCTCAAAGAGGAACACATGCATGACTTCACCCATAGGCTTGCCCTTATTTTCCAATCAACATTCGTTTCAGCTCACCCAAGATCACAAAGATCTTTTCAAGGCTTGTAACGGGGCTGAGTGTAAATGTATGGTCATTTAGGCTCAGTGGCTTCTACCTTCATGAAGTATGGCCTAAAATCACTTTCTCTCCTTCTCTTTCACATTCAAACATGATCACAATCCACCCCATTATTCAACTAGACATGAATCACCAGATACCCCATTTCTTTTATTATTTTCACAACTTTATTTCACAACTTTTTCTCTTTTTTTTAGCTATTTCTCTTTTATTTCTTCTTTTTCATTCCTTTTTCTCTTTTTTTTTTTTTTTACATGGAGGGATTCCATCTTTTTCAAAACAATACATAAACAAAGCGGAAATTTTTCACACTTCTTGACTTTCCTTCTTTTTCACCACACTATTCAAACAAACCATACTTCATGAAATTATGGGTGAAGGGATAAAGAGAGATCACAATTGTTCAAGTTTCTTCCAAGAAAAGGTTAGGCTCAAAAGGGGCCAAGCAAGGTTCACACTTCTCACAAGGTTGGCCACAAAGAGGTATGTTGTCAAATAGGCTAACTCTTCAATTTTTTTCCTAAGATCATGTCTATTGCTTGCATCACTCAATTAATCGGACCAAAGAGGAAAATTCTAGGTATTATCATGCACAATGTTCAAGATAACCTTATCAGACAAAGCATTGATACAATTATCTATCACGACCTAACCCACCGGGCCGTGCGGGCACCCACTCTAACACCTAAGTAAGAGAACCCTCATATCCTAATAGTAAAAACATGCAGAAATTTTAAGAAAAACAAAAATAAATATAGCACTACGATTTTATAAGCAATACCTTTAGACACGCTTTTGGTTTAACTTGAAAAGTAATGTAAACAACTCCCATGGATCTAGTCTAAACAGGTACAAGAGCTACTAAAAGTACAACTGGACAAACTAAATAAAAGATACAGCTCCCACCATGCGGAAAGAAGAATAGAAGTTGCTGGATATTTTCTTCGTCTTCACCTAATGAAACGTCACCAATCCTGCATCCAGACTATGTCAAAAGACATAGCAAGAGTAGTATCAGTACAAAACACACGTACTGGTAGGCATCATCGGTCAACTAGAAGCCTACCACATAACATAAGAAACCAAGTAGTAAGATCATGAAATAAACCACTCGCTTCTCCACCTTCACCCTTTTATGAAATACCTCCAAATCACTCTAGCATTCTAACTACTAACCTCATTTTCAATCAACCCACTTACCGGATTCTTGATCATAGCTTAACCATTATAAAAACATAGTCAATCCCCAAGTACCACCACCGCCAATTCAACTAACCACTCACGTCATACCCTTGCTTCCTCGCCACATTACCCAACCATAGTCACGTAATACATTAATTCAACTTTCTTCACACTAACCTAATCTTCATTTCCCCAAGGTGAAATCGACCTAAGCATATTCCATCGCATTTACTATCTCTACTCTCGACATTACATCCCACCAACAACCAAATATAAATCCTCATAACACGTGTCCACTAAGTACACCCTATACAACCAATACAATACTATACTCACAAACGTATGTCAAGCATATACAATAGTATCAACAATCCCACGAACAACTCACAACTCACATTTAATAGCACATCATTGGTCCTATCACGGAACCCAGACTCAAACAGTTAACATGCCGGAACGTGGCAATCGATCCCAAGTTAGTGTGCCGAAACGTGGCAGTAGATCCCATATTTATGTCGGAACGTGGCAATCTAATCCCATATTATGCTGGAACGTGGTAATCCAATCCAAGTTAGTTATGCCGGAACGTGGCAATCCGATCCCATTCATACACCACAATCACAAACACAAGTACATCATCAAGATCATACATTTAAGTCATGATTTCGTGGCAATGATAATTCATCTATCTCATTTATAACAAGTGTGATCAACATTGCAACATTCATACATATACAAGTATCATAATTAAGTAAGAATAAGCATACATCACACAAACATAGAATCACAACCATCACTTAGGAATTACTCCTCAATCCCTATACATATATAATAATTGACCATCTCAGCCTTAGTTCATCGTTAGGATTTCTCATTAGGTTTTAATTACCATTTATCATAATTCCTCAATTTCATCACTTCAATTATTGAATGTAACATACATTCAAAATCTAGTTCCACTCTTGATTTCATATCCATGTTCTTGACCCAATTCTATCCATGATAGCAATTCTAGGTCTTTCTAATAACTCACCAATTCCTCCTCACAAGGCATAAACCCACATACTTTGAATTCTAAGGATTATTCATGTAAATTACTCGGTGCACGAAGGTCTACACACAACCCTACCATTGATTTACATATATCACGTAGTAAGCATAGATTTATAACTACTCCATTGTAAAAACCTAGCCTACCTGGGCGCCAAATAGTTGTACGGAGTTTTTTACTTCAATTCGAGTTTTCCAAGCTCGTGGCGGTGAATTTAGCCAAGAATTTGTAAGATTTCGCCATCCCCACACTAGAAATATCATTCTCCTTCATTCCCAAGCTTAGAGCAACTTTTCTGAGGTTTCTAGGGTATTTTACGACTTATTTAGGTATTTTAGGAAGATAGAGAAAATAAGATTTCTTGTAATTTACGTTCTTTCTCGCCTATCCCGCTATGGCGCTCACTTATCCCGCCCTAGCGGCATCGTACCCGCTGTGGCGGGACAGTGGCCCAGATTTCCCCAAATTTTTATTTCTCTTAATTAATGATGGTTCGGGTCATTACAATAGATACCAATTTTCCCCTCATTTGTCCTCGAACGACCAGTGCACAGAACATCACACGCCCCATTTCGATTTATTACTAATTTGAAGGATTGGTCCACTACGGGATCACAAAGAAAGGTGACGTTTCATTAATTGACGTAAATAAGTACTATGCTTGAAGACTTAAAAACAAAATTCGAGACAACACATGAAGAACGAAAATGCTTAATATTGCACAGCTTGGCCAGCTAGGGCGTGATCTCTCCCGTTGAGGGGGGGCCGCTGTGGCGAGAATCTCCCGCTGATGCGGGAGATCGAAAAGCAGTATAAGGGGGAATGAGGAAATTGTCTCCTCATTTCTCCCTTTTTTCCTCACGAAACTCGCCCAAACACTCTCAAACCCCTCGCTCTGAACGTCAAAACTCAGGTAATTCTCACGTTCCTTAGTCTCTTTATTTCATTACTTAATTAACAAAAAATGCATGACGATAAATTGATGGAACTTAGGCGGTTTTGGGGTAGTTTTTCGAAAATACATATAAGTTGCTCAATTTGTTAGTAAAACGTAGCATGGTTACTCCCCTTACATTCCCAATGTTCCCACATCGTCTTGGGCGTAAGGATTTCGTAAAAATATGAGTAAAATAATACCGAAATGGGTGGAGGAAGTTGAAGGGTCCCTTGGTTTAAAACTCTGATTTAGGCCTCTTTTAGGAGTTAGTTTGCCAAAGTAATCGCTTATTTATGTTCTAGGATAGTTAAATAACTCTGATCTACTGAAATTCTGTCGAAAACGGGTGTTTTTGGACGAAGAGATGCCATTGTCGCGCCTGGTGTTCGTCCCAGATGAAGGCCACTCTGGCGGCCTTCATCTCGCTTTGGTGGCCTTCATAATCCTGCCAGGGCGGGATTATAGCCGCTGTGGCGGGATCCACTAGGTAGTGACCTTAACCTTAACAACAAAATTTTCTCTTCCTCAAATTTTTGGCTTACACTGACTATCCTATCGCATTCTTACGTATATTCCACTTATTGTAGGCATCTAAATGGCAGGACAAAATGATGAACACTTGCCCTTCATCTGCTTTCCCGACGCCGCTAGTCGAGAGAGACATCATGACTACCGGAACACGGGTTTTTGTTGCAAGAGGAGGTTATGCTGCACCGACCGGAGTAGAAGGAGCCCATTTTCTAGGCTCGTCTGGTAGAGTTCAGGTGGGTTCCATTGACAGAGGCTCCCTTTGCCGCTCGAGCTAATTGGGTGCGGGAGTTCTATGCTATTCTCCCCACCGTCCACTGGGATGATCTTTACCCTGTCATTTGTGTCTGGGGAGTTGACATCCCCTTGAATGTCACCGCCATTAACGAGGTACTAGAGGTGCCGGATGTCCCAAACCATGCGTACGAGGACCGGCTAAGGGGGATGGATCTGGATTGGATGAGAGACACCCTTGTCGAGCCTACGCGCCGGCATCAGGTTTACTGGGCTACTGCAGAGGGTGTTACTAGCACGGACTGGTCACCCGATGCTAAGAGGTGGCTACATTTGGTAACTAGGAGGATTCGCCTGTTAGGCAACCACACCAACGTGACCTTTCCCCGGGCTCTGGTGGTGGCGTGCGCTATATAGGGGATCCGATTAAATGTGGGGGCACAAATCATCTTAGAGTGGAAGATATTCTACAGGGGTAACAAGAAGGCTTTCTTCCTTCCAGGACTCATCACTTCACTGTGCAAGCGAGTGGGAGTGCCACTCTTCGATGCTGATGAAGTACTTCCCATGGATCCCCCCATTCACCTCTTTTGGTTAGGACAGGCTCTACTTCTACGAGAAAGAGGAGAAGGACAGGCAGGGCTAGAAGTAGCAAGGCGGCCGTGAATTCAAATGATGATGACCCACTTCAGGTGCACGGGTCGAAGAGGATTTGGAGGCTGTCCGGGTGTGGATAGGGAGTGCCTATGCCGAATTCCCTCCGATTCCACCCAGCACTGCTCTGGAGGTTGAGATGCTCCATCGCCAGCTGCGCCAGGAGAGAAGGAAAGGGGTGGATAGGGATCGTCTGATGATCCGGATGTGAAAAACTATCAAGGCCATCTTTACTTGTGTTTCCCTTGGCAAGGAGATCACTAAACTAGATCCCAAGGAATTTACACAGTTCCCGATGTTGAATGAGGCCTTGGATGGTGTGTACCTCTAAAGGACCTCGATTCTGACATTGACACCACCCAGTCCGAGAGTCCTGGACTGTTTTATTTACCTCTTTTGGCCTTGTAAATTTAAGACAACTTGTTTTTATCTTTCGACCTTCCAAGTTTCTGTAGCACA
Source organism: Solanum verrucosum (assembly GCF_900185275.1). Classification (NCBI taxonomy): domain Eukaryota; kingdom Viridiplantae; phylum Streptophyta; class Magnoliopsida; order Solanales; family Solanaceae; genus Solanum; species Solanum verrucosum. The sequence goes on from NW_026020412.1 coordinate 324,906, forward strand.
TGGATGCTCATTTTTGCTGTCTGATGCAGCCCTATATTTAAGTCTGAAGGTTTTATAACTCACTACTTTTGTTGCTGAACACTGTTTGGAATTACAGGGATTGTTCGGATCCCATTCGGCGTTGATAATTGAAGTTAGAAAAACAGGGGAGACTGGGCTGACGTTCTGCCTCGCCCTGTCCCGCTTTAGCAAGAGAAACCCCACTCTGGCGGTGTCGGCGGGAATAATCCCGCCCCAACGGCTCAAACGCGACGAGAACCCAGGCTAATAATTTTTGGGTTCTTTTCGTCATTCTAAACTTTCCCAAGGTTCCCAGCCTTACCAACCGTATCTAAGAAAATCCTCCGAGTTGGGAAAATCATCTTCTATCCCAAATCGATACCACGCCACACGAACAAAATTTAATCCGTTATTTTAGCACCACAACTTACATATCCCTAGGATACACCCCAACATTTACAACTCGCATAATTTACACCAATTAGCCAACGCATTGCACATAATAAGGTTCAGACACACATTTATAGTACATGGAATCACATTTCAACAGGTTCAACTTTACAATCACTGTTAATTCAATCAACAAGAAGCAGGCATTCACAGATCCCAAGACATCACGCACAGACAAATTCATATTATTAGTTAGTTCATTCCATAGACGACCACAATTGGTCACCCATGCCTTTTACAGCCCCTAAGGCTAGATACCAATTGGAACCTTCCCAGTTCTAATTAACTTGTTGGTGTCCCTTCAATCGTAACTACGGTGTTTGGTTCCCTTTGTTGAGATACCAATTGGAATCGGAAGATACCAATTGGACTCAACACATACCACAATCGACACCTTGCACGAAAGGAAAGAATAAGTGGAACCACTTCCTAGAATGCTTCCTAACCTCTTGTTGATTAAATATGGACGTCAACACACCAATCCACAAAAGTCTAGTCCGTATTTTGCTCTTGTACTGGGAGAATGATAACCTAGGCTCTGATACTAATTTGTCACGAACCAACCCACTGGACCATGCGGGAACCCACTCTAACACCTAAGTAGGAGAACTCTCATATCCTAATAGTAATAACATGCGGAAATTTTAAGAAAAACAAAAATAAATATAACACTGTGATTTTATAAGCAATACCTTTAGACACGCTTTTGGTTTAACTTGAAAAGTAATCTAAACAACTCCCATGGATCTAGTCTAAACAGGTTCAAGAGCTACTAAAAGTACAACTGGACAATATAAATAAAAGACATAGCTCCGACCATGCGGAAAAAAGAATAGAAGTTGCTGGAGATTTTCTTCGTCTTCACCTAATGAAACATCACCAATCCTGCATCTAGACTATGTCAAAAGACATAGCAAGAGAGGTATCAGTACAAAACACACATATTGGTAGGCATCATCGGTCAACCCGACGCCCACCTCATAATATAAGAAACCAACTAGTAAGATCATGAAATAAACCACTCGCTTCTCCACCTTCACCCTTTCTTGAAATACCTCTAAATCACACTAGCATTCTAACTACTAACCTTCTTTTCAATAAACCCACTTACCGGATTCTTGCTCATCGCTTAACCATTGTAAACACATAGTCAATCCCCAAGTACCACCACCGCCAATTCAACTAACGACTCACGTCATACCCTTGCTTCCTCACAACATTACCCAACCATAGTCACGTAATACATTAATTCAACTTTCTTCACATTAACCCAATTTTCTTTTCCCCAAGGTGAAATCCACCTAAGCATATTCCATCGCATTTACTATCTCTACTCTCGACATTACATCCCACGAACAACCAACTATAAATCGTCATAACACCTGTCCATTACGTACAACCTATACAACCAATACAACACAATACTCACAAGCATATATCAAGCATATACACTATTATCAACAATCCCACGAACAACGAACAAATCACATTTAATAGCACATCATTGGTCCTCTCACGGAACCCAGACTCAAACAGTTAGCATGCTGAAACGTGGCAACCGATCCCAAGTTAGTGTGCCAGAACGTGGCAGCCGATCCCATGTTTATGCCGGATCATGGCAATCCAATTCGGGTTAGTTATGCCAGAACATGGCAATCCAATCCCATTCACACACCACAATCACATACACAACTACATCATCAAGATAATACATTTAAGTCATGATTTCATGGCAATGATATTTCATCTATCTCATTTACAACAAGTGTGATCAACATTGCAACATTCATACATATACAAGTATCATAATGAAGCAAGAATAAGCATGCATCACACAAACATAGAATTACAACCATCACTTAGGAATTACTCTTCAATCCCTATCACAAATATAATAATGGACCATACACAATCCTAGTTCATCGTTAGGATTTCTCATTAGGTTTTAATCACTATTCATCATAATTCGTCAATTTCATCACTTCAGTTATCAAGTGTAACATACATTCATAATCTAGTTCCACTCTTGATTTCATATCCTTATTCTTGACCCAATTCTATCCATGATAGCAATTCTAGGTCTTTCTAATAACTCACCAACTCCTTCTCACAAGGTATAAACTCACATACTTTGAATTCTAAGGATTATTCATGTAAATTACTCGGTGCACGAAGGTCTACACACAACCCTACCATTGATTTACATATATCACGTAGTAAGCATAGATTTATAACTACTCCATTGTAAAAACCTAGCCTACCTGGGCGCCAAATAGTTGTACGGAGTTTTTGACTTCGATTCAAGTTTTTCGGGCACGTGACGGTGAATTTAGCCAAGAATTCATAAGATTTTGCCATCCCCACGCTAGAAATCTTCTTCTCCTTCATTCCCAAGCTTAGAGCAGTTTTTTTGAGGTTTCTAGGGTATTTTACGACTTATTTAGGTATTTTAGAAAGATGGAGAAAATAGGATTTCTCGTAATTTATGTTCTATATTGCCTATCCCGCTATGGTGCCGCCGCCCTAGCGGGATAGTGCCCGCTCTGGTGGGACAGTGGCCCAGATTTCCCCAAATTTTTGTTTCTCCTAATTAACGATGGTGTAGATCATTATATTATCAAATAAGACCCCATACTTTCTAGCTAGTGTGCAATGTTCATCACAAGAGACTCATTCGACAACCGGCTAGTCACAACGAGACGGTAAAAGTTCACATATTGCCTATGTAACTTCGTTTGCCTCATCTTATTCTCACTTTCATTTTGTTCTATTAAGAGCATATCCAATTCATCGATATTGACCACAACCAACACTCAAATTTGTACAAGAACAACCATAATCACACACAAAAGAGGTGGAAAAAATTTAAAATTTGGTTCAAAACCATTTTTCTGTCAAAACAATGGACCACCAACTATGAACAACCGCAATACAACAACCAAGAAGTATATATATATAAACCAATATTCACTAATCAGCCCATCAAAGAGGTAGGTGTGGAAATAATTTACCTCACCAACAAAAAATACAGTTGTCCTCAAATGCAACTAAGAATTATCACACCATCACTATCACGATAAGAACATCAACCTCATCTTTCTAACATCACTCAATTACTAGAGGGACCTCCAAAAGGATATTTCTTATACTTTTTGGAACTCATTACTATCTTACTCTTAAACACTTGACTTGATTCCTCATTTTGTCATCTCCCCCTTAGATCTAAAGCTGACACTTGAAAGCTATGTACCTATTCCATCATCTATAACTAGTCTACATCCTCTTTTACTCTAACACTCGGGAGAAGTTTATCTCATGACTACCGAACTCTCAATAAGCAGGAACTAAGACCTCTTTCTAAGGTGTTTCTCTTAACCTCTTCTGATTACATACCCTCTCGGTACACCTCTTAATTCTCTTGTTACTCTTGTGTCTTAGCCACACTTCACTGCCCTTCCTTAAAGGTTAGGGTCTCTAACTTGTACCACTCATATTTATTGCAACAAACATCTTAATTTCTCACCTGCTCTTTGTTTAGTCTTCTAGATCAAATCTCAAGACTAGCATCATCACCCTCATGTTGCCATTCTTTTGATCATGACATTCATCTCAAATTCAAGCTTAATGTTCATTACTAAACTCGAATATCCATACGATTGCTCGCCTACTATAATATACCTCATTACTTGATCAGTTTTATTACCTTGTGAACATCATGACTCTCAAACAAATCATAAGACTAGCTTAGATATATCACCTCATGAATACTCCTGCTCTTCTATTCAACACATGTACTTAGTCTCCTCTAACACGATGGCACATCGACATTAACTCTATTTTTGGTAAAAAAATATATACTCTATCTCATCATAACTAATAACTATTCATCTTTCTTCTATCAAGAACTCCCTACAACATTATTATTCCTTTTTATACTCATAAAGAAACTCATCACTTATAACTGACTCGGTACATGATTGAAATACCATAATCTATCCCATCCCTATCTCTTTTCCTTAGATTACTCAACCTCTGCATACTTTCCTCTAACTCTGGGCTCTTTCACTACTACAGCTCATGATCTCGTAATCCGTGCTACCTTTAGGGGTGAAAATACTACCCAAGCTCTAAACATACTTCCTCATAAGGATCTCAGTCGAAACTAGGCTTATGGAAGAGAGTACAACTCGTTTTTAGCTCAAATGCATGATTCATATGAAGATGGGTGCATTTTATCGAACTCAACACTTAACTCACTCATGGGCTTTTCTCAAGCCCCTCTGGAATCACATGATTCCCTCTAGACTCTTCCTAAGAATAACTCATCCATAAAGGACTGACTTTGCTTTTCAACCACCTCTAGTATAGGGGGTAGTCGAATGGATATGCGAACGCACGAGTTAGAATAACTCTCTATGGCATAGCTCTAGCACTATTCAGAGTATGAAAGAAAGGAAACTTTTTCTTAATGTCTGTAGTCACTTATTTATAAAAGTGGGGCCCTCACCACCACAAATAAGATCCTACTTGACACGGCTTAATAGACAAACTAGGACACTTCAACTCTGTGCTCTAATACCAAGTTTGTCATGACCCGAGCTTACACCCTGGACGTGGCCGGCACTCGAGAACTATTGTTAGTCCCTAAGTGAACGCTCATTCTGGATGACTACAACCAGATGACTAACTCAAGCATACAAAGCTTAAAAACTGAATAAAATTTATTGAACTCTATTACAAATCTTTAACTCAAATGAATAACTCTGAATAAAAATAATATATTCAACTCGCCATAAAATAGGCAACTTAAGTCTTTAAAACATTTACCAAAATAAATAAACAAACTTCTATAACCCTATTGTCTATCAATGAAGCCTCTAACTAACAAAGATGGAAGTCGGGACAAGACCCACGACATCCTAACAACTGATATAACTGAAAGTACAAGTGGAACCCTCCAGAAGCAATAAGGCTCACCAAAGCTAACTCGGACTGCATGCAGTATTAACGAAGTGACTTGTATTTGCATCATGAAATGATGCAGGCCAAATGGCTTAGTACATGGAATGTACGAGTATGTAAGGGGAATTCTAAAGCATAACATAATCTTGAACTGGTAGAATAGCAACATACTTACCTCTTCTCAACTCACTCAACTCACCTCAAAGAAACATAACTCAACTCAACTCAGAGAAAATAGGGCTCAACTCAATGATAATATATTCAACTCAGTGAATAAGGCTCAACTCAATAATAGGATAGTCAACTCAGTGAAATAAGGCTCAACTCAGCAAAATAAGGCTCAACTCATTAATAAGATATTCAAGTCAGTGAAATAAGTCTCAACTCAATAATAAGATGTTTCACTCAGTGAAACAAGGCTCAACTAAACACTGGATACTCAACTAAATATAAAGCAACAATACAAGAAGCAATATATGGGAAGATTTAAAAAAATAGTAGATAACAACTCAATGTATTGAAGAATACAATAGTAACTCAGTTTGTATGCAAGGATACCATATAAACTCTATTTATATATTAAAATACAAATTAACTCTACGTATATAAATATATAAAATATCTTCGTAGGATTTTCTCTAACTGACAACCATCACTATGAGCTATGTTATGATACAACGTTTTGCCTCAGGCTGTCAGGCCGTCCTATACCTTATTGGGGGTATAGAACCTAACTACTAAGTGGATCCACTATTCTATGCTAAAAAGCACTAAGGAATCATCTAAAAAGTATGACCTTTTTCTACCCATGCTGGCTACACGGTTTGTGGAGACTTTGAATTATCTGAACTCAAGCTCGTCCCCAAATTGGTGGTCAATACTTGTCACGCCCCGAGCCTACACCCTGGACGTGGCCGGCACTCGAAGACCATTACTGGTCCCCAAGCGAACCCTCATCCTGGCTGACTCCAAGCGAAATACTAACTTAAGCATACAAGAGCTTAAAACTGAATAAGAGTTTATAAACTCAACTTTACAAATCTTTAACTCAAAATAAAACTCTGTATAATAGAATATATATATACAACTCGCCATAAAAGGCAACTTTAGTCTTCAAAACATTTAACAAAATAAATGAAGAGACTTCTGAAACTCTATTGTCTATCTATGAAGCCTCTAACTGATAAAGATGGAAGCCGGGACAAGACCCACGACCTCTTAACAACTGATACAACTGAAAGGTAAATGAAATCCTCCGGAAGCAAAGAGGCTTGTCATAGCTAACTGGAACTCCTGGATGTATCAACGAATCTCCTGTTGATGATCCTGAATATCTGTGTCTGCATCATAAAAAGATGCAGGCCAAACGGCTCAGTACGTGGAATGTACGAGTATGTAAGCTGGAAAGCTAAACAACATAGGCTAGAAGAAAAACTGGAATAAACTGAACAACTTACCTCTTTTCAAACTTTCTCAACTCAAGGAATACTCAAAACTACTCAAACTTACTCAACTCAGAAGATAGATATTGGACTCAGAGACAGATACTCAATTCAAAGATATATACTCAACTCAAAGATAGATACTCAACTCAAGATAGATACTCAACTCAAGATATATACTTAACTCAAAGATACTTAACTCAAGGATACTCGACTCTTGAATAACTGAACTCAACCTGATTGACTTCTTTTAATAGAAAGCAATTTAAAACAAGTGCGATATAAAGAAAGACTGTTTAAAACATGTTATAAACTCTGTGTGTACACAAGGATACAATAAGCCTGAGATGTATATAGAAATACAATTGAACTGATGTATATAAAATACAATAATTTCTGTGTATAAAAATACAATAACTGCTGTGGGAGTTTCTCTAACCGACAACCATCACATAAGAGCTATAGTGATGATACAGCGATCGACCTCACGCTGCCAGAGCATCTTATACCCGGCCAAAGGTATAAGACCTGAACTGCCTAATGGATCCACTAGTCTAATCTGAAAAGGATTCATCTAAAAAGTATGATCCTTTTCTACCCATGGTGGCTAACATGGTTCTATGGGGGCTGTGGGTTCTTTGAACGCTCCCCCAATTCGGTGCTCGATACTACTCCCAAAAATGTACTGGCTCTTATGTTTTTAAAACATATTTATTCCTGCTGATATGAGATAATTACTCAAAAACTAGCCCGAAGGCTCTTTGGAAATCTCAATTTCCAACCTTGTTTAGATGTAAAGACATTTCTTTAAAACTCCTTTGGGAATACATAGTTCCCTAATAACTTTGAGAAATGAACTCAACTTTAAACTCTTGACTCTTTACTCTTTACTTGACTTGAAACTCTTTACTTTACTTGAACTCTTGGCTTGATGTGAAACTCTTAACTTAACATGAAATTCTTAACTTTGACTTGACTTGAAACTCTTGACTCAGAACTCTTCATTCTTTACTTAACTTGAGCCTTAAAATGAAGTTAAAACGATCAATGAAGACTCTTGGAAAACCTTAAAGACTTGTTTTGACTTACCTACTTCTAAGCTTGACTTCACTTGACTTGGAAACTAACTTCACTTGATTTTGAAACTAACTTCACTTGACTTGGAAACTAACTTCACTTGAATTGGAATTATGAATTCAAGGGTAATGATTTGTGTTTGGAAAGACCCCATGATGATTAGGAATAATTTAGGACAGCTAGACTTAAGAAAAAAATTCGAAATTTAATTCTAAAAACAGAACAGATTCTGTTCACAGAGGTAAACACAGCTGCAACGCAGACTTGCTTCAGGCAAGCTGCCCAACTTTTCTCCTTCATGTTGCCAACTCTAAACCCTCTCAACCTCAAAGGTTCTTTTCCCAAACACTTGGGGTCATAAACCCCTCAACATACAGTGGATTCCACTCAAAAACGCAACCAGATCCTATCCCAAATCAGCAAGAACTTCAACAACACAACCAACAACTTCAACAACCAAAATACATCTTTTCTTGGAATTAAAAACGAGTTGGTGTGTGGGGGTATGAACCAACCAACACTAAAGATCATAAAATCCCTCAATATACAATAGATTTCAGCTTAAGAACACAACCAAATCATGTCCCACAACCAACAATAACTTCCACAACACAACTAACAACATCAACAACAACTAACAACTTCAACAACTTCAACAACAAATCCAATCTTTTCTCAAATCATAAAATGAGCTTGGTGTGTGGGGGAAAGGATCAACCCACACTAAAGAACTCACATACCTGATTAGGGATCACCCCCGACGAAAATCCACGACGATCCTTAGCTTCTTCTTCTCTTTCTCCTCTTCTTTTCCTCTTCTTTCTCTCTAAAACCCTCACTCTCACTCTTTTAAAAAGGGACAAAAATGATCCAAACATCAGTCTAACACCTTAATATAACCCAAAGAAATGATTAGGGAAAAGACCAAAATACCCTTAAAATTTTCGGACTAAACAAACTGCACTGTGCGACTGTGCGACTGTGCCAACAGCCCAACTTCCAAAGGGCATAAGTCACTCATACGAACTCGGAATCAAGAAAACTCGGTGGCGTTGGAAAGATCATTCCAAGGGCTTTCCAGACATAACTGGAAATTCACCTAAATCATTTTGAGCTAGGATTTACAACTGCTCAAAGTTGACCAAAAACTCCTTTTTTTCCATAGCCAAATTTTCCAGATTCTTTCCAAAATGACTATTTCCAATTCAACTCTTCTTGGAACTCAATGTGCTATACCTAGGGACCTTAACTCAACACTCAAGAAATTTTATTCCTCGGTAAAATCTCACTCCACATGAAGGACGGCTCGAGTCTTAATTCGAAAAAATTCTCTGGGGTGTTACAATATCTCCCCCTTGGAATCATTCGTCCTCGAATGACGGCTAGTCTTGGTATGGAAAGGTCTACTCTTACTAAGGTCTGCGTCTAATGGTCTGCTCTTACCATATTCAAGTTTAACCCAAATCCTTAGGTTCGGATTCTATACCTCTCTATAGGGAATCTTATCCCAAGACTATGACTCTTTAACACCACATTAAAGCTTAGTATTCTAACAACTCCATGGACTCTTACTAACCACTCCTTTAGATCCAACTAAGGGCTCTCATTTGAATATTTCTCATAGTAAAACCTCATCCTTTTCTTCCTCATTGTTAAAAAACCTTAAATGGAACTATCCCACCATCACAACACGATAAGAACATCAACCTCCTCTTTTTAACACCACTCCATTTCTAAAATGACCTCTGAAAAGATATCTCGCAAACTCTTTGAATTCATTACCATCTTAATCTAAAACACTTGACTCCATTTCTCATCTTGACATCTCCCCCTTAGGTCTAAAGCTAACACTTGAAAGCTATGGACCTATTCCACATCTTTAACTTGTTTACCTCTTCTTTTAATCTAACACTTGGGAGAAATTTATCTCATGCCTACCAAACTCTCTATAAGCGGTGCTAAGACCTCTTTCAAAGGTGTTTCCTTTAACTTCTTCTGGTTACATACACTCTCGGTACACCTCTTAACGCTTTTGTTACTCTGGTGACTTAATCACACTTCATTGCCCTTATCTAAAGGTTAGGGTCTCTCACTTGTACCACTCATATTTATTGCAACTAATCACCTTAATTCCTCACCTACTCTATGTCAAGTCTACTGGATCAAATCTCAAGACTAGCATCATCACTCTCATGTTGTCATTTCTTTGGTCATGACACTCATCTCAAATTCAAGCTTAAGGTTTATGACTAAACCCGAATATTAATATGATTGCTCGCTTACTATACTAACTTACAAATACTAGGTACAAATTCAGAAACTCTCGTCCACTAGGACCTTATGGCCAATAGTCAAACCTCACCTCTTAGTATTCATACTCACAATTTACTATCACATTTCCCTTCACAACTTGAGTACCATTCACTCATTCACTATACATCAATGCCCAATAATTCTATACCACTTTGAATGTTATGGGACCTCTCTCAAAATCATAAGCCTAGCTTAGATCTAACACCTCATGAATACTCTACTTTCTTTTTCAACACTCTCACTTGGTCATTTTCTACACAATAACACTTCATCACTAACTCATTTCTAGCTACAACACACTCTTCCTCTTATGATGTAATCTTCACAACTCATCACTTCTTAGTCTACCCATAAGGGACAACTCCTCATTCATAACTTACTGGGTGCATGACTACAATAACATAACTTGCCTCATCACTATCTCCCTTACTTAAATTACTAAACTTCTGTATATTTTTCTCTCTAACTCTGGGCTCTTTCTCTACTACTGCTCATGATCTCGTAACTCATGCTACTCTTTCAGGTGAAAATCATACCCAAGCTCTAAACGTACCTCCTCGTAAGGATCTCAGCTGAAACAATACTTAGAGAAGAAAGTACAACTCACTTTTATCTCAAATGCACGATTCATATGAAGGCATTACTCCAAAACTGAACACTTAACTTACTCTTGGGCTTCTCTTAAGCCCCTCAGAATTCTCATGACTTTCTCAAGACACTTGCTAAGAACAACTCATCGACAAAGAACTGACTCTGCTTTTCAACCACCTCTAGTATGATGGGTAGTCGAAAGATTCTGGGAACGCACGAGTTAGAATAGATCTCTATGACTTAGCTCTATTGCACGATTAAGAGTGTGAAAGATGGGAGACTTTTCTTAAATGTCTGTAGTCCCTCATTTATAGAAGTGGGGCCCTCACAACCATAAACAAGATCTTACTGACACGGCTTCATAGACACCCTAGGACACTTGAACTCTGTGCTCTGATACCAAGTTTGTCACGCCCCGAGCCTACACCCTGGACGTGGCCGGCACTCGAAGACCATTACTGGTCCCCAAGCGAACCCTCATCCTGGCTGACTCCAAGCGAAATACTAACTTAAGCATACAAGAGCTTAAAACTGAATAAGAGTTTATAAACTCAACTTTACAAATCTTTAACTCAAAATAAAACTCTGTATAATAGAATATATATATACAACTCGCCATAAAAGGCAACTTTAGTCTTCAAAACATTTAACAAAATAAATGAAGAGACTTCTGAAACTCTATTGTCTATCTATGAAGCCTCTAACTGATAAAGATGGAAGCCGGGACAAGACCCACAACCTCTTAACAACTGATACAACTGAAAGGTAAATGAAATCCTCCGGAAGCAAAGAGGCTTGTCATAGCTAACTGGAACTCCTGGATGTATCAACGAATCTCCTGTTGATGATCCTGAATATCTGTGTCTGCATCATAAAAAGATGCAGGCCAAACGGCTCAGTACGTGGAATGTACGAGTATGTAAGCTGGAAAGCTAAACAACATAGGCTAGAAGAAAAACTGGAATAAACTGAACAACTTACCTCTTTTCAAACTTTCTCAACTCAAGGAATACTCAAAACTACTCAAACTTACTCAACTCAGAAGATAGATATTGGACTCAGAGACAGATACTCAATTCAAAGATATATACTCAACTCAAAGATAGATACTCAACTCAAGATAGATACTCAACTCAAGATATATACTTAACTCAAAGATACTTAACTCAAGGATACTCGACTCTTGAATAACTGAACTCAACCTGATTGACTTCTTTTAATAGAAGGCAATTTAAAACAAGTGCGATATAAAGAAAGACTGTTTAAAACATGTTATAAACTCTGTGTGTACACAAGGATACAATAAGCCTGAGATGTATATAGAAATACAATTGAACTGATGTATATAAAATACAATAATTTCTGTGTATAAAAATACAATAACTGCTGTGGGAGTTTCTCTAACCGACAACCATCACATAAGAGCTATAGTGATGATACAGCGATCGACCTCACGCTGCCAGAGCATCTTATACCCGGCCAAAGGTATAAGACCTGAACTGCCTAATGGATCCACTAGTCTAATCTGAAAAGGATTCATCTAAAAAGTATGATCCTTTTCTACCCATGGTGGCTAACATGGTTCTATGGGGGCTGTGGGTTCTTTGAACGCTCCCCCAATTCGGTGCTCGATACTACTCCCAAAAATGTACTGGCTCTTATGTTTTTAAAACATATTTATTCCTGCTGATATGAGATAATTACTCAAAAACTAGCCCGAAGGCTCTTTGGAAATCTCAATTTCCAACCTTGTTTAGATGTAAAGACATTTCTTTAAAACTCCTTTGGGAATACATAGTTCCCTAATAACTTTGAGAAATGAACTCAACTTTAAACTCTTGACTCTTTACTCTTTACTTGACTTGAAACTCTTTACTTTACTTGAACTCTTGGCTTGATGTGAAACTCTTAACTTAACATGAAATTCTTAACTTTGACTTGACTTGAAACTCTTGACTCAGAACTCTTCATTCTTTACTTAACTTGAGCCTTAAAATGAAGTTAAAACGATCAATGAAGACTCTTGGAAAACCTTAAAGACTTGTTTTGACTTACCTACTTCTAAGCTTGACTTCACTTGACTTGGAAACTAACTTCACTTGATTTTGAAACTAACTTCACTTGACTTGGAAACTAACTTCACTTGAATTGGAATTATGAATTCAAGGGTAATGATTTGTGTTTGGAAAGACCCCATGATGATTAGGAATAATTTAGGACAGCTAGACTTAAGAAAAAAATTCGAAATTTAATTCTAAAAACAGAACAGATTCTGTTCACAGAGGTAAACACAGCTGCAACGCAGACTTGCTTCAGGCAAGCTGCCCAACTTTTCTCCTTCATGTTGCCAACTCTAAACCCTCTCAACCTCAAAGGTTCTTTTCCCAAACACTTGGGGTCATAAACCCCTCAACATACAGTGGATTCCACTCAAAAACGCAACCAGATCCTATCCCAAATCAGCAAGAACTTCAACAACACAACCAACAACTTCAACAACCAAAATACATCTTTTCTTGGAATTAAAAACGAGTTGGTGTGTGGGGGTATGAACCAACCAACACTAAAGATCATAAAATCCCTCAATATACAATAGATTTCAGCTTAAGAACACAACCAAATCATGTCCCACAACCAACAATAACTTCCACAACACAACTAACAACATCAACAACAACTAACAACTTCAACAACTTCAACAACAAATCCAATCTTTTCTCAAATCATAAAATGAGCTTGGTGTGTGGGGGAAAGGATCAACCCACACTAAAGAACTCACATACCTGATTAGGGATCACCCCCGACGAAAATCCACGACGATCCTTAGCTTCTTCTTCTCTTTCTCCTCTTCTTTTCCTCTTCTTTCTCTCTAAAACCCTCACTCTCACTCTTTTAAAAAGGGACAAAAATGATCCAAACATCAGTCTAACACCTTAATATAACCCAAAGAAATGATTAGGGAAAAGACCAAAATACCCTTAAAATTTTCGGACTAAACAAACTGCACTGTGCGACTGTGCGACTGTGCCAACAGCCCAACTTCCAAAGGGCATAAGTCACTCATACGAACTCGGAATCAAGAAAACTCGGTGGCGTTGGAAAGATCATTCCAAGGGCTTTCCAGACATAACTGGAAATTCACCTAAATCATTTTGAGCTAGGATTTACAACTGCTCAAAGTTGACCAAAAACTCCTTTTTTTCCATAGCCAAATTTTCCAGATTCTTTCCAAAATGACTATTTCCAATTCAACTCTTCTTGGAACTCAATGTGCTATACCTAGGGACCTTAAATCAACACTCAAGAAATTTTATTCCTCGGTAAAATCTCACTCCACATGAAGGACGGCTCGAGTCTTAATTCGAAAAAATTCTCTGGGGTGTTACAATATCTCCCCCTTGGAATCATTCGTCCTCGAATGACGGCTAGTCTTGGTATGGAAAGGTCTACTCTTACTAAGGTCTGCGTCTAATGGTCTGCTCTTACCATATTCAAGTTTAACCCAAATCCTTAGGTTCGGATTCTATACCTCTCTATAGGGAATCTTATCCCAAGACTATGACTCTTTAACACCACATTAAAGCTTAGTATTCTAACAACTCCATGGACTCTTACTAACCACTCCTTTAGATCCAACTAAGGGCTCTCATTTGAATATTTCTCATAGTAAAACCTCATCCTTTTCTTCCTCATTGTTAAAAAACCTTAAATGGAACTATCCCACCATCACAACACGATAAGAACATCAACCTCCTCTTTTTAACACCACTCCATTTCTAAAATGACCTCTGAAAAGATATCTCGCAAACTCTTTGAATTCATTACCATCTTAATCTAAAACACTTGACTCCATTTCTCATCTTGACATCTCCCCCTTAGGTCTAAAGCTAACACTTGAAAGCTATGGACCTATTCCACATCTTTAACTTGTTTACCTCTTCTTTTAATCTAACACTTGGGAGAAATTTATCTCATGCCTACCAAACTCTCTATAAGCGGTGCTAAGACCTCTTTCAAAGGTGTTTCCTTTAACTTCTTCTGGTTACATACACTCTCGGTACACCTCTTAACGCTTTTGTTACTCTGGTGACTTAATCACACTTCATTGCCCTTATCTAAAGGTTAGGGTCTCTCACTTGTACCACTCATATTTATTGCAACTAATCACCTTAATTCCTCACCTACTCTATGTCAAGTCTACTGGATCAAATCTCAAGACTAGCATCATCACTCTCATGTTGTCATTTCTTTGGTCATGACACTCATCTCAAATTCAAGCTTAAGGTTTATGACTAAACCCGAATATTAATATGATTGCTCGCTTACTATACTAACTTACAAATACTAGGTACAAATTCAGAAACTCTCGTCCACTAGGACCTTATGGCCAATAGTCAAACCTCACCTCTTAGTATTCATACTCACAATTTACTATCACATTTCCCTTCACAACTTGAGTACCATTCACTCATTCACTATACATCAATGCCCAATAATTCTATACCACTTTGAATGTTATGGGACCTCTCTCAAAATCATAAGCCTAGCTTAGATCTAACACCTCATGAATACTCTACTTTCTTTTTCAACACTCTCACTTGGTCATTTTCTACACAATAACACTTCATCACTAACTCATTTCTAGCTACAACACACTCTTCCTCTTATGATGTAATCTTCACAACTCATCACTTCTTAGTCTACCCATAAGGGACAACTCCTCATTCATAACTTACTGGGTGCATGACTACAATAACATAACTTGCCTCATCACTATCTCCCTTACTTAAATTACTAAACTTCTGTATATTTTTCTCTCTAACTCTGGGCTCTTTCTCTACTACTGCTCATGATCTCGTAACTCATGCTACTCTTTCAGGTGAAAATCATACCCAAGCTCTAAACGTACCTCCTCGTAAGGATCTCAGCTGAAACAATACTTAGAGAAGAAAGTACAACTCACTTTTATCTCAAATGCACGATTCATATGAAGGCATTACTCCAAAACTGAACACTTAACTTACTCTTGGGCTTCTCTTAAGCCCCTCAGAATTCTCATGACTTTCTCAAGACACTTGCTAAGAACAACTCATCGACAAAGAACTGACTCTGCTTTTCAACCACCTCTAGTATGATGGGTAGTCGAAAGATTCTGGGAACGCACGAGTTAGAATAGATCTCTATGACTTAGCTCTATTGCACGATTAAGAGTGTGAAAGATGGGAGACTTTTCTTAAATGTCTGTAGTCCCTCATTTATAGAAGTGGGGCCCTCACAACCATAAACAAGATCTTACTGACACGGCTTCATAGACACCCTAGGACACTTGAACTCTGTGCTCTGATACCAAGTTTGTCACGCCCCGAGCCTACACCCTGGACGTGGCCGGCACTCGAAGACCATTACTGGTCCCCAAGCGAACCCTCATCCTGGCTGACTCCAAGCGAAATACTAACTTAAGCATACAAGAGCTTAAAACTGAATAAGAGTTTATAAACTCAACTTTACAAATCTTTAACTCAAAATAAAACTCTGTATAATAGAATATATATATACAACTCGCCATAAAAGGCAACTTTAGTCTTCAAAACATTTAACAAAATAAATGAAGAGACTTCTGAAACTCTATTGTCTATCTATGAAGCCTCTAACTGATAAAGATGGAAGCCGGGACAAGACCCACAACCTCTTAACAACTGATACAACTGAAAGGTAAATGAAATCCTCCGGAAGCAAAGAGGCTTGTCATAGCTAACTGGAACTCCTGGATGTATCAACGAATCTCCTGTTGATGATCCTGAATATCTGTGTCTGCATCATAAAAAGATGCAGGCCAAACGGCTCAGTACGTGGAATGTACGAGTATGTAAGCTGGAAAGCTAAACAACATAGGCTAGAAGAAAAACTGGAATAAACTGAACAACTTACCTCTTTTCAAACTTTCTCAACTCAAGGAATACTCAAAACTACTCAAACTTACTCAACTCAGAAGATAGATATTGGACTCAGAGACAGATACTCAATTCAAAGATATATACTCAACTCAAAGATAGATACTCAACTCAAGATAGATACTCAACTCAAGATATATACTTAACTCAAAGATACTTAACTCAAGGATACTCGACTCTTGAATAACTGAACTCAACCTGATTGACTTCTTTTAATAGAAGGCAATTTAAAACAAGTGCGATATAAAGAAAGACTGTTTAAAACATGTTATAAACTCTGTGTGTACACAAGGATACAATAAGCCTGAGATGTATATAGAAATACAATTGAACTGATGTATATAAAATACAATAATTTCTGTGTATAAAAATACAATAACTGCTGTGGGAGTTTCTCTAACCGACAACCATCACATAAGAGCTATAGTGATGATACAGCGATCGACCTCACGCTGCCAGAGCATCTTATACCCGGCCAAAGGTATAAGACCTGAACTGCCTAATGGATCCACTAGTCTAATCTGAAAAGGATTCATCTAAAAAGTATGATCCTTTTCTACCCATGGTGGCTAACATGGTTCTATGGGGGCTGTGGGTTCTTTGAACGCTCCCCCAATTCGGTGCTCGATACTACTCCCAAAAATGTACTGGCTCTTATGTTTTTAAAACATATTTATTCCTGCTGATATGAGATAATTACTCAAAAACTAGCCCGAAGGCTCTTTGGAAATCTCAATTTCCAACCTTGTTTAGATGTAAAGACATTTCTTTAAAACTCCTTTGGGAATACATAGTTCCCTAATAACTTTGAGAAATGAACTCAACTTTAAACTCTTGACTCTTTACTCTTTACTTGACTTGAAACTCTTTACTTTACTTGAACTCTTGGCTTGATGTGAAACTCTTAACTTAACATGAAATTCTTAACTTTGACTTGACTTGAAACTCTTGACTCAGAACTCTTCATTCTTTACTTAACTTGAGCCTTAAAATGAAGTTAAAACGATCAATGAAGATTCTTGGAAAACCTTAAAGACTTGTTTTGACTTACCTACTTCTAAGCTTGACTTCACTTGACTTGGAAACTAACTTCACTTGATTTTGAAACTAACTTCACTTGACTTGGAAACTAACTTCACTTGAATTGGAATTATGAATTCAAGGGTAATGATTTGTGTTTGGAAAGACCCCATGATGATTAGGAATAATTTAGGACAGCTAGACTTAAGAAAAAAATTCGAAATTTAATTCTAAAAACAGAACAGATTCTGTTCACAGAGGTAAACACAGCTGCAACGCAGACTTGCTTCAGGCAAGCTGCCCAACTTTTCTCCTTCATGTTGCCAACTCTAAACCCTCTCAACCTCAAAGGTTCTTTTCCCAAACACTTGGGGTCATAAACCCCTCAACATACAGTGGATTCCACTCAAAAACGCAACCAGATCCTATCCCAAATCAGCAAGAACTTCAACAACACAACCAACAACTTCAACAACCAAAATACATCTTTTCTTGGAATTAAAAACGAGTTGGTGTGTGGGGGTATGAACCAACCAACACTAAAGATCATAAAATCCCTCAATATACAATAGATTTCAGCTTAAGAACACAACCAAATCATGTCCCACAACCAACAATAACTTCCACAACACAACTAACAACATCAACAACAACTAACAACTTCAACAACTTCAACAACAAATCCAATCTTTTCTCAAATCATAAAATGAGCTTGGTGTGTGGGGGAAAGGATCAACCCACACTAAAGAACTCACATACCTGATTAGGGATCACCCCCGACGAAAATCCACGACGATCCTTAGCTTCTTCTTCTCTTTCTCCTCTTCTTTTCCTCTTCTTTCTCTCTAAAACCCTCACTCTCACTCTTTTAAAAAGGGACAAAAATGATCCAAACATCAGTCTAACACCTTAATATAACCCAAAGAAATGATTAGGGAAAAGACCAAAATACCCTTAAAATTTTCGGACTAAACAAACTGCACTGTGCGACTGTGCGACTGTGCCAACAGCCCAACTTCCAAAGGGCATAAGTCACTCATACGAACTCGGAATCAAGAAAACTCGGTGGCGTTGGAAAGATCATTCCAAGGGCTTTCCAGACATAACTGGAAATTCACCTAAATCATTTTGAGCTAGGATTTACAACTGCTCAAAGTTGACCAAAAACTCCTTTTTTTCCATAGCCAAATTTTCCAGATTCTTTCCAAAATGACTATTTCCAATTCAACTCTTCTTGGAACTCAATGTGCTATACCTAGGGACCTTAACTCAACACTCAAGAAATTTTATTCCTCGGTAAAATCTCACTCCACATGAAGGACGGCTCGAGTCTTAATTCGAAAAAATTCTCTGGGGTGTTACAATACTTCTCCCAAAATGTAACTTGATCATATGTTTAAAAACATAACTCTTTTTAAGGTTTGGGTTAATTACTCAAAAACTAGCTCGAAGGCTCTCTTGGAAATCGGTGTTTCCTCTCTTGCTTAAATGTGAAAATATTTACTCTTTGGGAACATTCCCATATACTCTTTTGAAGAAAAAGAATTTTATTTGTTACTCTTACTCAAATCAAAGCACAAGTATTAAAACAAGTTTAAAGCATTTGTAAAAGACTTTTTGAAAAGACTCTAAGAACTCTCTAAACTGCTCGACTAATAGGGTTCATGCGGAATTATGGGCATGAACAACTCAAGGGTTTCATGGGTAACATGGAGTAGTCCCATAAGTAGGAATATAACTTCAAAATGATTCGGAACTCAATGCTAAATGACTTAGAACTCGAAGATGCTACTCCTCTCGAAGACACTCAATGTATGAAGTTCATGCGGAATTTATAAGAATGAACGAGTCGACTTAAGGGTCTAATGAACATTATGGAACTCATGTATACAACTCTTCTCATTCTCATACTTACTTCCTCAAAACTCAACTCAAAATCGATAGTTGATCTCAAAGGATTCATAATTGAGCTTAAAGGCTCTCCTGAACTCTACACTTAATGGGAATTATGAATTCAATAGTTATGGTTCATGATATGAAGGATCATCGTGATGATAAAGTAGACTCATTAATACATTATCCTCATTCTCATACTCACTTGTTCGAGTCTTGAATCAAGTTATTGGAAATTGTAGAAGACTCCTCAAAAGATTCAAAGGGACTTTGTAAAAATGTTCGAAAGAACTCTCAAGACTTAACTCTTAGCTCTACGTTGAATTTGAATTATGAATTCAAGGTTATGATTTGTGATAGGAAAGATATCGTGATGATTAAAAGTGTTTTAGATAGTTAATCATGAGAAACGGTTGAAAAACACTGTTTGGGAGCAAGTCCGCGACACGGAGATGAATTATAATGTTTGGTGGAAATAATTTTTGAAACAGTGGGGTCCGCGTTCTCTCCGCCACACGGAGTGAAAAAATTTATACTTGTTTCTTGTCTGACTTTTTCTTCATCGTTTTCTACCCCCAATTCGCCTAAATTCGATTCTTTTTCTCAATTTCTCTTTAGATTCAGCTACCCACTAAATGTACACAATAATATAATCTTAGGGATCGCTATTTCTCACTCAATTTCTCAATTTCTCGTCTAAACTCAAGAATGAAAGCCAATTTCAAGAACACAATTAAAGAACACCGAACTTTCAACTTTCCAAAACAAATTTCGCTAAAATTAACATTATTGGCGCGTGGGTGAAGAAACCCAACACTATGAAAGCTTACTTACCTCTTAGGGATCAAACCCATGGTGAAAATCCACAAAAAAACTCAAGAACCTCGACGAACGCCTTGTTCCTTTCTTATTTTCTCTTTTTTTCTCTTCTTGAACTCTCAACTAAAACCCTAGGAATATATTAGGATTATAAAAATGAACCTAGTAGGATTAGACCATTAAAATATTACTAAACATGAAATAAATCTGATTTGGTTAGGAAAAGACCAAAATACCCCTCATTATTTTCCGGTAACTTTCCTTATTTGGACAGCCCGACTTCAAATGGGCATATCTCCCTCATACGAGCTCGAAATTTAGCATACTCGATAGAGTTAGAAAGATAATTCAAACACCTTTCATTTTCTATTTCTTGGAACACCTAACTCATCATGTGCTGAGAGTTATGATCGTTTGAAGTTGACCCAAATCTTATTAGAACTTAGGAATGACTTCAATGAATTCTCTTTAGTTCTTTTTTGGAACACAAGGTGCTACATCTAGTGACTTTAACACCTAAGAAAAATTCAAATTCCTTTTTAAAAACTTACTCACTACGAAGGATGGTTCAAGTCTTAGCTAAAAACAAAATTGGGGTGTTACAACATCTCCTGCTCGATAATCAGTCCTAAATTTTTCCGTTTCATGGCTATGATAGACCCAAGAGAGGCCACATTTGGGTGGCGGAAAATGGACTCATTCTTTGACGGCATGATAATGTTGTTGATGAACCCAAACCAACATCTAGCAGCTGCATTAAGGTCCTTCTTCTCTATCGGCGCTCCGGCCTCAATCCACCTCGGGGTGGTGTCAGAAAGCAGGGGGGCCAACCAACCATTTAAATCCTCCAGAGTCTTTGTCGTGATCATACTCTGGTAGTCCTGTATAAATTTGGAGGCACGGTCAAATACTGCATTTATATCATCGCTGCTGCATTTAACCTTCTTCTATCGGACCACCACGAAGTCCACTAGTTTGAAGGCACTAGCCTTTTTCTTCCCTTGAGGCACCAAGTCACTATAGGCTGCGTAGAACTCCCAGACCCATGTGGAATATATAGGCCACGAGGCATGGTGAAGATGTCAAACTTGGTGAACCTAAGAGTGTCCCACACTGCTGGATACATGTCCACCACACCATATGTGGACAATCTCTTCTCCTCTAAGATGGTCCTCAATCCCTCGTCTTTTAATCGATTGAGTGATCAGGGAGGAGAACCCTAAACTGGTGGAATTAGAGCCACCGTCTGTGCCGAAGGAGGTACTAGAGCTGAAGCTAGAGGGGTCAGCTCCCGAATCCTAGATGGTTCGTGACGAGATTTGAAGCGTAGCTCCGCTTGTTGGGCCTGTAATAGCTAATCATCATCACGCTTAGAGATAGAAGCCTGAAAGTCATGTGAGTCCCCCTCACTGTCTGAGCTTGCCTCATCTGGAGGCACAACTATGGGCTCTTCGCCCTTAACCTTGCCTCCCTTTGGAGGAATCTTCTTGGCCTTAGAGGCAGCTGCCTCCTCATCGATTACTACTCCGCGTACCCGCTTTCGGGGAGGCATGTCTCTACTAGTCATATTGGTTCTACCAATTCCTACAAACAACATAGAAAAATGTTTGAAATGTTCCAGAGAAACTGCAGAAGATTTGCTGCAGAAACACTTGCCAAACCGTTCGGCGAGTCGTTGAATCACTTTAGAGTGCCAAGTCGGGCTCGCCGAAAGTTCCAGCAAAATAATTTCACAAACTCCAAGCTATCGGCGATGTCCATGGCCTTACGGCGGATCGCCGACACCAATCAGTGGACAAGAAGTAGTCCGCCGAAAGTTACAGTGTATTTTAAGAAATAAGGGCGCGAAGGGCGATCAAGAAATACTTTTAGCTAGTTGTCGAGTGAACTTGGCGAGCACATGCGTATCGCAAAAAGTTACAGACCACAAACTCAACATTTAGAGAAATTAAAGGGGATCTAGGGGGACTTAGGCGAACCGTCGAACCAATCGGCGAGCTCGACCCAGCTCGCCAAATGGCCTTTCGTGCTAGTGTTCTACCCCATTCTTCAAAATCCAACCCGCATCCCACAAAATTAAAATTAAACACATACACTATTAAATTAAAGTAAGACCTATACTACCCATGCCCTCAGAGTACTCTGACTTCCCCCGATTTCGCTAAAATTGGCCATTTGACGTCTTTTTCCCTTAAGAATGACGCCAACAACTCCATTATTGGGCAAAATATAACATTTAGCACAATTTGGGGTTATTCTGACTTCACCCCGCTAGACCCAACACAAATTTTGAGCAACCCAACAACTTAGACTCGATTTTAACAAGCAAAGAAATGGGAATCAATCATTCATGAACACTTATGCATGAATTCAATTAACTTTGGGCATTCCAACAATTAAACAACGATTGGCCAAAAATATTCAACAACAAATTACCACTTGCATTCGAGTTCAACCACATATAGAGTTTGGGGTTCGCAAAAACCAACCTTTTATGCCAATGAGATTTGTAAAGCGAGGTGGCAAAGTAAAATCTAAATTTTATCCCCTAGCAAAGATTCCAAACGGTACGAGAGTAAAAATGCAAAAGGTACAAAAGATCTAATGTAGGGTGTGACAGTACGACAGTTGAGAAGATGAAGGATATTGAAAATTTAAATCGTTTAGCCTTTAAAACCTTCTATTTTACGCTTCATTTGACGATATAAGTCAATCCCGCCGAACCACTCGGTGATGTGCCGAGTGGTATTTTGACTCGTCGAGTTTTACAGAAATCCTAGAAATTTGGTGGTTCAAACGGCGGAAAAAGTTGGGCTCGCCGACTAAACTTTTAGCTCATCGAGTTTTACAGAATTCCTCATTGAACTGGGTGGTTCAACGGTGGTCCAAGTCTAGGCTCCCCGACCTTTTCGGCAATTTGCCGACTAGATTATTGGCTTGCCTAATTGCCCATTTTCCAACACTTCTCACTTTTCAACCTGTAAAATCAACACCCGTTATTCAAAAAAATTTAAAACTTCAAAGACTTGGGTTGCCTCCCAAGAAGCGCCTTATTTAATGTCGTGGCACGACGGAAATACCAATTTAAGCTTCATTTTTGGGTTTTCCATTGTATCACATGACAACTCTCCTTTTAGCCATGGATTTAAATGAGTTGAGATTTGACCCATTTGTGTCTCCAGATTGACACTGAATGAGAGGTGACCATTTGATTAAGTGTAAAGACGTCTTCTTTCATTTCTTTCAAAACCTTGTCCGACCCTTCTACCTTACTGAGAATGCGTGAGAACATGTCTTTCGTTTGGACATTCTCTGAGTCAGCCCTTGGTTCCTTGGGTTTTTTACACTCATGAGGTGGGATGTACATATCCTTGTTACCCTCTCTTTCCTTCCAAGTGGTGTTACGATCACGCCATTATCTATCACGATCTCTTCATCCATCATCTTTGTTCCAACCCGAATTTCCACCCAGCCTTTGATAGTTTTGACGAAAACCTCCTCCTTGATTCACAAGGAAGTTCACTTCCTCATTGTACAATGCTTCAAACTGAGCCCCATCGGTATTTTCTCCACCAACACCCACAATATTTACACTTTTCAACCCACTGCCCATCATATTTTTTGACAATAAGTCTAGCTGGGTCATCATTTTTGCCATATTTTGGTCCCTATATTGATCCTTCTCAATTTGCTCTTTTGCCATTCTAAAGGTGAGAGGAGACACTTGGTCCTCACGAGTGTACCATGCTCTATTGATTTTGGTCATGCGATCTAGGAGTTGAGATACGCCATCACAAGGTTGTTGCATTATACCACCGGGAACAAGTTGATCATCAATTCATTTGTTCACCGAGTCAAGACTCCTGTAAAATTATTGCAACAAGACATCATGAGGCAACCCATGAGTTGGGCATTGAAGTAATAGCTTCTCAAACATTAGCCACGTCTCGTGGATTGGTTCGCCTTCCAAGAGTTTGTACCCTTGAATGTTATCCCTTATGGTCATCATCATTGACAGGGGAAAGTACCTCACATAGAAAGCAACAGCTGTCATGCCCCAAGCCTACACCCTGGGCTGGACTAGCACTCGAGAACCGTTGTTGGCCACAAGCGTACCCTTGGTCAGGCTTACTAAGCATCGGAAGACTTAAATATAACTAAATAGTCTCAAATAATAAACTCATGAAATAAACTTAGAATGTCTTAAAAGAAACATTCAACTAGCCAAAATGGCCACTCAAGTCTCAAAACATAAGCCAATAACAAAATAGTGACAAATGAACTAACTAATTGTCTTTCTATGAAGCCTCTAAAACTGATATGGGTGTCGGGACAAGACCCACGACATCTTAATGAACTAAATTACTGAAAAGCAATAAAAAGGATCCTCCGGAAGCAAGGAGGCTCACCAACAAACTCTGAAGCTCAATTAGAATCAACGATGCACTGGATGTTGATCCTGGTTACCTGTATCTGCATCATGAAACGATGCTGGCCAAATGGCATTAGTACATTGAATGTACAAGCATGTGAGGGGAATTCTATAACAAGACATCAGCTTGAAAGGAACTGAAAGAACAAACCTGGTCTCAACTCAACTGAACTGAACTGAACTTATTTCAATATAAAGCAATATAAATAAGTGCAATATAATAAAAAGCTTTTGAAACATGGATAACAACTTTGCGTATTTAGAAATACAATAGTAACTCCGTGTGTATGCAAAGATACAATATAAACTCTGGATGTATATAAAAATACAAGATACTTCTGTGTATAAGAATACAAAATACTTTTATGAGAGTTTCTCTAACTGACAACCATCACTTAAGAGTTATTGTGATGATAAAACATTTTGCCTCACGCTGCTAGGGTCGTCTTATACCTTGCTGAGGGTATAGAACCTGACTACTAAGTGGATCCACTAGTCTATGCTAAAATTCACTAAGGAATCATCTAAAAAGTATGACCCTTTTCTACCCATGATAGCTACATGGTTTATGGGGGCTGGGAGTTGTCTGAACTCTCCCTCATATCAGTGCTCAATACTACTCCAAAAATATAAACTAGCTCTTATGTTTAAAAACATAACTTGTTTTTGTGGTTTGAGATAATTTATCAAAACTTAGCTTAAAGGATCTCTTTGAAATCAAAGATTCCTCTCTTGCTTCATTGTGAAAGCATTTACTCTTTACTGAAAACTAGCTCAAAGGCTCTTTGGAAATCTTAGTTTCCGTTCTTGTTTAAATGCGAAAACATTTACTCTTTGGGAATACATAGTCTCGATATGCTCTTTTTGAAGAAATGAACTTCAATCTTTACTCTTACTCTTTACTCAATTCAAAACTCAAGTCTTTAAACAAAGTTAAAACGTTTGGAAAACTTTATGATCTTCTCTTGACTTGACTCTTAACTTCTCTTCACTTGACTTTTAACTTCTCTTGACTTGACTCTTAACTTTCCTTGAATTGAATTATGGATTCAAGGCTCATGATCTCATGTTATGGATGATTTCATGTTGTTTAGACGTACCTTAGAGTGTGGAAATCAATTGGGAAACATAGGTACGTTGCAAGGGAACTCAAAAACGGAAAGAAGTGGGAAAGGGTAGAGAACCTAGTGTCCCTAGCGCTCTGAGTGGCGCGGGGCGCTAGAGGTAAAACTACATAATTGGGGATGGGGCGCACTGGCTAGCACGGCTCCCCAGATCCCAAACTACATAACACTTTGTGGGGCGCTCTGGCTGGCGCGGCACCCCACCCCTTTTCCCTAGAATTCTCCAATTTTTCTTGCTTGTTTTTCAACTCTAAACCCTCTAGATTCAATTGGTTCTTTCCCCAAACACCTAGATTTGACTACATAACCAAAATATGTAAGAATTTGCTCAAAACGACATCTAATTTCATGAATTTGAATCCACAACTTCAACAATCAAAAACCCAATAGAAACTTCAAACAAATCCATCAAGAACTCAATTTCTATACTTTCAAGAACATAAGTTCGCTGAATAAAATCATGATTGCCGTGTGGGTGAACTAAATCAACGTTATGTGATATCACATACCTATTAGGGATCACCCCTTGACGAAATCCACAAGCAATTCTTCAAGAACTTGGCGATTCCTTGCTGCTTCTTCTCTTTTCTCCTCTTCTTTTCTCTTCTCTCAAAACCATAACTTATTTTCATTAGCGTAAACTGAATCCAATCAGTTTAGACCCCAACTTAATGACAAAAAATGAAATTAAACAATTGGGTAGTGAAAAGACCATAATACCCTTCTAAAATCCGGTTTTAACTTTCCTTATCTAGACAACACAACTTCAAATAAGTATATCTCCCTCATACAAAATCGAAACCAAGAAAAGTTGGTGGCGTTGGTAAGATAATTCAAAGATATTTCCTATGGTATCTTGTAGCACACGTAATTCATCTTGAGGTAGGAGTTATGTTCGTTTGAAGTTGACCCAAAACTCATACTTAGCTTAATTTTGTCAAACTTTCTAAATTTGATTATTTCCAAAAACAGTTTCTTTCTATTTCTAGTTCTTTCAAATAGCAAGGTGTTACAGCATTCAACTCATCCCAAGTGGTAATGGAGTTTCTCGGAAAATCAGCCAACCACTTTGTGGCTTCTCCCATTCAAGAGAATGGAAACAATCGAAGACAGACCGATTCTTGAGATATGTTCTTGAATGAAAACAGTCCACAAACATTGATAAAATTCTAGATATGCTCATGGGGATCCTCGTGAGCCAGCCCTCCAAACAATCCTTTCAATTATAAGAGTTGAAGCATTGGGCTAGTGATGTGAAAAACAGTGTTCCCTTCAGCAGGAGGTAGACGTATAGCTCCAACACCACCCAATTAGATAGGGTCATTAACATCATTCAAATTCCCTATATCGTCTTGGTGGCCAACATGGCTACCATTGCTCTCGTTTACGCTCATTTCTTCATCTGTTCAATACAACCAACACAAACACAAACAACGTAAGTCCATTCAACTATAACACAAAGAGATCACAATTTAAACTTCAATAATAGAATTTCAAACAACACCACTCCCCGACAGTGGCGCCATTTTGATTAAACGTATCAAATACACCTCATCCGATTCTAGGTGTAAACGGTCGTTAATTAGTATAAAACCCAACGAAGAGTTGG
Organism: Solanum verrucosum; assembly: GCF_900185275.1. Lineage (NCBI taxonomy): Eukaryota > Viridiplantae > Streptophyta > Magnoliopsida > Solanales > Solanaceae > Solanum > Solanum verrucosum. The sequence goes on from NW_026020412.1 coordinate 352,589, forward strand.
GGTCGAACCCACAGGGAGTGGTACGTGTCTAAAATTCTGTAATGAAGTTATAAAGTGGTCTATTCGGTTATAGGAAAATAATTTATCAAAAACATGCAAATAAATCTAAGGGGGTGACAACGAATGTCAGATGGGGGAGTTTGGATTGTTAACTATCAACTGCAACACAAGCAAAATAGAGGAAATATCAATATAGAGAGGGATTCTCGGGATGTGATCGATTATAGGATAATTTCATTATATGGGTAATTGAAATTACTAATAAATAGCTAAATATCAGTGAGTAGGTTAGACTAAAAGTGAGATCGCTTTTTCTCGAACAACTATCACGATTCAAGTGATTTCTTTCGAACATCAACAAGCTTAGCAAATAAGAACAACCCACACCTTAATTCATCTACTCTTTCAAGCTAGATAAGTAGAATTGAGATTAGGATTTACTCTTTCGAGCTAAACTCATATCAACCCAATAACTACAATCATCAATTGAAAGCATTGATTCTTAAACCTCTTTTTCAAGCAAGCCCAGAATTCTAAGTTCGAATTACATTTACAACTACAATTCTTAGATTAAAACACAACTATCAATTAAACCCACTTCAGTTAAGCATTAAAATCAGTAAATAACAATACTCATAAGTTAATTCAGCCCATAATAACATGATCACACTCCAAGAATTGGGGTTTTAGCTAAACATCATAAAAAGGTAAAAACAACTACCAACTCGATTGGTCATCAGCTGGGTAAGAGTCTCCAAGACTTTACAATGTTTTCCAAGGGTTAAATTCAAAGACCCACGTTCAAATCATCAAAATTTACAATAAGAACTCAAGAACTAAGAGAAAAATTCTAATTCTAGAGCTTGGGGATCAGAATTCTCTGGGAACTCTCGGCATCTGAAAATTTCCTTTTAAATTTCAATTTATAGGTGCCTGTGTTTTGGCATGGAAGGCCACTCGGCGGAATAAGTAGCGCCTTGCTGAGTGGATCAGCGATCCGCCGATTGCCCTCTTTCATAGCCATTTTGCATAGGGTTTCAGCATCTCAGGTCCTGTAACATTGGGCGATCCAATTTGTTATCGCGGAACCGATCAGCGATCCGTCGACTGCCCATTTTTGTCGCCAACTTGGTTCTTCCTCTGGGCTGGCATGCTAGAACTTTGGGCGAGCTAAAGAGCCACTCGACGGTGCGCCGAGTGGTCTTGGCGATCACCGGGATCGCTTTTTCTTCACTTCGTCACTTGTTTTAGTTCCTTTTTGTCCGGTCATGTCTTTGCCTTGCTCTTTAGCCTTCATAGCTGCAAATCAACACTTTAACATCAATTTATAGCATAAATTAGGTATTTGAGGACACTTATACTATCAAAACAAAGCCCTAAATGAGCCTAAAACTCAGACTCATCACATACATAGCTACGCCAAATTACACAGGGATGATACATAAATACTAATTTATACTACATGTATCGATCTCAAACCAAACAACTTAGGGGCAACAATTACATGTTTAATGTATTTCGTAACAATACAATATTTATCAATTGAAACGAGATACATAAATAGTAATGTATCATGCACTAATTTTTTAGATATGATACGTAAATTCAAATTTATACTAAATGTATCAATTACATAGCAACTACCACACGGTAATGTATCGTTCTCAAATCTAACATCTTATGGGCAATAATTATTTATTTGATGTATCTAGTATAAATACAATACTTATCATTTTAAACAAGATACATAAATAGTAAAATGCTAAGTAGCAAAGATGTTCATGATGTATATCTTCAATAAACTAGGAGAAGAATTTTGAATCTCAAAATTGAAAGGATCTTCGATGAACTGGGAGAAGAAAGAATCTTAAAATTCAAATTTTTTTATAATCTTGAATCAAAATTGAAAGGATCTTCGACAAACTTGAAAATTCAAAAGTGTTAAGATTAGTGAGCAAAATTAGTTATTTCAATATTCAAAAATAGGAAGTTAATAAGTTAGTTAGTTGGTTACATAACTACCTATCCGAAAGTTAGTTAGGATCTCTAACTAACTAAGTTCCAAAAATGTTGTATATATATAATGACTCTTGTACTCATTTGTTTAAATAAATCAATAAGAGAGAATTGTGAGAGAATTTCTAACTCTCATAAATCAGTTTCTTCTATCTTAGATTGACTCTTCTTCTTCTTCCTCGTCTATTACTTCTTATTCTTCTTCTTCTACTGATTCTCTAGTTCTAATTCTCATTAATTTCATGGTATCAGAGCTTACAAGCAAGAGATTCATTGCTTGATTCTGGAATTCCGCAAGTTTTTCTCAAGTGACATTAATATAGATTCGAAGGTTCGAAGTTGGTTCAAGAAATGGCACCAAATTCTGATGATGACTCTCAAGGTCAGACAACTAGTACCAATGGAGGAGCTGTAGCTGTGATTGATCACAATCACCCATTGTTCTTGCACTCTTCTGATGTAAGTGGGATACAAATAATTTCGTTTCAGTTAACTGGAGTGGAAAACTATTCAGTGTGGTTTAGATCAATGAAGATTGCGTTGCTAGGAAGAAACAAACTGGGAATGGTTGATGGATCGTGTAAAAAAGAAATGTTTCCAGGGCTAGAGGGCAATTGGCAAAGAGTTAATGCCATAGTTCTGTCTTGGATCATGAATTCTGTTTCGAAGAGCTTGTTAGGAGGCATAATGTATGCTTCAAGTGCTAAAGTTGTATGGGATGACTTGTTCGAAAGATTCAACAAGGTGGATGGATCAAGAACATTTAATCTTCATAAAGAAATTGCCACCTTAAGTCAAGGCACCAGTTCTGTTTTTGTGTACTATTCTAAACTCAAAGGTCTGTGGGAAGAGTTTGAAGCTCTAGTTCCAATCCCAGGATGTTCTTGTGAGGGATCAAAGGAATATAGTGTGCATCATCAAAATTTGAAGTTGTTTCAGTTTCTCATGGGATTGGATGACTCATATCTGCAAGCAAGAAGTCAAATTCTGATGCTGAAACCAGTACCTAGTGTTAATCAAGCTTATTCTATGATATTAAGTGATGAAAGTCAAAAGTCTGTTGTAGCTACTGCAAGAGTGTTAGGTACTGGTCCAGCGAGTCTACAAGGGTCTTTTGATGCTGTTATGTACTCAAGGACAAGTGGAACTCAAAATAGGTTCAAGAAGGGATATAATCTTGTATGTGATTTCTGCAAAATTAAAGGACATACAAGGGAAAATTGTTACAAGATCATTGGATATCCACAGGATTTTAAGTTCAAAAAGAAGGGAGTAAGTAGTTCTGCATATAATGTAACTGGTGAGTTTGAGGATGGATTGAGGTCAAGGTCTGATGATGGAGTGAGGTCAAATGCAAATGATGCAGGAAGTGGACAGTTGAGGTGTGATGGAGAGGTTAAACTACCATATCAGAATCAGCTAGAGTCCTGTACATTGACTAGGGAGCAATATAATCAGGTCTTGCAATTCCTTGACAAGAAGTCAGAGGTTGCACATTGTGTAAATGCAGCAGGTACGAATCCTACTTCAAGAAGTCAAAGTAACAGTTCAGGATGGATAATAGATACAGGAGCCACAAATCATGTTGTGGCTGACCTGAGTCTCTTAAAAAATCAGTCTATATCTAAAGTTGAAAATCCCAAGAAAGTACATCTTCCAAATGGTGATAAAGCCTTGGTAACACATCTAGGTTCTAGCACGCTAGATGGGAAGAACACAGTTTCAGGAGTATTTTATATTCCTCAGTTCAAGTTTAATCTATTATCTGTTGTTAAACTAACCAAGGAGTTGAATTGTTCTGCATCTTTTTTTCCTGACTTTTGTTTGTTTCAGGAACTCTTCAGTGGAAAGGTGAAGATGATTGGTAAAAAGGATGGAGGATTGTACGTTTTGTCCAACAAAATAGATAAAGAAGATGATGGTGTATTCTCAGCAAGACATTCTGAGCACAGTGATAGACAAACTGAGAAAATAGATATTCAGTTACTACATAAAAGGCTTGGGAATAGTTCTAGTTCAAAGCTTAAGAAGTTGTTAAATACTAGTTTGGAGGATATTACAAAGTCTATAAGTAAATGTACTGTATGTCCTTGTGCCAAACAAGCTAGAATGTCATTTCCTATTAGTACTTCTAGTAGCTTGAGTACTTTTGATTTGCTACATATGGATTTGTGGGGTCCTTATAAAAAACCTACGTTTGATGGTTTCAAATACTTTTTAACTATTGTAGATGACTACTCTAGAATGACTTGGGTGTTCCTCTTAAGAATGAAGTCTGATGTGTGTACAATGCTGAAGACTTATTTGACTTACGTAAAGACTCAATTCAATAAGCAAGAGAAGGTTATAAAAAGTGATAATGGTACTAAATTTGTGAATACAAGCTGTTCTGAGTTGTTCAAAGAGTTAGGCATAATACATCAAACTTCATGTGCTTACACACCCCAACAAAATGGAATAGCTGAAAGAAAACACAGACACATTTTAGAGATAACAAGAGCCATAAGATTTCAAGCAAATATTCCTATAATGTTTTGGGGGTTGTGTGTTAAAGCTGTTGTTTATATTATTAACAGGATGCCTAGTAGTGTTATTGTTGATATGTCTCCATTTGAAAAACTGTATAATAAGAAACCGTCTTTGCATCAGTTAAGGGTGTTAGGATGTCTGTGTTTTGTAAAGAGAGTAAATGAGTTAGACAAGTTGAAGCCCAAATCTACAGCTTGTGTTTTCTTGGGATATGCTGAGACTCAAAAAGGATATGTGGTATATGATCTAGCTAATAATGTGTTTTCTGTTAACAGGGATGTAGTGTTTCAGGAAGATGTTTTTCCATTCAAACTCAAGTCCAAGGATTCAGTTTCTATTTTTACATACACTGGTATAAATCATGAAGTGGATGATCTAAATCATGAAGTGGATGATCTAAAAGAAGTGTCAATAGCAACACATGAGTTACTACCTCAAGAACAAGTTGAAAATGCTGAGGTAGAGACTTCTACCAACCTACAACAAACAAATATATATGAGGATACACAAGCAGAACAGATATCTCAAACTGAAGTGAGGAAATCAGGAAGAGGAACCAAACCTCCATTATGGTTAAAAGATTTTGTGTCACTAAACATCCATGAAGGAGCTTACAGTTTGGAACTTTGGATAAATATGTGTCATACAACAGTGTTAATCCTACCTATCAGGCATATCTAGCTAACATGTCAAGTGTGACAGAACCACAGTCTTACAAAGAAGCAGCATCTGATGCTAAGTGGACTGAGGCAATGAATGCTGAGATAAAGGCACTGCAAGATAATCATACTTGGGAAGTAGTTGAGCTTCCTGATGGAAAAACACCTATAGGTTGCAAATGGATATTCAAAGTTAAGTACAAATCTAATGGAGAGGTTGAAAGGTTCAAGGCAAGGTTGGTGGCAAAGGGGTATAGCCAGAAAGAAGGTATAGATTATCAAGAAACCTTCAGTCCTGTTGTAAAGATGAAGACTGTTAGGACTGTCTTAGCTATTGCTGCACAACAACATTGGCAGATACATCAAATGGATGTATTTAATGCATTTCTTCAAGGAGATTTGCCTGATGAAATCTATATGCAATTACCTCAGGGATTTGAGAGTCAGGGGGAGAATAAAGTGTGTAGACTCACTAAATCCCTCTATGGATTGAAACAGGCTCCCAGACAGTGGAATGCAAAGTTGTCTGATGCATTGTTAAGGTTTGGGTTCAAGCAGAGTGAAAATGATCACTCTTTGTTTATCAAGCAAACATCAACAGGTTCAGTGTTTGTTCTCATATATGTGGATGATATGCTAATTACAGGAAGCATTGTTCAGCTCATTAAAGAAACAAAAGCTAAACTGAATCAAACCTTCAAGATGAAGGACTTAGGAGAGTTAAGGTATTTTCTGGGAATTGAGTTTGCCAGATCAAGTAAGGGTATACTGATGCATCAGAGAAAGTATGCATTAGAACTCATTTCTGAAACAGGACTGGGAAATGCAAAGCCAGCAGTAACTCTTATTGACAATAACGACAAGCTAAGCTCAAGACAATATGACGATCACTTCAATTCAGAAAGTGTACAAGAAGATCCTCCAGCTGATCAAAGCCTATATCAGAGACTGATAGGAAAGCTACTATATCTGACTATGACAAGGCCCGATATTGCATTTGGAGTACAAACTTTGAGTCAGTTTTTACAACAACCTAAAAAGACTCATATAGAAGCAGCTTTAAGGATTGTTAGATACATAAAAGGACAGCCAGGTCAAGGGATATTATTATCCAGCATTCAAGATACCAATCTCACAGCTTTTTGTGATGCTGATTGGGCATCTTGTCCTCTTACAAGGAAGTCTATAACAGGGTATTTTATCAAGTTTGGTAACTCAGTGGTGTCATGGAAGTCTAAGAAACAGTCTACTGTTTCTAGAAGCTCAGCAGAAGCTGAGTACAGGAGTATAGCTACAACTGTAACATAAATCATCTGGATGTTGGGGCTGTTAAAAGACTTAGGGATTGAAATGCATAAACCTGTAGAAGTATGCACAGACAGTAAGGCAACCATCCTATTAGCTGCTAATCCTGTGTATCATGAGAGGACAAAACACATTGAGATAGACTGTCGCTTCATAAGGGAAAAAATTGTATAAGGAATAATATGTACCAAGTACACTCCTACACATGAACAACCAGTTGTTATGCTTACAAAAGGGTTGACTAAAATTCAACATCAGTTGCTCAGTTCCAAGCTTGGAGTTCTGAACATATTTTCACTTCCAAGCTTGAGGGGGAGTATTAAGATTAGTGAGCAAAATTAGTTATTTCAATATTCAAAAATAGGAAGTTAATAAGTTAGTTAGTTGGTTACATAACTACCTATCCAAAAGTTAGTTAGGATCTCTAACTAACTAAGTTCCAAAAATGTTGTATATATATAATGACTCTTGTACTCATTTGTTTAAATAAATCAATAAGAGAGAATTGTGAGAGAATTTCTAACTCTCATAAATCAGTTTCTTCTATCTTAGATTGATTCTTCTTCTTCTTCCTCGTCTATTACTTCTTATTCTTCTTCTTCTACTGATTCTCTAGTTCTAATTCTCATTAATTTCAAAAAGGAAATCGTTTGTCCAACAACAATTCCATCACTTTTGTATCCTTCATAACTCACCTTGCTTACCCAAAATTTTGACAAAAGATTTTGAATCAAATCTGAAAGGTTTGTTCGTTGAACAGGGGAGCAATTTGAAATTTTGAATTTCTTCGTTCTGTTGGGATTTTCCTTTGTATGATTGAGAGTAAGAAGAAACGTAAGCGTAATTTATGGGATTTAATTAATTTTCAGATTTATTCCCTTTTTAGCGCAACAAAAAGATTCTTCTTGTATTAGAATTAATGTATCCGGATGGTGATTTATGTATCCAGAAGGTACAAAGGGATTATTGTAATTATAAATAACTTTGTAGCTTCTTAAGCTTTTTATAATGTATTTTCTAATGTACATATTTGATCGAGGTAATTTCTTGGTTCACATTTTAATAATAGTTACATTTCTTTTGATTTGACTAAAAAATATTTTATTATATCCAGGTTCATAGTTGTATATTTTCAGATTACTATATGGCACAGATGTCAACTATTTGACATCAAGAAGATGATGAGATCTCAATACTAATAAGTTTGGGTCATTCAAGTGCTTCAACTTTTACTCGGACTGCAGGCAACAGAGAGCACAGAACTAACATTAATTGTTAAAGTAATTGTTTACATATTCAAAAGCAGAGTCTCTTACTAATATCTTGATACTCTTTTTCAACCTATGTATAACTAATGTTTGCTTTAATTATACATTTTATTATGTATTAAGGTGTGTATTACTAATATCATAGATTCTAGGTATTAGCAATGTAATGATTTTAATGCATGCATTAGCATGATTAAAAGACTCACTTGCCCCTCAAAATATCTTTACACATCTTTTCCACCATAATAGTGGAGGGTATCATTGTAAATAAATTTTTTTATGCAATGCATGATATTTTTCATGCTTCAAACCAAACAATGCATAAAAATAATCTATGTATAATTAATGCAAGCATAACTAAGACATGCATTGTTATTGCAAACATTACTAATAAACTCTATTTAGCATTATTTTTATACACTCTACCAAACTCTATTAAAAAGTTTCTTCTATAAAAAAAGATGAGTATATTTGGCCTAGTTTTATAAATTAAAAAAAATGATTTGACCCCAAATATTAATGGTGAAACTATTTGACAATGTTCCAAGGTAAATTTAAACATTTTCCCAACATTTTATTCTTATATAGTTCTTCTCTCAATGCCTTGTATCAAATTTTAAAAAATGGTCGGCTTATTTGACAAGGACGGATAATAGGCACAAGGGAACATAATGATGGCAGTGGTGAGTGGAGGAGTTGACATTTACTCAAACAAGTATCGTTGTCATGAAGTCAACTCTATCAAATCTGTTTAAATCTTTACAAATCTCCTTCCTATGGATAGTGGTATAGATGTTTGATACTTATTTTGAATTAAAGCTTTATCATGACTTATCCACCTTACTCTCAATTGACTGGGTTGTTTGATTGATTGTATTAGGAAAAAATAATGTATTGTATTAATAGTGGCGGAATTAGAAATTTTTTTTAAAGACGTTCAAATTTTAAAAGAGTGGACAATTTTTCTTTTTTAGTAAAGTGGGTGCACAAAACCTTTTTTTCTTGATGAGTGGGTGCACCAAGATTTAAAAATAAAATTACATATCATTTTAGAATTGATTCATACGAAAACTTAAAACTATTAAATTATGAATAGTATAAATCAGATCTAACGGAGAAAAGTTAACAAAAACCATTTTAGCTACTAGCTAAATATACTCCCTTTAGTTCATATTAAGTGAATTGTTGAGACTTTTTTCATGATTCAAAATACTCTCTCCATTCACTTTTTATTTGCCATTTATTTTTAAAATAAATTTCATTTTTACTTGTAATTTTTGACATATCAAGAAAAGACAATAATTTTTTTCATGTTTTACCTCAATATTGAATACTTATTCTCCAAATTTTTTTCCTATACATCATTTAATATGGGATAGTTTAGTAAAATACCTATATCATTAATTATTTTCTTAATGGATGCACAAAGTCAAATTCTGACAACTAAAAGTGAACGGATGGAGTAATTGAATTTTTCAAAGTTCGAGAGAATTGTTGAAACCTTTTTTTTTTCATGTTTACCCTTTCTTCTAATAAGATTCTTAACTATTTTACATTTTCTAAAAGAATAATAGTGGAAAACAATCTTTAATTTTTATCTTTAAATATAATTTATATATAGAGTGTGTTATACCTAATAATTCTACCCATGTGCATTAGCCTTGTGTATTATTAGTACATTCAACCTAGATAAAACTAATGTATGCATTAATTATACACTCTATTGTATATTAAAGTTGTATTACTAATACCATAAATTCCCAGGTGTTAGTAATGCAATGATTATAATGCATGCATTAGTATGATTAAAGACCCAATTACCCCTCAAAATCCTTTTTTGTATCTTTTCCATCATAATAGTGGAGAGTATCTTTATAAGTAATTTTTTTTATGCAATGCGTATTATTTTTCATACATTAAACAAAATAATACATAAAATAATCTATGTGTAATTTATTCAAGTATAACTAATACGTGTATTGCTAATGCAAAAACTACTAACATACTTTATTTGATATTATTCTTACACATTCTACCTAACGACTCCTAAATATATTTGTACGAGGCAAAAATCACACTTTTTCCTTCTCCCTCTCAATTAATGCAAAAATATACTTAATTAAAATGGAATATACAAGGCGAGAAAGGGTATCTTTAAGCCTCTATATTACCAAAAAAGGCTTTGGTGGTAAAGGTTTCCTGTCAATATGTTTAGCCTTTTTAGTGGAAAAGTTTATTGAACAAAAGATAAAAGGGCCGGGGTAGCTAGTGCAATGAACTTTTTAGTGGAAAAGTTTGTTTGAGCAGTAGTCAATTTTAATATAATAAAAATAGCTTTTAGTGGAAATAAATATGCACATTAACAAAGAGTGCTAAAAAATTTATTGACATTAATTAATTGTCATTTGATCAAATATCACTATAGGTTTTAGCGAAATTTATAAAAAATGTTAAGTATAATTGTCACTAGTAATTACTTCGAGCTAGCAAAATGAGCAAAATCTTGAAGCTAGAACATACATTTAGCCAGCTTTGACAGATCGCTTTCTCCAACAACGAATTCGAAAGTAAGCCAAATATTATAAACATATATCATACTTGCTTTAAGATGTGTGTGTATATATAAATTATTATCGTTAATTAATTGCTGCTAAAGATTACTTCTGTCGTTCCATAATAACTGTCACTTTCAATTTTATACGGTACTTAAGAAATCATAAATAAAATGATCAATTTGACTAATTTATCATTTATCCATATTGATGAATATCAAGACAATTTATGATGACATAGGGTATACAAAAAGTAAGTACTCTAAAGTGGGTGAGAGCAAAAGTACAAAGGAGTAATTAAGTATTAAATTAACTGTTTGGAGAGTTAAATTTTAGGAACTTTAATTTTGGTTAAGCTTCCAAAGAGAAATTATGAGAACATTAAGCATGATGCTATTAATTATAGGGGTAAAATGAGAAAAATTTAATTAATTTTATCTTGATTTAGTAAGTGATCAAGTAATTTGGGACAAGTATTTTTTAGAAAGGTGATCAGTTAATATGGGACAAAGGGAGTATCAATTACTACTACCTCCGTTCACTTTTAATTGTCATGGTTTCCCTTTTTTGAGTCAAACTATAAGAACTTTGATTAACATTTTATAATGTTTTTTTAGCATATTGATATGCGAAAAATTGCAATTTATAGTACTTTTCATATAAGTTTTTAATATTTAAATTTTTTGTTTAAAATATTGAATTAATGAAATCTAATTTAACTTTAATTAAAATTAGATTTTTTAAGCGCTAGCCAGCCCCAAAAGGTGAGTGAGTTTGTAATTATTGTCATTGGGATTTAGTAATTAATTAAAGATTGATAGAGTGTTACCCAAGTGTCCATTTATTTAACACCAATAGTAGAGTCGTGAATGTCCCATTAGACTTTTGCCTTCCCTTTGAACTTTGATTACTACTCTACTATAAAGTGCATTTAATGTAGTAGCTTCAAGTCTATAGAAAATGAGAGTGTGGGAGGTAAGTGTATAGTGCAATCCAGCCAACTCAACAGAAAGATATATGAATTAAAAACTACTGTCTTCTGTTGGCACAAATTATAAATAAAGAAAAGTATACAAGAATAACGTGGTTTGACAATCGTTCTCCGTCTTCAGCTGATCCACTCAAGAAACAAAAAATGAAAAGAGATAAAGTGAAAAAAAACACATCTAAATTGAGTTTGGAGCCAAAAGGGAAAAAAATTTGCCAAAAGTTCCAAAAGGACATATCAATTTTTTTAAAATCAAAAGGGCAAAATCGTTCCTGACGAAACACTTTCACTCTGACACAACATTGACGCAATTAAAAATAAAAATCACTACTAGGATTTTGTCCAAAACTTTTTTTCTTTTTTTTCCTTACATCTCTACAGGGGAAGCGTTTTCTCAAATTTGTTTTGAAAAAAACTAAAATCGCTGCTATAGCAGCGTTTTAATAATAATAATAAAATCTTGAAAATCATTGCCTTGGCAACGATTTTATTTAAATTTTCTTTTTTGAAAATCACAGCGTTTTTATTAGAATTTTTTTTAAAACAATCGCTGCCTTGGCAGAAATTTTATTAAAAGGGCAATTTTATTTTATTTTTTGAAAATTGCTGCCAATTTTATTTAATTTCTTTTTTAAATCACTGACAAGGAAGCGAAATTTCCCCCTTCAATTTTAATTTTTTTAAATATCGCTTCAGGCAGCGTTTTTATTAAAAAAAATTGAAAATCGCTGACAAGGCTACGAAATTAAAAAAAAAAAATTAATAAAATCTCTGCCAGCGATTTTCAAGAATTTTTTTTTTTAAAAAAAAAACAAATTCGAGAAAACGCTGCCCCTGCAGCGATGGAAGGAAAAAAAAGATAAAAAATATTTGGACAAAATCCTAGTAGCGATTTTTATTTTTAACGGCGTCTATTGTGTCAGAGTGAATTCGCTTCGTCAGGATTGATTTTACCCTTATGATTTAAAAAATTTGATGTGCCCTTTTGAAATTTTCGGTAATTGTTTTGCCATTTAGGCTCCGGACTCCATCTAAACTATCATTTTTTTTAGTTTCATACCTAAACTATTGAGAGTCTGAGTTCCATACCTCAACTATCACTTATTAGTTTGAGAAACACATCTCAATGATGCGTGTAATGCGGTCTCTCTTTTATTTGAAAAAATCTTGACACATGACAATTCACATTGTAAAATACTCCACCTTGACAAAAATTAAATAATAAACTATTAATATGAATTAAATATTAAAGATTAAAGTATTACTATCTCAAAAAAATTAAAAAATTAAATTATTTTTCTTACCCCACTCCACCACCACCTCCCCACCCCCACTCCGACAATCCCCTGTCTTTTTATTTTCTATTAAAATTCTTTATAAAATATTTTTAAGAAATTCATACTTCACCATCTCCCCTCCCCCTTCCCCCCCAAACCACCCACTCCTTTCCTCCAAAAAAAATAAAATTGATATCATTTTATTTTTAAAAATAAAAATTCTACTCCATCCTATTTAACCCTCCGTACCTAATTATTTATTAATTTTTACATTTTTCTCATTTTTTATTAGATATGTACATATATTTTTAGTGTGCCGAATAACATAAATAAAAAAATTATTTTTAAAAAAAAGTCTTGCAGTGGCAAGTAAAAAATATTTTCAATATGTATATATCTAACACAAAATGAGAAAAAAAATTGAAAGTTGAGGATTAGGTGGAGTGGGTGGAATTATTTTTTAAAAATATAAAATAATATCTAAATTAGTATTTGAAAGAGGGGGGGGGGGGGGGGGAGATGAAGTAAAAATAAATAAATACTTTTGTAAAAGCAATTTAAATAGAAAACAACAAAAAATGGGGGGGGGGGGGGGGGAGGGTTACGGTGAGAAGAAATGAGTGAGTGGGATAAGAAAAATATTTTTCATTTTATAAAAAAAAATAAAAATTTTGGGATAATAATTTTTTAATCTTTAATTTTAATGAATACTAATAATTTATTTATTTTTTGTCAAGGTGAAATGTTTTATTCATGTGGAGTGTGATGTGACAATTTTCTTAAGTAAAGAGAGAGAGTGTACACACACCATGATGAGAGTGTGATAAAAGAGAGAGTCGTGTTTTTCAAACTAATAAGTGATAGTTTAGGTATGAAACCCACAATCTCAATAGTTTAGGTATGGAACTAAAAAAAAGATAGTTTATGTGTGTTTTTTGACACTTATCTCAAAGGAAAATAGTACATTTGGAGAGAAATTGAGAATTGGTCTTCAACCACATTCTATTTTGCACTCTACTCTTTATTTAGAGAGGTGAATGAGGAGAACTACTATTCACACTTTTTATTTCACTTTTTGATTGTTTTATTATTATTATTATTATTATTATTATTATTATTATTTATATTATATAATATTTGTAATTAACATATTATAAATCAAATAAGACAATTATTTAAATCTATAATATTCTTAATTATTTTATAATGTGATATACCATTTTAAAAATATATTATTTAATATATACTACTTTCATCCTGAATTAATAATATTTCATTTTTTAAAATTTTCATCACTGGTAATATATAATTTAAAATTATTATTAATTTTTACTATGAGAAATGCACAAAATTTAAATCATAAGATTAAAATTTTAATTTAAAAATACAATACTTAACTTAATAATTAAGGACAAAAATGTTTTGAACTCCGTAATTCATCATTAGAGCATTTATCAGAGCAACGTAATAATTTTGAAAGTTGAGTATTTATGTAATGTTTATGTAGTTGAATTTCATTAATAATTTCACTTTTATTGAAATTGTACATTAATGTGTATAATATACAATTTTTTTCTTCCAATTTATATTATTTAGAAATTTAGAATAACATATAACTTTTTCTTAAATAAATAATTGAATTTTTTTATATTAGATGAAGATTATATGGGGATTATTTGAAAAAGAGTAAAAATGTTTTTTTATTATGAAATAAGAAAATAAAAACAAAATAGAAATAATAATATAATATTGAGGAGAGAGAAGAAGATTACTTTTTAGAGAGTAAAATAAAGAGTTAGGTTGGAGTTGGTTGTCTCGTAAAATAGAGAACATGTGTAATGACCCTTGTGGTCATTTCTGTGTTTTTGAGTGCTTTTATTGTTTTGCCCCACCTTGTAGCTTCCTTGTGGTATTTATATGGTGTGACATGCTTCCCGAGGTGGTTGGAATAGTTTGGTGCGACTTTTTTTTGACGTTCTTAAGTGAAAGAAAGTCAACATCTCGAGAAGCTGATATTGTATGAGATTTTTGAAAGTTCCATTAGCTTTGGAATGTCCATTTTGGTCTAATAGAATGGTTGGTTTGGGTTTCAAGATTCTTGTTTTGAGTTTGTAACGTTAGGCATTTTAACTTTGAAGTTTTGGCCAAAGTTTGGTTTTGATCACATTCTTAGTAAAAGAAAACAAATGAGAATTCCATCTATTAGCTTCAAAATGTCGATTTTGGTCTACAAAGATCTTTGGTTCGATCACGAGATGATCAGGATTTATTGGCGCTTGTCATTTTATTTGCGTTTGCCTTGCAAGTGTTGACTTGGGTCAACATTTTGACGAAATGACCTCCTTAGTGGTTTCGTCAATTGTGTTGAGTCGGGAATGCCAATTTTGATTAGATAACATAGTTCATTTATATTCACGGGGTTTCAAACAAATTCCGAGCACTCGTTGGAGGATTTTTTCAACTTGCTGAAGTGTTGATGCAGTGCTGTCGGTGAAACACTATTTTTTCTCCGCGATCACTGGCCCTTTGGTACGTTCGCAAAGTGGTGGCTGATCTGCACTCCACATTTGCGTGGGGAGCCCTGTATTCACGGAGTGTAGACCTTGTGCTCTTCGCGATCGCGAAGGGAGCTCCATGTTCACAGAGTGATGCAACTCAGGCCTCTGCATACACGAGCCTCTTGCCGCGATCATGAAGGGTCAAGGATGCTGACTTCTATGTTTGAGGACAAGGCTCCACGTTCGTGGAGAGTTAAGTCCTTGACAATTATAAGACTTAACAACTCCTTTTGAGCATGCATCTTCTTTTAAAAGCGTTGGTCTTTTGGAAATTTTGAGGGAAAATATTGGAGATTTTCTTTGATTCTTGGTGGGATTGATCAGGGAACCGTGTGGACACGCTTCGGGGTCGATATATTCTATCTTTCTAATTCCATCAATTTCTCTCTTATTTCTCAGTTTTTGGTCCCTTTGAGCTGAGATTTTGTGGAGGGTTGTTTTTGATCGTTTGTTCCTCAGATTGTGACCATTTTAATGCGAAAAGTTCCTTGAGTTTTTTGGGACCTTATATGGGGTCGATTTTGTGACTCCATACATGGGTCCCACCATTATATTTTGGGGTCGTTTTTCCATTTTCGAATTCCCATATTTATATGAGTATCGTTTTGCTTGTTTTGGAGTTCCCTTCATGTGGTTGACAAAGTGGCACTGTTCATAGGCTCCTCGGAAGGGAAAAACTCTTGAGTAGAGGTTCTAGTGTGGTTTCGTCCTTGAGGTAGATTATGGTTTCCCTCTATTAGATTTGACTTAACATGATAATATTTATATTTGAGTAGTTTGATTGTTAGGAAGGTTTAGGTTTAGCTCATAGGCTTGCATGATCCTTAGTCAATACTTTTTTGCCATTTTAGGTTATTTAGTATTAGTAAATAGTCAATGATCATTAGTTCAGGTTGAATCTCAGCTTGATTGCCACTTTAAATCCTTAGAATTCTCTTAGGCTGTGCGAAAATTAGATTTTATGTGTGTTGGTTGATTTGGGTTTGTCGTTGTATTAATTGAATTGTGTATCATATTTACAGTTCTAGACTATAGCCATGTTTTGTATCCTTATTGCTATTTCCACTTGTTTCTTCTTATTATTATTATTAAATTATTATATTCCACGAGTTTTGGTTTATGGGTTGGCTTGCCTACTGGGGGTTGTGGTTTCCACCATCATGACCCGATCTTTGGGTCATGAAAGTGTGGTATTAGAGCTTTATTTTCACCGGTCTTATCATTATAACATCAAGGGCCTATTAGCTTCTCACGGAACAGTACGATGAAGTCTGTATTTAATCTTTGGGAGGCTGTAGGGCATTATTAGGAATACTTCACTGTTTCTTTTTTTTTTATCATGCGTCCTTAATTACAACAACTTCTAAACTTCATTTGTTTCATTCTTCCATATATGGATAGGAAGATATCGTTCACAGGTGGAGAGAGAGCCTCATGCACCTCCAGATAGAACCCAAGCTAGAGGTAGAGGCCAAGGTCTACGTAGAGGTCGAGGTAGAACACGTGTTGCATAACCAAATCGAGATCAAGAGCAGACACAATTACCAGAGCCTGAGGTATAAGATGAGCAGGTTCAGTTTCAACCCAATAGTATGGAACCTGCACATCCTCCGCCAGGATTCATGGACACACAAGTGCTACAAGACACATTAGTAAAGATCCTCAGCTTCATGGAAGGTATGTCTTACGCAAGGAATTCTCCTAATACTTCAGATGGACCCCAAGTTTGAGACGAGGCTCAGACTTCAGCCTTAGCTTGATAGGGAAACTTCGTGTTTAGATTCAAGGAGCGTCGCCTCGTGTAGTGGTCCAGACGGTTCTGAGAGTCGCTCCACATATGGAAGAAAGACAAGATATGTCTTCTAAGGAGTAGAAAATGTTGAGATAGTTCATCAGATTAGGTCCTCCTAGGTTCACAAGTGCTGCGAGCGAGGATTCCCACAAGTTTCTAGTCAGATGTCAAGAGTGGTTGCATAACCTTAGTTTGGTGGAGTCTCACGAGGTTGATTACGCATCTTTCTAGATGTATGGTTCAGCTAAGTAGTGGTGGAGGTCTTATCTCGATCACAAACCAGTGGGGTCACCTCCGATGACTTGGGCTCAATTCTCTGAGCCTTTCTTGGAGAAGTATGTACCTCACATCTTGAGGGAGCAGTTGCGAAAAGAGTTTACCAAACATGATGCAGGGATCAATTTCAGAGTATGAGACATGGTTCCATTAGCTAGCTAGACATGCATTTATTCTTATGATGATAGGGCACGAGAGGGTGTTTAGATTGGTTTGGGGGTTAGCATTTCCACTTTAGTTGTCTACAGAGCAGATGATGGTGTCGGGCTATTAGTTTCTCTAGATAGTTTATCATGCATTCACCATTGAGGGGATCTATCGTGAGGCCTATGGAGGTATCGAAAAGAGGCCCAGCTGTCAGGATGGTTTTACAGGCCTTAGTCCCATGGTAGAGGATTTCTGGACAAAGGTTACCCACAACAATTTCACCCTAATAGGTTGGTTCAGGCATCTCTTCAGCTTAGGCATGGTGGCGCTGCGGGTGCTAGTGGTCAGATTGGTGAGGCTATGAGTCAGCTAAGGTTTAGACTTATTGGAGATCACGTTAAGTCATTCGGGCCGTGATGGTCATACATTTCTAGCTGAGTCAACTCAGACGATTACTTTGGACCGAGGTTTCTATGAGTGTGGTGAGTTGGGATACTTTGATAGATGTTGTCATAGAGGTTGTCCTTTTAGACAACTGGGTCAGTAGGTTCAAGCCCTCAGGGCTCTAGTTCAGTCGACTAGGGGTGGTATTGCAGGTAACAGGGGTGGTTGTAACATCTTGCAAATTGAAATAGCTAGGAAGAAGCTAAGAACTTGAAATAATCATTTTTGGAAATAGTGACAAATCTGGAAATTTTTTAAGTTAGGAAAAGTTGAGTTTTGGCCAACTTCAAACGGTCATAAATTCTACCTCAAGATGAGTTAGAGGTAATTCTAGATATGGTAGGAAATATCTTGGAATGATATTTCCAACGTCACTGAGTTTGCGTAATTCCGAGTTCCTATGAGTAAGTTATGCCCTTCGGAAGTTGGGCTGTTTGAATAAGGAAAGTCCAATCCGGATTTTTTGAAAGGTAGTTTGGTCTTTTCCTTACTCAAATTAATTAATTCGTTTTAGGAGTTTAATTGGGGTAAAGTCTGGTTTTAGTCAGTTTTAGAAAAGTGAATTTCACGCTAGGGCTTGGAGAAAAGAGAAAAGAGGAGAAAGGAGAAAAACGTTCAAGATTCGTCGAGATTAGCTGGTGGATTTCGTCGGGGGTGATCCCTACAAGGTATGTGAGATCACATGGTGTTGGGTTAGTTCACCCACGCGTCTAGCATGTTTAATTCAACGTATTTTTGTCCTAAAAAATTGAGAATTTGATGTTCTTGATAGTTGTTCTTGAATTGATTTCGTTCTTGAATATGAGTTGTGATTAAAGAGTTTCTTGATATTAAAGTGTTGATTCTTTGAGTTGTATGAGTTATATTTTGTGCATATACCTTGGATATCTGATTCTAAAGTGAATTTGAGAAAAAGAATCGATTAAAATCGATTTAAGATCAGAAAACGAGACCAAAAGTTTGACAGATTTTGCCTAAGGAACATGTGGCGAGATGCGCCTCCATAGCTCCAGGAAGGCTGGGGCGGCGCGCCAGCAGTGCGCCAGATTAGAGCCCCAGTAAGTTGGGGCTGGCGCGATGCGCCCGGGATGCACCCAAATCGTCGTTTTTCACCAACTTTTTGTCATTCAGTCCATTTAAGCCTTTCTAAAGTGTATTAACACTACCTATTGATTCTAACTACTCTAAATGACTTCTAAACATCTAGAAATCATCCAGAAACATGAATCATAACCTTGAATCCAAAAATTCAAATTCAAGGAAATTCAAGAGCCAAGTCTAGGAAGTTCTTAGAATCTTTTCATAAGTCTTTTCCAAATGTTTTAACTTTGTTTTAAAGCTTAAGTTCAAGTTAAGCAAAGAGTAAAGATTTGAAGTTTAATTTCTTCAAAAAAGTATATGGGAACTAAGTATTCCCAAGAAGTTTGAAAATGTTTTCACATTTTGAGAAAGGAAAGGGAACATCGATTCTAAAAGAGATTTTAAGCTAAGTTTTTAGTAATTATCTCAAACCAAAGAAAGAAGTTGTTTTAAAACATATGAGCTAAGTATATTTTTGGGAGTAGTATTGAGCACTGATATGGGGATGCGAGTTCATATTAACTCAAGTCTCCATAAACCATGTAGCCATCATGGGTATTAATGGGTCATACTTTTTAGATGATCACATAAGTTAAGCTAATGGATCCACTAAGTTAAGTAGTTCTATATGACGACAAAGTATAGGACAGTCTGACAGCGTGATGGTAAACACGTTGTATCACAACTTAGGCTTATAGTGGTGGTTATCGGTTAGAGAAACTCCCACAACAGTAATTGCATGGTTCCTCAAGGGTTTCTACTTAGTATGATTGGGGGTATGGGAATTCATTCATGCATTGCACAAGTAGACTTTGAGAGGGAGCATGGTATGTCTTTTATGATATTATGATTATGAGTTGACATCATGTTTTAAAAAGTTTTCCTTTTTCTTTATATTGCACTTGTTTTAAACTGTTTTATAATGAAATGAGTTCAATTAAGTACTCATGAGTTAGATGAGCCAAGGTAAGTGTTTCTTTCAGAATCTTTTCGAGCCTATGATGTATTTAGCATTCCAACTCCCATACTTGTACATTCAATGTACTGATGCCAGTTGGCCTGCATTGTCTTATGATGCAGACACAGGTAACTAGGATCGACATTCCAGCGCACCGTTAATCCAGTGAGTAGTTCAGAATCAGCCGGTGCGCCTCATTGTATTCCGGAGGATCTATTTTCATTGCTTTCCAGTTAGTTCATTGGGATGTTGTGGGGTTTGTCCCAACATCCATCTCAGTTATTATAGGCTTCATAGATAGTCAGTCAGATGTTAGTTCATTCGTCATCATTTTGTTATTGACTTATATTCAGATTGGAGTTGCCATTTTGGTAAATGTTTATTTTTAAAACATTTTGATTTCAGTTCCAAACAGTTGAGTTAGTTAGCATTTGAATTCTTTTCTTAATGCTTTAATTTTTCCGCTGAGTAAGTAAGCTAGGCCAAGGGTTCGCTTAGGGCCAACAATGGTTCTCGAGTGCCGGCCAAGTTCACGGTGTAGGCTCGGGGCATGACAAACTTTGTATCAGAGCACAGAGTTCAAGAGTCCTAGGGAGTCTATGAAGTCGTGTCTGTAGAGTACTAGTTATCGGTGTGAAGCGCAC
This sequence comes from Solanum verrucosum, assembly GCF_900185275.1. Classification (NCBI taxonomy): domain Eukaryota; kingdom Viridiplantae; phylum Streptophyta; class Magnoliopsida; order Solanales; family Solanaceae; genus Solanum; species Solanum verrucosum. The sequence continues at coordinate 373,082 of NW_026020412.1, forward strand.
TACATCTATAATTAGGAGGCAACAACATTTAGGAAATTCCTTCACTTCTTTCATACTCATTTCATGCGTTAGAGTTTTATCTCTAAAAAGTTTTTTTCTAACTCATGCTTACGCGTAACCGTTTGTGAGTTGGACTGTTTTGAGAGTGCTTTCATAGGGTGTTTCTTTCCCCGTGATCTAAGAGAAACAAAGAGATCATTGCTGACAAGAGGAACGGGATGAGTATTTTTTGTTGGGTTGCCTCGTCTGTCAGATAAGGAAAGTAAGGCAGCCATGCGAATAGGTGACATGGACATAGCAAGGCTGATGATCCATGTGCAACAAGTTGAGAAGGACCAGATGAAGGATAGAGAATAGTTTGATAGTAAGAAGACTAAGACATCAAGGAATGAATCTGGGTAGCGAAAGAGTAATGTTAGTCGGTCTTCTATCCAACATAAGCAGAAAAGACCTGCTCCATCATCTGCTAGTGCACCTGCACCTAAGAACAAAGGCGAGTACAATAGTCAGAATTTTCAGAACTTCAGAGCTAGACCTGCGCATTCACAAGGTAGTAAGGCACAAGGGGGTACTAAGACTTTTGCATGTGCTAGGTGTGGTAGAAACCATCAAGGTAAGTGTCGTGATGGGAAAACATGTTGCTTCAAGTGCGGTCAAGAGGGTCACTTCATGCGAGAGTGTCCTAAGAACAAGCAGGGAAATGGTAATGGGGGCAATAGAGCCCAACTTTCTTTAGTTGCTCCACCAGACAAAGCTTTACCTAGAGGGGTAACTTTCGGTGCTAGCGGAGGAACAAACCGCTTATATGCTATCAAGAGTTGCCAAGAGCAAGAGGATTCGTGAGATGTTGTCACTGGTATGATCCAAGTCTTTGACATTACTGTTTATGCTTTGCTAGATCCAGAATCAAGTTTATATTTTGTAACTCCAGATGTTGCTATGAATTTTGATGTTATTCCTAAGTAACTTAGTGAACCGTTTAGTATTTCTACACATGTTGGTGAGTCTATTCTAGCAGAGAGAGAGTCTATCGTGATTGTCCCATTTTCGTCAATCACAAGAGTACCATGACTGATATAATTGAGTTAGACATGGGTAGATTTTGATGTCATTCTTGGTATGGACTGGCTTCATACCTGTTATACCTTAGTTGATTGTAGAACTCGAGTTGTCAAGTTTCAGATTTCTAATGAGCCAGTCATAGAGTGGAGTAGTAGTTCAGCAGTGCCTAAGGGTCGTTTCATTTCGTACCATAAGGAGAGAAAGTTTCGAAGGGTTGTATCTATCACTTAGTACGAGTTAATGACTCTAGTGTTGAGGTACCTCCCATTCAGTCAGTTCCTATAGTAAAAGAGTTTCCATAAGTATTTCCTGATGACCTACCTAGAGTCTCTCCTGAGAGAGAAATGGACTTCGGCATAGACATCATTCCAGATACTCATCTTATCTCTATTTCGCCATACAGAATAGCACCAGCAAAGTTGAAAGAACAGTTGAATGATTTGTTAGATAAGGGCTTCATTCGACCAAGTGTCTCACATTAGGGCGCTCCGGTCTTGTTTGTGAGAAAGAAAGATAGTTCCCTTAGAATGTGTATAGGCTACCGTCAGTTGAACAAGGTTACCATCAAGAATAAGTATCCTCTTCTGAGAATTGATGATCTTTTCGATCAGCTTCAAGGTGCTTCCTATTTCTCGAAAATAGACCTCAAATCAGGTTACCATTAGTTGAAAGTTCATGAGAAGAATTACCCAACCCGTGATCTAGAGTTGGCTGCCGCAGAAATTGCTTTGAAAATAGGACGTCTTTATGGTATTCATGTGGATGTGTTCACCGATCACAAGAGTCTTCAGTATGTGTTTAGTCAGAAAGAGCTTAATCTCAGACAGAGAGAGTGGTTAGAGTTACTCAAAGATTATGACATGAGTTTTCTTTATCACCCTGGTAAGGCTAATGTTGTTGTTGATGCCTTGAGTAGGTTATCTATGGGTAGTACCGCCCATTTTGAGAAAGGTAAGAAAGAGTTAGAAAAAAGATGTGCATAGACTTGCACAATTAGGAGTTCGATTAATGGATTCCACAAAAGGAGGAATAGTGGTGATGAATTGGGCTGAATCATCATTAGTGTCAGAGGTAAAAGGCGAGCAAGACCAAGACCCTATCTTGCTTAAATTAAAGGCAAATGTTCATAAGCAAAAAGTGATGGCTTTTGAACAAGGGGGAGATGGTGTTTTGAGGTATCAAGGTAGATTGTGTGATTGATTTCAAGGGTAATTGGGATGATCACATATCTCACATTGAGTTTCTTACAACAATAGTTACCACTATAGCATCCAGATGGCTCCTTATGAAGCTCTTTATGGGAGAAGATGCAGATCTCCTATTGGATGGTTTAAAGTTGGTGAAGTTGGGTTGATAGGACGAGATTTAGTTCATCAAGATATGAAGAAGGTGAAAGTGATTCAAGAAAGGTTGAAAACGACGCAGAGTCGCCAGAAATTCTACACTGATGTTAGGAGAAGAGAGTTAGAGTTTGAAATAGATGATTGGGTATACTTGAAAGTTTCACCCATGAAGAGCGTTATGAGATTTAGTAAGAAGGAGAAGCTTAGTCCCTGGTATATTGGCCCTTACAGAATATCCAAGAGGGTTGGCAAAGTAGCTTATGAGTTAGAGCTACCCTAAGAGTTAGCAAGGGTTCATCCGGTATTCCATATCTCCATGTCGAAGAAGTGCATGGGCGATCCTTCATTGATCATACCAACTAAAGATATTGGGATCAAGGATAGCTTATCTTATGAAGGTATCCCTGTTCAAAGTATATGTTTCCAAGTTCGCAAGTTGAGAACAAAAGAGGTGGCATCAGCCAAAGTTCTTTGGAGTAATCAGTTCGTTGAGGAATTTACTTGGGAAGCTAAGGAGGATATGAAGAAGAGATATCCACATCTCTTCAAATTCGGAGGAATTCCAGATCAAGGTACCAATTTTCTTTTTAGTACTCTCTAATTTATGAGTTGGCATGTTGTATTTGCATTTGCTTGTTGGGTGTTTGAGCTGAAGTTTTGATGTTACACCCTTAGCCTAGTAAGAGTAATCTCATTCGAGGATGAATGTTCCCAAGGGGGTGATATTGTAACATCTCGCGAATTGAAATATCTAGGAAGAAGCTAAGAACTTGAAATAATCATTTTTGGAAATAGTGACAAATCTAGAAATTTGTTTAAGTTAGGAAAAGTTGAGTTTTGGCCAACTTCAAACGGTCATAACTCGAGTTAGAGTTACTTATAGATATGGTAGGAAATATCTTGGAATGATCTTTCCAACGCCACTGAGTTTGCACGATTCCGAGTTCGTATGAGTAACTTATGCCCTTCAGATGTTGGGTTGTTCGAATAAGGAAAGTCCAATCCGGATTTTTTGAAGGGTAGTTTGGTCTTTTACTTACCCAACTTAATTAATTCGTTTTAGGAGTTTAATTGGGGTAAAGTCTGATTTTAGTCAGTTTTAGAAAAGTGAATTTCACGCTAAGGCTTGGAGAAAAGAGAAAAGAGGAGAAAGGTGAAGAACGTTCAAGATTCGTCGAGATTAGCTTGTGGATTTCGTCGGGACTGATCCCTACAAGGTATGTGAGATCACATAGCGTTGGGTTAGTTCACCCACGTGCCAAGCATGTTTAATTCAATGTATTTTCGTCCTAAAAAAATTTAGAATTTGATGTTCTTGAATATGAGTTGTGATTAAGGAGTTTCTTGATATTAAAGTGTTGATTCTTTGAGTTGTATGAGTTAGATTTTGTGTATATACCTTGGGTATCTGATACTAAAAGTAAATTTGAGAAAAAAAATCTATTAAAATCGATTTAAGATCAGAAAACGAGACCAAAAGTTCGGCAGATTTTTGCCTAAGGAACAGGTGGCACGACGTGCCCCCATTCCGCCAGGAAGGCTGGGGCGGCGCGCCAGCAGTGTTCCAGATTAGATCCCTAGTAAGTTGGGGCTGGCGCGGCGTGAACAGGATGCGCCCAAATCGTCGTTTTTCACCAACTTTTTGTCATTCAGTCCGTTTAAGCCTATCTAAAGTGTATTAACACTTTCTATTGATTCTAACTACTCTAAATGACTTGTAAACATCTAGAAATCATCCGGAAACATGAATCATAACCTTGAATCCATAAATTCAAATTCAAGGAAAGTCAAGAGCCAAGTCTACGAAGTTCTTACAGTCTTTTCAAGAAGTCTTTTCCAAATGTTTTAACTTTGTTTTAAGGCTTAAGTTCAAGTTAAGCAAAAAGTAAAGATTTGAAGTTTCATATCTTCTAAGAAGTATATGGGAACTAAGTATTCCCAAGAAGTTTGAAAATGTTTTCACATTTTGAGAAAGAAAAGGGAACATCGATTCCAAGAGAGCTTTTAAGCTAAGTTTTGAGTAATTATCTCAAACCAAAGAAAGAAGTTGTTTTAAAACATATGAGCTAAGTATATTTTTGAGAGTAGTATTGAACACCGATATGGGGATGCGAGTTCATATTAACTCAAGTATCCATAAACCATGTAGTAATCATAGCCTATGTTGTATTTAGCATTCCAACTCTCATACTCGTACATTCAATGTACTGATGCTAGTTGGCCTGCATCGTCTTATGATGCAGACACAGGTACTCCTCCTCTTGAGTAAGTTTATGTGGTTAGAGAGTATGCAGATGTGTTTTCTACTGATCTACCTAGTCTCCCTTCTGACCTTAATATTCATTTTGGTATTGATGTTGAGCTGGGCACGCAACCAGTTTCTATCTCGCCATACCGGATTGCTCAAGCTGAGTTGAGGGAGCTTAAGGAGAACCTTTAGGAACTCTTGGGCAAGGGGTTCATTAGACCGAGTGTATCCCCTTGGGGTGATCTTGTCCTATTCGTCAAGAAGAAGGATGGTACATTGGGTATGTTTATCGACTGTAGGCAGCATGTATCTTATGCCATAGATTGATGACTTATTTGACAAACTTCATGGTGCAACAATGTTTTCTAAGATAGATTTGAGGTTGGGCTACCACCAATTGAGGATTAGGGCAACAAACATCCCTAAGACTGCCTTTAGGACTCGGTATGACCATTATGAGTTCTTAGTCATGTCTTTTAGGCTAACTAATGCCCGAGCAGTGTTTATTGAGTTGGTGAACCATGTGTTCTTTGTGAAAGTGTTTATCGTAAACAAATAAATTAATATAATATAATATAAAACATAAAAGATATACTAAAAAATTGAGTATTTTTTGTTGGGATATTATTGCAATTAGAATTCAAGCTAGGAAGTTAATGCTTTTAAGATAGTATATATAGAAGTATATAGTATATATAGAAGTGTGTGTGTGTATATATATATATATATATATATATATATATATATATATATATATATAAATAGATATAGATAGCAATAGATATAAATTTAAAAAAGGACAAAATTCATGTAGTGTAGGTCATGTATAAATAATAAGTTTACAAGTAATACATGGTGACAAGTTGATGTTTTTTTTAATTGATTTGATTTTGAGATTTGATTTGTCAAGGTGATAACAGTTAGGGAATCTCCAACCCTATTGTCATGACCTGAAAATCAGGCCACGTTGGCACTACCACAACTCTCGAGTAGGAAAGCCAAACCCAAAATCAAAACTTACAGAAGTTAACAATTTCTTAATAATAAGAAGAAATAAGCAGAAATGAGAATAAAGATACAAAATAGGGTCATAGTATCGAAGTGTAAATACGATACACAATATACAAAAGAGGCCCTAAAGTCACCAGAAAATATAAACTATACAAAAGAACTAATCCTCGGACCTGGGTCATCAACACAAGAGCTACTAAAAATAGAAATTATATATATGCAAAGGAACTGACTAATTAGAATACAAAATACAAGTCAGTGAAAAAGAGGGAAACCAACAAGTCTTTGAACGCCAGGATCATACCACGAGCCATGTCTATGACAACCACGGGGGAATCCAACGCTCAGTGAGGGTGACTCGTACTAGGTGTTGCATCAGAAAAAGATGTAAAAATGTAGTATGAGTATTAAAACACAGGGTACTCAAGTAGGCATCATAGGCCGACTATGCTTAGAAGGATCATAAATATTAATAAGAAGCACGATAGTTCTAACAAGGAGTCTGACATAATGCTAGAAGTAAACATGTACTACCGACAAGAAAGACAATAACAATTCTAGCTATACAAGTCAGTCAATCACACAAAGAGATACAATGAACATGTGGCCAATGCAAGTTTAAAGCAAAAAGTTTTAGAATTATCTCGCTAGCTGTCATGTAGACCCACGTGACAAATGCAAAACCCACCTTAACCCCCACTACAAATGTAATAAAAAGGAAAAATCTAGAATGCAGTGTACGGGCCACTGGAGCTTATCAACATATGCATAAGAAGGCAAAAATAGTACATTTACTCCTAAAATCAAGTTACCTTCAATAAAAATTACTCCCTCTGTCCCAATTTATGTGACTTACTTTCCTTTTTCGTCACTCCCAAAAAGAATGACACATTTCTATATTAAGTAACAATTTAACTATAAAATGTCTATTTTACCCTTAATAAAATGATTTACAACTACACAAATTTCTATCATTCATTTTGGGCCACAAGTTTTAAAAGTCTTCCTTTCTTTCTTAAACTATGTGCCGAGTCATACTACCTCACATAAAATGGGACAGAGGGAGTAGTAAAACTAGTAATCTAGGTCTGTTGGAGCTAAAATCAATAGAAAACACAGCAAAACCCAGTAAGTTTTCTGTAAGCCTCTTTTCTTTCCAAAATCATATACAAATATGCTATTAGAATGCCATGACCATGAGTTCAGACCAACACAATCAAGCCATTCTCAAAACTCACACAGCTGAGTAAACGCATGTCACATCATAGTTGTACTAACTTGGAACTCCAGTCAATCCACGTTTACGGCCTTAGATCCAACACAATTCAATCAATACAATGATAGACTTACGGTCATGCAAAAAGTACTAAAAATATGTAAAAATAGGTTGCCAAATGAGTGCATAGAATGGACCGTAGAAGCTTGTACAAGCCGTAAACAAGTGTCCGTAAATGAAATTCAGAGTGTTTCAAAATTAAAAGCTTAAAGACTATGATGAAACAAGACGAATCGTAAAGCATTCCACAGATCGTAAATGTCATCCAGGGAAAATGTCTCGTGACTTAGTACTCACTGCTATCCATGAGAAGACTACAAGAGCCGTAAAGTGAACCATAGCCCATACATAGGGTCGTAAAAGCTACCGATTTTAGTATTCCAAGAACAATTTGGATAGGTTTTTGTATGTGTATGGATACTTTTCTTAGGTTTTTGTAACACCCCGTATACTAGAAAGACCAGAATGCAGATTTTCAGAAGTTGCAGGCACCACCAACGGAGACCACCTACGGACCGTAGGGAGACCCACAAACCGTAGGTGGGGGTCCGTGGTTGACCACCTATAACCCCCTCCCTAGGACCACAGAAAAATAAGATGAGTCTTGACCTACACCAGGACCTACGAACCGTAGGTCAGACCACGATATGTGGTCCAAGCTGTGGTTCAGACCCATTAGGATCCAGTTCCAGACGCCACACGACGGCTCACCAGGATGGACTGTAGGTTAGCCAACGGTCCGTCGATCAGGCCCGTCGTTGGCCCCGTCAGGTTTTATGTCAGGGGTTGTTTGGTCTTTTCATCCATGCATTGGACACCTAAATATGTCATTTAACCCCTCAACTACGTCGTTTTGGTTAGTTTAATCCTTGTAACTTAATCAGAACTTACCCTAGTCAATTCATTTTCCATAAATCGATCAAACTAGAGAAAAAGAAGAGAAATAGTCGATCAAACCCTCTCTGAAAATGCAACAAGTTTTTCCCAATTCCAACCCTAAAATCAAAAGATTTCTCCGTGAAATTTATCACTAGGTATGTGGGATTTAACTATTGGATTCCTTTATTCCACTAGGTCCTTAGAATTCAGTCAGATTCTTAATTTACTTCATATTATCTAGACCTAGGGTTTCTTCAACATTAGAAATTGTTGTGATTTAGTTGTTAGAATATTCCTAATATGATTTTCATGTAGTTGTACCATTGTTGCTTAGTTCCTTGCATGAAATTCAAAACCCTAGTTGTGTAGATTCGTTTAGCTTATGAAGTACACTAGCTAGGATAGATAAATAGATATGCATGCCTCAGTTTCAAATGTTTCATTATCAGTATTTAATGTTGCATTTTCAATTAGTATGACATAATATCGAGCTATTCAGTATAGTTAAGTTATGTTGTATTGTACACATTTCCAGTTGGGAGTAGGCTTAACACCGAGTTGGACTAGGGTCAGTTACCCTCACAGTCCCAAAACTACATGCCCCCGTAGGTTGTAAGTCCCCTCTGTGGGCATTATATTTAGTGATCACACCATTCATGCCTCTATACCCTTCGCAAGGTATATTGGGTCATCTCGATTGAGAGTATACATCGGACTCCATATTTAGCTCATGTGGTTTTGTGTAGGTAAATAATAGCTCCCACAGTCATATTTTAGTGCATTTGATCACGTGCACAGTTACATTTCAGTATTCAGTTTCAACATGTTTTGTACTTGGTCATTAAATCCAGTTTAGTTCATGTTCAGTATGTTTTAGTATATTCATCATGTTCAGATTATATCATTGCTTAGTATGCTTTCTTTAGTTATATGTTTTTTTAGCTTTATCCTATCTTGCATGCTCAATACCTTTCAAGTACTGACGCATACTCTGTGCCACATCTTTTTGTGATATAGGTTTAGGTCTTCAGCATTCAGCTCACGTGTAGATCGGTTCCCAATCTGTATTCAGCAGTATCAGTAGTGAGTCCTCATTCTTCGAGGACGATATACATGTTCTTTATATTTCAGTTTTACTAGAGTTAGTTGGGAACATGTCCCAGCATCTCTACCAGTTAGAGGCTTATTTCAGACATAGACAGATTTAGCCTTAGTATTTGAGTTATAGTTCAATATCTTAAACTATTATTCAATATTTTTATATATATATTCAGACTTAGATGGGTATTCCCCATCATTCAGTTTATCTCATGTTTTTAGATTCCACTTAGTATCTGTTTAAGTATGCTTATGATATGTCAGCTCAGGGTTAGCTTGGGGTCACTCGTTTTCCTAGGTCCCGTGTTTACTTCAAGTGGGTAGCATCGGGGCATGACAAACTTGGTATCAGAGCCTTAGTTTTAAGAGTCATAGGATGTCTGAAAAGCCGCACTAAGTAGAGTCACTTTCATGAGTGTAAAGCGTGCCATACCTATGAGGGGGAGGCTACAAAGTGTCTTTCAAAAAACTTTACTTTCTTGTTATTCTTATCGTGCATGGGTATGATCTCCTTTCTAACTTGACGTTATGTATTTCAGATCATGCCTCCTCGTATAGAATACACAAGGAATGCTAATGCCCGTAGAGCTAACACAATTCCTCCAGTCCTAGACCACGAGGTTTTAAATATAGAGTTTTGGAATGCTATTCAGCTTTTAGCCCAGAGTGTAGCCAACCAGAACAATCAGCAGGTACCAGTCCCTACAAATACTAGTGGTGGATCAATGGTTGGCAGGGTCCTTGATTTTGTTAGGATAAATCTGTTTGAGTTTCTAGTGTCACAAGTTGGTGAAGACCTCCAGAACTTCATTGACGAGGTTAAGAAAATCTTTGGAGTGATGCAGGTGACTGGAAATGATAGGGTAGAGATGGAGTCCTACCAGCTTAAGGATGTGGCTCACATATGGTTCATGCAGTGGAAGGAAAATAGGGGTGAAAATGCAGCTCCTGTGACTTGGGAATGTTTTACCGGAGCTTTTCTAGACAGGTTCTTCCCAAGAGAGTTAAGAGAGGCTAAGGCTCAGAAGTTTACGAATTTGAGACACGGTTCGATGTCAGTCCAAGAGTACGGGCTTAAGTTCACACATCTATCCAGGTATGCTCTACATATGGTTGCTGATCCCAGGGCACAAATGAGTAAGTTCATATTTGGGGTATCTGACTTGGTGAAGACAGAGTACAGAAATGCTATGTTGTTGGAGGATATGAATATCTCTAGGCTCATGACTCATGCCTAGCAGGTTGAGGGAGATAAGCTTAGAGAAATACCTAAGGACAACCAAAAGGCTAGAATAGGGAGCTATGAGTACTCTAAGCAAGAAATCGGGTGGTAAAAATCGCTCGCAGTTTCAACAAAGGTCATCAGCTCCAGAACCTTCATCAGCTAGTGCTCCACCCCCCAGTTTTTGATAAGATCAGAAAAGTAGGGCATCAGGATCTAAGTCTCAGGGGAGAACTTCAGGTAACAGAACCTACCCAACTTGTCCAAAGTGTGGTAAGAACCATCCGGGCGAGTGTCTTGCAGAGAAGAAATGATGTTTTGGATGAGGTCAGTCTGGTCACAGGTTGAGATATTCCCCTTATTCTAAATAGGGACAATGAGGTAACACTTATAGGACTCAGCCTACAGCTTCAGCAGCACCAGCAGGTCGCCCAACTCAGCAGGGTGCTTCATCTGGTACAGGTGACGGTCAGCGCCAGAACAGGTTGTATGATCTCCAAGCTCGCCAGGACCAGGAAGATTCTCCTGATGTGGTCATTGGTACGTTACAAGTCTTTCACTTAGATGTTTATGCTTTTTTAGATCCAGGGGCTCTACTCTTTCCTTTGTAACTCCATATATAGCAGTGACCTTCAGTGTCAGTCCAGAAACTCTTTCAGAACCCTTCTCAGTCTCTACTCCAGTTGGTGAGCCAGTTATAGCTAGATGGGTATACATAAATTTCCCTGTCATAGTCTCTCAAAAAGTAACCTAAGCAGATCTTGTAGAGTTAGAAATGGTAGACTTTGATGTCATTCTAGGCATGGATTGGTTACATTCTTTTTATGCCTTAGTCAATTGTAGAACTAGGACCGTTCATTTCCAATTTTCAAACGAGCAAAACTTAGAATGGAACGGTAGTAGGTTAGTATCTATGGGTTGATTTATCTCTTACCTTAAGGCGATAAAGATGATCTCTAAAGGGTATCTCTATCATCTAGTTCGGGTTAAGGATTCAAGCTCCGAAACCCCAACTTTTGAGTCGGTTCCAGTAGTAAATGAGTTTCTAGAAGTGTTTCTAAAAGATTTTCACGGAGTTCCTCCTGAAAGGGAAATCGACTTCTGAATTGATCTCTTTCCAGATACCTAGCCTATTTCTATTCATCCTTACAGAATGGCTCCAACTGAGGTTAAGGAATTGAAAGAGCAGTTGAAAGACTTTCTATATAAGGGCTTCATCAGACCCAGTATTTCCCCATGGGGCCCACCAGTGTTGTTTGTGAAAAATAAAGATGGTTCTCTCAGGATTGATGACTATCGACATATCAACAAAGTCACAATCAAGAATAAGTACCCTATCTCCAGGATTGATGACTTGTTCGACCAACTTCAGGGTGCTAGTCATTTTTTAATGATAGACCTCAGATATGGTTATCATCAGCTCAAAGTCAGAGATAGTGACATCCCAAAAATAGCCTTCAGAACTCGGTATGGTCATTATGAATTTGTAGTTATGATATTGGACTAGTGATTGCTCTTGCAGCTTTCATGGATATGATGAACAGGGTGTTCAAGCAGTATTTGGACCTGTTGTTATCGTCTTTATTGATGATATCCTCATTTACTCTAGGAATGAGGAAGAACATGCAACTCATTTGAGGGTTGTCCTGCATACTCGCAAAGATCGCCAGTTATTTGCTAAGTTTAGAAAATGTAAGTTGTGGTTACCATCAGTTTCTTTCCTTGGTCATACAGTGTCTAGTGAAGGGATCCGAGTGGATTCTCGGAAAATAGAGGCAGTGAAGCAATGGCCCAGACCTACCTCTCCTACAGATATCAGAAGTTTAATGGGTTTAGCAGGTTACTATATAAGGTTTGTAGAAGGATTTTCATCCATAGCTTCTCCATTGACTAAGTTGACTCAAAAAAAGGTTAAGTTTCAGTGGTAAGATGAGTGTGAGAAGAGCTTTGCAGAATTGAAAACTAGGTTGACTATAGCTCTTATTTTGACTCTACTAGAGGGTTCAGACGGTTATGTGATATATTGTGATATACCGAGAGTCGGCTTGGGTCGTGTGTCGATGCAGCGAGATAAGGTTATAGCTTATGCTCATGAGAAGAACTATTCAACCAATGACCTCGAGCTTGTAGCCGTAGTATTTGCCCTAAAGATTTGGAGACATTACTTGTATGGTGTTCACGTAGATGTGTTCACAAACCATAAAAGCCTTCAGTATGTGCTCACCCAGAAAGAGTTAAATCTTCGCCAAAGGAGATGGCTTGAATTCCTCAAGGACTATGTTATGAATGTGCTTTACCATCCTGGAAAGGCCAATGTAGTAGTTGATGCTCTTAGCAGACTATCTATGGGTAGTGTAGCACATGTTGAGGAAGAAAGGAAGGAATTGGCAAAAGATGTTTATCGACCTACTCGCTTAGGAGTTTGCCTTATGAACATATCTGATGATGGTGTGACAGTTCAGAATGGGTCAGAATCTTTATTGGTAGCGAAGGTTAAGGAAAAACAAGACAGTGATCCGATATTGCTTCAATTAAAGGGCACAATTCAGCAGCAGAAAGTTGAGCTTTTCTCCCAAGGGTGAGATGGTGTGCTTCGTTACTAGGGTTGTTTATGTGTTCCTAAAGTGGGTGAGTTGAGAAAACAGATCCTTACAGAAGCCCATAACTCCAGGTATTTGATCCATCCAGGTGCCACCAAGATGTACCTTGATCTGCGGGAAGTCTTTTGGTAGAATGGCATGAAGAGGGATATAGTAGATTTTGTGACAAAGTGCCCTAATTGTTAACAAATGAAGGTAGAACAACAGAAACCAGGAGGTATGACTCAAGAGATTAACATATCTACATGGAAGTGGGAAGTGATAATCATAAATTTCATTACGGATTTACCTTGTACTCACAGACAGTATGACTCCATTTGGGTGGTAGTAGACCGAGTTACCAAGTCTGGTCACTTCTTGGCTATCCAGGCTACAGATTCGGTGGAGGACTATGCCAAGCTTTACATTAATAAGGTACTCAGGTTGCATGGGGTTCCTTTGTCTATCATCTCAGATAGAGGTCCTCAGTTTACCTCTCATTTCTAGAAATCGTTTCAAAAAGGTCTTGGTACCCAAGTTAATCTCAGCACATCATTTCATCCACAGACGGATGGTCAGCCAGAACGTACCATTCAGACCTTATAGGACATGTTGATAGCTTGTGGGATCGACTTCAAGGGTAGTTGGGATTATCACCTTCCTCTTATTGAGTTCGCCTACAATAATAGCTACCATTCCAGTATTCAGATGACACCTTATGGGGCATTGTATGGGCGCAAATGCAGATCTCCAGTTGGTTGGTTTGAAGTAGGTGAAGCAGCCTAGACAGGGCCAGATTCGGTTCATAAGGCTATGGAAAAAGTTTGGTTGGTTTGAAGTAGGTGAAACAGCCTAGATAGGGCCAGATTCGGTTCATGAGGCTATGGAAAAAGTTCAGCTCATCAGAGATAGACTTAAGACAGCCCAGAGTCGCTAGAAGTCCTATGCAGATGTAAGGAGAAGGGACTTGGAGTTCCAAATCAGTGATTGGGTTTTCCTAAAAGTGTCACCTATGAAGGGGGTGATGAAATTTGGCAAGAAAGGGAAGCTCAGCCCCAGATATGTAGTACCTTAAAGGATCTTGAAAAGGGTTGGTAAAGTGGCTTATGAGTTAGAGTTGCCAGCCGAACTAGCAGCAGTCCATCCAGTCTTTCACATTTCATTGTTGAAGAAGTGTGTGGGTGATCCAACATCTATAGTACCATTAGAAAGTGTGATTGTGAAAGATAGTCTCACTTATAAAGAGGTGCCAGTTGAAATTCCTGATCGTCAGGTTTGAAGATTGAGAAAAAATGAAGTCACTTCAGTTAAGGTTTTGTGGATGAGTCAGTCCGTAAAGGGAGCTACTTGGGAAGCAAAAGCAGCCATGAAGGCCAAGTATCCCCATCTCTTTCCTTCCGATTCCATTCCAGCTTGAGGTAATAGTTCCTCTCCAGTCTCTCAGTTTACTCTTGCATGAATTCAGTCTTAGTAACATGCTCTTTCAATTAGTCTTGCATTTTAACCATATTTGCATAACCTTAGAACTCAGTTCAGTCAGAAATCAGTTTTTATACTTAGTGGTAGGGATTGCAACTCTTTCCCTCCATATCCAGCTAGTTTAGACTTCATTCGAGGACGAATGTTCCCAAAGGGGAGATAATGTAACACCATGTGTACTAGAAAGACCAGAATGCAGATTTTCAGAAGTTGAAGGCACCACCAACGAAGACCACCTATGGACCGTAGGGGGGACCCACTGACTGTAGGTGGGGTCCGTGGTTGGCCACCTCCAACCCCCTTCCTAGTTACCCAAAAAATATCAGATGAGTTTGGACCTACGAACAGTAGGTCAGACCATGGTCCGTGGTTCAGACCCCTCAGGATCCAGTCCCAGACGCCAAACGACGGCTGACTAGGATGGACCATAGGTCAATCGATGGTCCATCGGTCAGGCCCACCGTTGGTGCCGTCAGGTTTTAAGTCAGGGGTTGTTTGGTCTTTTCCCCTATGCGTTGGACACCTAAACTACGTCATTTAACCCTTAAACTACGCCGTATTGGTTAGTTTAAGCCAAGTAACTAAATCAGAACTTACCCTAGTCAATTCATTCTCCAAAAATCGATCAAACTAGAGAAAAAAATGAGAAACAGTCGTCCAAACCCTCTCCAAGAACGCCCCAAGTTTTCCTCAGCTCCAGCCCTGAAATCGAAAGATTTATTTATGGAATTCATCACCAGGTATGTGGGATTTCACTAGTGGATTCATTTCTTCCACTAGGTCCCTAGAATTCAGTCAGATTCTTGATTCCCTTCATATTATCTAGACCTAGGGTTTCTTGAAAGTTAGAAATTGTTGTGATTTAGCTGTTAGAATATTTCTAATCAGATTTCATGTTGTTGTAACACTGTTGCTTAGTTCCTTGCATTAAATTTAGAACCCTAGTTGTGTAGATTCGTTTAGTTCATGAATGACACTAGCTAGGACACATAAACAGATATACAAGCCTCAGTTTCAAATGTTTCATTATCAGTATTTAATGTTGCATCTTCAGTTAGCATGTTACAATATCGAGCTATTCAGTATAGTTTAGTTATGTTGTATTGTACACATTTCTAGTTGGGATTAGGCTTAACACCGAGTTGGACTAGGGTCAGTTACCCTCACAGTTCCAGAACTACGTGCCCTCGTAAGTTGTAAGTCCCCTATATGGGCATTATATTTAGTGATCACGCCAGTCATGCCTCTATACCCTTAGCAAGGTATATTGGGTCCTCTCGATGGGGCGTATGCATCGGACTCCACATTTAGCTCATGTGGTTTTATGTCGATAAATAGTAGCTCCCACAGTTAGATTCTAGTGCATTTAACCAGGTGCCCAGTTACATTTCAGTATTCAGTTTCAACATGTTTTGTACTTGGTCATTGCATCCAGTTTAGTTCATGTTTAATATGTTTTAGTATATTCATCATGTTTAGATTATATCATTGCTCAGTATGCTTTTTTCAGTTATATGTTTGTTTAGTTTTATCCTATCCTGCGTGCTCAATACCATACTACCTTTCAAGTACTGATGCATACTTTGCGCTACATCTTTTCGTGATGTAGGTTCAGGTCCTCAGCATTCAGCTCACGTGTAGATCGGTCCCCGATCCGTATTCGACAGTATCAGTGGTGAGTCTTCATTCTTCGTGGACGATAGACATGTTCTTTATATTTTAGTCTTTCCTTTTCATTTCAGTTTTACTAGAGTTAGTTGGGGACATGTCCCAGCATCTCTAGTCAGTGAGGCTTATTTGAGACATAGACAGATTCAGCCTTAATATTTGAGTTATAGTTCAGTATCTTAAACTCTTATTCAGTATATATATATATATATAGATTGAGTATTCCCCATCATTTAGTTTATCTCATGTTTTTAGCTTTCGCACAGTATCTGTTTAAGTATGCTTATGATATACCAGCTCAGGGTTAGCTTGGGGTTACTCGTTATCCTAGGTCCCGTGTTTACATCAAGGGGGTAGCCTCGGAGCGTGACAGTTTAATTAATTATGATATGCACATTTTGAGTTTGAGGAGGATTTTAACTATGCATTGATCTTTGATTTTTGACTTTACAAAAAATTCAAGATTCTGGATTATCAATATTCAATATTGTATGTTTATGATTTGTTCCAACTGAATTACTATGAATTGTGATCATACAATTATGAGTAGTTAAATCCACAACTAGGATTGTGAGAATCATGAATAATTAATGAAGTACACCTAATAAATAGTAATTGTTGAATGATGTGCATGCATTGTTCTTTCCTTCGTTTTGATTGCTTTTTAACAGATACATACTCTAGAACTTGTCTTATTCCTACTTGTCTGACCAAGGGGGTAACGAATGGGAAAATAAATTATACAATAGAGACTTGAGGTTGTCGACCCTCATCTAATAGCTTGAAATTGCCTACAGATAACTAATTTGGGATCAAAGATAATGGTTAGTAAACCATACACCTTTAGACTAACCATGTTGCGTGGCAAAATTCATCTACTTATGCAACAAATCATTTAGGTGATAAATGACTTACCGATCTTGTATGTGACACGCAATACAAGGTTACTAATACCATGATTTACTTAGTTAAGGATTCGTGGGGAACACAAAACCCTAGTTTCTTCTTTTATTGGTTTAAACCAAGTGAAATTGTTACTTTGTTACTTGCTACTTGCAATAATTACCATCATTACTTTCTATGCAAAGTCCCGTTTTACGGAAATAATACGACTAAGAGCACGAATAGTAATAATTAAACTAAGTTTGACCCTTATTCCTCATTGGTTCAACCCTAACCTTCATTAGGTTCCTTATTTAGACAACGATCACTTTATACTTCTTTTGAAAGGTGTAATCTGGGCGTATCAAGGGGTTTTATCTAACAACTACGATTTCAACAAGATTATGCAACAAAACAAGGAACTAACACAAATAAGATCTAAGCGTGTTGGAAAAGACTAGGGGCATGTGCATAGCGAAAGGAGTTTCAACTCGAATAGGCAAAGATTACCCGAGCAAGATTGATTCATATATGGATAAAATTTAGTCTAGATTACACTCGATATTCTCCCGAACTATCAAGTGTATATCCCTTGATTTCTCCCAAATTCCAAGACCCATTCAAATAAAACATCACACATGGCTTGAGTAGGTAAACTATTCCTAGCTCATATCATTAAATGTAAAATCACTCAGATTATTCCATCCCTAGCTCAAATTCATAGAGTAAATGTTATCAAGTCCTCACTATTGAGTTTTACCCAACTCCATTAGGCTTTCCGAGTTCAAATGGCATTAGAGATCTCAATCAATGTTTGCAACAACTTATTTTAGATTAAAACTTCAAGACAACAATATATCCTTGCAATACAATCATTATTAGAGTCGATTAATCAATACCCATTCGAGTTTTACACCCCTATCAGCAACCCCCCATCTCCGTAGATAAGGGCTTAGATACTTATAAAAGATGAAATAGAGACAATACCCACAAAGGAAAGCTCCTAATTTGTTAAGCAAAACTTGAATTCCAAGCTTGGATTGACACAAATATGAGGTTTCTCCTTTACAAGCTAGAAAGTTCCTACTACTTTTCTCTATTCTATATTTTCTATATATTCCTCTCTACATATCTCTATAGCCCTAATTGGGGAGAAGATAAGGGTACAAAATAGCACAAATCCGAAGGATAATCCCTATTATATCCTTGGAACATTCAAAAGGAAGCACTATTTTAAAAAATTGTATTTTTACGCTTCAGCTTCCATTTTTCAAACTTGCGCTAGACCGGAAAGACACCGATCAAAGAAAGTGGAGCACTAGTTGCCTCTCGCATCAACCTTCAGTTCTATAAGGTACACCTGAGGCAACATTTCTCCATTCAAGTCGGAATTTACCATCGAGACACATGTTTGCTTCTGCGAGACGCCAATTCCATCGCCAATGTGCTTCAGTGCTTTTTGTCTTCGAATCCATCAAACTTACTTTTTCCAAGGAATGCATGCATCCAAGAGAACTAGGACCTAAAAACCCTTCAATTAGAATTAAAACACGACAATAATTTATGAACTTGAGTAATATGAATCGATAAATTACCAACTCATCAAACCCCCCAAACTTGAATTATTGATTTGTCCTCAAGCAAAACACTCACTAAGCATAGAATCAAAGCTTAGCCACACCCAAGATAAGATTTGCATAACATAATTTCTAGAAATTAAGAACATAAGATTAAAAACAAAAAGATTCAAATAAAAAAGCACCATTTGTTATCGGTTCCACCATCATTCGCTAGGCAAAGGTTTTAGCAAAATGTTTTTGCACAATTGTGGGACGATAATTCTTTTCAAGAACCATCTTAAAGCATCTCACATGCCCAATTTTTTTTAATTCGAACAAAAATATTGCCCATAAATTTTTTATATAATTTCTTAAAAGTGAAGGATCTTTATTATAGGGTCAAAACAAAAACGATACTTTCTTCTTTGGTTATTAGATCAAAAGTCTAATGGAGGAAATTTGTCTTCTTAATTTCAAAATATTTGACAAACAATAAATTCTCCTAAATCCATTTGTTTTTCCAACATTATGAAAAAACTGGGGCGTCCAAAGAGCTGATATTTAGGCCAATCTTGTCAAATTTAATTGCATCGATCTTTAGGAGGATGTTCATATACAAAAGTAAATCAAGTACTAAGAGAAAGGTGCCTTGTAGTTAGTTGGAACATGACAGTTACATGACTAAACTGCCTGGCTTGCAGCTGGACTTTTTCATCTACTAGGAAGGGAAGCTTCTTTAAAATGACACACATATTTCATATCGCAATTGCCACTTCAATTATCATGTCCTAGCAGGTACTATGATCTGTTCTATTACTGTAACAAAACTGCACATTTGTGAAAAAATAGTGTACCCAAATCGAACGACGTCTTTTAGCTGAAAATGAATATCGTTATATCTATTGTATTCCACTTGTTTGTATTCCAAATGAGGTAATCTTGTTTATGACATTGCACATGATAAATGAATTTCCAATTCATTTCAGGAAGTAGTATTAATATCTTCTGATTAATAAATTTTTATTTTTGACCAATCTTCCTAATATGATTGATTTACTTTTGATACAGAGTTTCTGTCCAGTGTTTCCATCTTTGTTCTTCACGCTGTGAAATGATTGAGTAAACTAATTTATTTCTTAGTCTGGTTCAGACCAAACACCCTTCCTCAAATGTGGTTGTTACTATTAGTTCTTGACATTCCATGCGATTCAGCATGACATGTTTCACTTCCCTTATTTACGGAATTGCATTTACAAATCATTCAGCCAAATTTTGAAGTCGTTATCATTTTATATATAACAGATATTAAATGTTGTTCTTTGTGAAGAATATTGCAAAAAGAAACAAATAACAGGGTGCTGCCGGCCAAAAGAATCTAAACAGTGACGGCCTAGTTGTGGTCATCGGCTCTGTGTCTGCCAAATTCAAAAAATGAGATCAGGGAAGCTGCCAGTCTCTGGGAAAACCATAATGCTGCTATGCCTTGCTAGCTTTCTGGCAGGAACTATTTTTGCTAGCCGGAAATGGACTCAACCTGATTCTGAAATAAACACCGACCTCGTGATCCCCACCATGTCTAATCATGAAAAGCTTAGCACCATTTCACGCGAATGTGATCACAAGCGTGTAAGCTCAATTTTGAAACAACTACTTATTGTTGTTTGAAAATTCAACTTTCCGTGCTGTTATGAATGATTTTCACTTCATTTTTCATATATTTTGGCAGAAATTAGCGGAAAGCAATTCCGGATACATCATGGGGGAAGTCATGAAAACCCATCAAGCTATTAAGTAAGCACATTCTTGATAATGTATCAAAATAATTAATAGTATGCTGTCTTTAACAACTTTAACTTTTAAATGAGACGATCACACATTTTAATCCAGTGCATGACTCAAATACCATTCAAATTTGCGTATATTTTTTGTAACAGATCACTTGATAAAAGTATATCTACATTGGAGATGGAACTAGCTATAGCAAGGACAAGGCAAAAAGTCACCCAACATACAAAGGAAAACAGAGCATCAAATCAGAGCATTCCAAATAAAGCATTTATGGTGATTGGAATAAATACGGCATTCAGCAGCAGAAAAAGACGCGATTCTCTAAGAGAAACATGGATGCCTAAAGGTGTTGCTTGTTGTTATAAATAGTTTGAATTGTATAGATGATTTTGATCCATGTATATTCGTAATGCAGGAGATAAGCTACGGAAATTAGAGAAAGAGAAGGGGATAGTAATACGGTTTGTGATAGGACGTAGTGCTACACAAGGAGGAGTTTTGGATCGTGCCATTGATAGCGAGGAGGTTCAGTACAAAGATTTCCTTCGACTTGACCACATCGAGGGTTATCATGAGCTGTCCACCAAGACGAGATTATATTTCTCTAAAGTTGTCTCCATTTGGGACGCGGACTTCTACGTTAAAGTGGATGATGATGTCCATCTCAACTTGGGTACCTAATTTAGCCTTCAAAACATCATAACTACTTAATGCATACATAACTTATGTAATTAACTAAAACTTTTGCAGGTATGCTTGCTGGTACATTAGCAAAATACAAATTAAAACCACGAGTCTATATTGGGTGCATGAAGTCAGGGCCAGTTCTTTCCCAAAAGTGAGTCTAGTCCGTCTTCAATTTGTTCCTTAAAACAAAATCGGAATTTATTTCCTTCAGGATCGAAATATTATTTTTGCAGAGGATTAAAGTATCATGAGCCGGAGTATTTGAAATTCGGAGAAGAAGGAAACAAGTATTTCAGGCATGCGACAGGTCAAATATATGCCATCTCAAGAGACCTTGCTGCTTACATCTCCATGAACTCGTACGTTTCTTAAATGCAATTTTAGATCGAATAACGAATAAGATAACAAATTTTAACATGATTGTACATTTATGATGAAAATATCAGGGGTATATTACATAGATATGCAAATGAAGATGTTTCATTGGGATCGTGGTTAATTGGGCTGGAAGTGGAACATGTGGATGAACGTTCAATGTGCTGTGGGACTCCTCCAGATTGTGAATGGAAGGCAAAAGGAGGGAATATGTGTGTGGCATCATTTGATTGGTCATGCAGCGGAGTATGCAATTCGGTAGAGAGGATGAAACATGTGCATCACTCATGCGGCGAAGCTGATGCAGCTGTATGGAATCTTGCTAATCCTCTCCTAGACATTTATCCATAAACTCAATTAGTATTTCTTTTCCCATTAATAAATTATGCAATCCTTGTTTTTCCTTATTTTTCTATATTCACTCTCTTTGCCAAAATGCCTATTCCTTTTTTCTATCACCATTTATCTCACTTTTCCGTGAATAACAATGTTCCCTCTAATATGCTATACAACTAAGCTAAAAGACTAATATTAGGAGCGTACAAAATCGAATTAAATCATAAATTGAGTCAAATTGAAAAAAAATATCGATTAATGGTTTGATTTGACTTGGTTTGGTATTGAAAAAATTAACCCGACTATACTTGGCTTGGTTTGGTTTTAACTAAAAAAAATCAACTCAAGACCAAACCAACTCGACATTATATATATATTTTTTAAAATTTATTTTATACATAAAAGTATTTACTTTGATGTAATTTCTAAATATTACTTATACGTTTTCGTTTTCATAATTTTTATCTTTTAACATATTTTTTTTCAAGCTTTTTGAGACTTAGAATTATGAATGGTCTAATAAAGGTTGTAGTTCCTAGATATTAGACTTATTTTAGCATTATTTAGTACTTTTAAATTATGATCATTTTAATTATGACTTTGCAATATTTATTTTATATGATGATTTCGTTATTATTTTTTATTGAATATTTTAGTGTCATCACTCATCTCATATTTTGTGTTATTTTCTTAAGAAACACCTTAGATAATTGTATTTTGGTTGGACTAAAGAAATATTTTGAGCACAAGTTAATTATATGTTTGTATGCATACTTTACCGGAAAAATCCAAAAATCTGAAAAAAAAATTGAGGTTTTATTAGTTTGGTTTGATTTAAAAATTTAAAAATCGGACACAATGGTTTGATTTGGTATTTGAAAAATCCAAACCAACCCAAGGTTGAAAAACCAGAAAAAAATCGAGTTTTATTAGTTTGGTGTAGTTTATAAATTTAAATTTTTTTTAACACAAATAATTTAATTTGATATTTAAAAAACTCGATCATATACACCCCTAACTAATATTATAACCAAGAAAATGTACAGACACAAAAAATGAGAGTTTTCTTTTATTCTCCTAAATATATTCAAGTGTCTATAATAAGAGCACGCGTGCCTCTATTTTTAATGGTCAAGTGTTAGTGGGAAGATGGAGAGATTCATTTTGTTGACATTCATAAAAATGATATTTGTAACACTTTCTGTTGGACGTCCAGAGATGGTGTGCCTCCTTAAAATTTTATTAAGAAAAAATCTTGTTAAAAATAAATTTTAATAATAAAAAAGAGAATACACATATCTTTTAGTATGGATTGTTTGTTACCTCGTTAAAAATCTTCTAAAGAAAACCAAGTAGGACAAAACCTTATCAAAGAAAGAAAAGGTGTGATGCCTTCTTTATTCCCCTTAATAAAATCATTACTTGATATCTCAAAGACAATTAATTTTCCCCTTATGTAAAAACTTCTCAAATGTTGAGATCACCGATCCTCAGTGAGCTATTCCGCCAAACTATCATATTTTATATTTTAAGAAAAAAAATATTTTCACAATTGCATTGAGAATTGTGTCTGAAAAAGTATTTTGCTGAAATTAACTTTATCGTGGTCTTCGTTAATATATTCTTCTTTCAGTTGAAATTTGCAAGTAGTATGTCTGCAATATTACTTGAATATTCTTTTCAAATTAAAATCACACATCTCTTGATGTGTTTGAGTCACATGCTTTAAAAGTTGATAGTGTCTTTGCTTGATTTGAAACAAATATCAATATTTGACTACCTTATAGAATATGATAATATGACAATACCCGTAAATGCAAATAGATAACTTTCGTAAGATCAAACATTATGTAGATCAGATCATATGATCTTCCTGTTGATTTAAGAAATATTGACTGCTCGACTAAAGTATTTTGATAATGAGACTTAATGTTTGAGAACCAAATTCAGTTCTACAATAAGTCTAGTCTATCCAATAATAAACTGAACCAAGATACAAATGTAAGATTAAATACTTTAATACATAATATCAGAATCTTGAACATGATAATCTTACATAGAGGTCGTTAGAGGCATATACCTGATGCGGAAGACATCATCATAGAGAAAAGCGAAAGTGTTAGTCGTAAATTAGTTTCTACCTCCTTGCCCTAGCCTTACATTACCACAACCGTCAGCAATGAAATTATTGTAGAGAATATGAGGTAATCCTAATAGGTGGAAGGATGACCAATTTATAGAGGTTAAGACTTAATCTGGTACGTCCATCAAGTAACAAATGTACGGACGAGACCTATTATTCATTAAATATTATTTATGGTATTGCTTGGGCTGCAAGTAAACTTGGGCCATAAGTAAGAAATAATTAATAATTCTTACATTCTCCCACTTGGCCCAATAATCATATAACATTAATATTTCATAAACATTGCGCATATAATAAATATCTTCTATAATTGTAACACCCCAGAAAATTTTTGAGCTAAGACTTGAACCATCCTTCGTTGTGAGTAGGATTTTACCGAGGAATTAAAATTTCTTAAGTGTTAAGTTCACTAGATATAGCACCTTGAGTTCGAAAAAGAACTAAATTGGAAATAGCAAAATCTAAAATTTTGCAAATTAAGCTAAGTATGAGTTTTGAGTCAACTTCAAACGACCATAACTCCTAGCTCAGGATGTGTTACGTATGCTACCAGGTACCTTAGGAAAGATCTTTGAATTATCTTTCTAAAGCCACCGAGTTTGCTAAGTTTCGATTTTGGATGAGTGAGATATGGCCTTTTGAAGTTAGGTTGTCAAGTTAAGCAAAGTTAGCCAAAAATAGTGAGGGGTATTTTGGTCTTTTCCTTATTCAATCAGATTTAATTCATTTTTAATAATATTTTAGGGTCTAATCCTATTCAGTTCAGTTTTATAATCCTAAAATTAGCATAGAGTTTTAGTTGAGAGTTCAAGAAGAGAGAAGAAGAGAAAAGAGGAGAAAAGAGGAGAGGATCAAGCGTCCGTCGAGATCCTTGCGTGTTGTAGCGGATTTTCGTCATGGGTTTGATCCTTAAGAGGTATGTGAGATTACATAGCATTGGGTTAGTTCACCCACGCGCCAAGCATGTTTAATTCAGCGTATTTTCGTCCTAAAAAGATTGAGAATTTGATGTTCTTGATAGTTGTTCTTGAATTTATTTCGTTCTTGAACATGAGTTGGGATTAAGGAGTTTCTTGATGATTAAGTGTTGTTTCTTTAAGTTGTTGGGTTAGATTTTGTGTATATAATTTGGGTACATGAATCTAAAGTGAATTTGAGAAAAAGAATCGAATTAAAACGATTTAGGATCAGAAAACCAGATCAATAGCTCATCAAATTTTTTGCCTGAAGGGAGGCTGGCGCGACGCGCCCCCATAGCGCCAGGTAGTCTGGGGCGGCGAGCCAGTAGTGAGCCAGATTTGAGCCCCAGTAAGTTGGGGCTGGCGCGGTGCGGCCGGGATGCGCCCAAATCATCGTTTTTCACCAGTTTTCGTCGTTTAGCCTATTTAAGTCCTTTTAAAGTGTATTAACACTTTCTATTGATTCTAACTACTCTAAATGACTTTTAAACATCTAGAAATCATCCAAAAACATGAATCATAACCTTTAATCCATAAATTCAAATTCAAGGAAAGTTAAGAGCCAAGTTTAGGAAGTTCTTCGAGTCTTTTCAAGTAGTCTTTTGCAAATGCTTTTAATTTTGTTTTAAGACTTACAGTTCAAGTTGAGTAAAGAGTAAAGATTGAAGTTCATTTCTTCAAAAGTATATGGGGACTAAGTATTCCCAAAAAGATTTAAAATGTTTTCACATTTAAATAAGAACGGAAACTGAGATTTTCAAAGAGCCTTCGGGCAAGTTTTCAGAAAAGAGAAATAGCTTTCTAAATGAAGTAAGCAGGTAAACTGAGATTTTCGAGATGGCCTTTGAGCTATGTTTTTGAGCACTAATCTCAAATCACAGAAGAGGTATATGTTTAAACATAAAGAACTAAGTATTTTTGGGAGTAGTACTGAGCACCGATATGGGGATGCGAGTTCATATTAACTCAGGTCTCCATAAATCATGTAGCCATCATGGGTAGAAAAGGGTCATACTTTTTAGATGAATCTTTTTCGCATAGACTAGTGGATCCACTTAGTGAGTTAGCTTCCTATATCACGGCAAGGTATAGGATGGGCCTCGGCAGCATGAGGTAAAGCGTTGTATCATCATTATAGTTCTTAGTGATGGTTGTCGGTTAGAGAAACTCCCACAACAGTAGTAGCATGGTTCCTCAAGGGGTTCTGCTTAGTGTGAATGGGGGTATGAGACTTTGAGAGGGAGCATGGTTTGTCTTTTTATGATATTATGATTATGAATTGACAGCATGTTTTCAACAATTTTTCTTTATATTGCACTTGTTTTAAACTGTTATATAATGAAATGAGTTTATTTAAGTATTCAAGAGTTGAGAAGAGCCAAGTAGGTGTTTCTTTCATAATCTCTTTCGAGCCTATGTTGTTTTAGCATTCCAACTCGCATACTCGTACATTCAATGTACTGATGCCAGTTGGCCTGCATCGTCTTATGATGCAGACACAGGTAACTAGAATCAGCATCAGGCTTATTCGTTGATCCAGTGAGCAGTTCAGAGTCTGTTGGTCAGCCTTTTCGCATTCCAGAGGACTCCTTCACATTGCTTTAAGTTTTAGTATTAGTTCATTAGGATGTGGCGGGCCTGTCCCGACATCCATCTCAGTTGTTTAGAGGCTTCATAGATAGTCAGACAGTCAGACAGTTAGTTAGTGAATTCAGTTGTCTTTACTTTTCATTTCATATGTTAAGACTTGAGTTGCCATTTTGGCCAAGTTGAATGTTGACTATTAAACATTCTAAGTTATTTCATTAGTTAAGTTGAGTAGTGTGCTATTGATCTTTATAATTATGCATATAGTTTTCCACTGAGTTAGTAAGCCAGGCCAAGAGTTCTCTTGAGGCCAGCAATGGTCTTCGAGTGCCAGCCACGTCCAGGGTGTAGGCTCGGGGCATGACAATAATGTCCATCATACATGCCACAATATAACAAAGTACTAATGCGAGTTATGATGGTTGTACATAAATTTTAAGCTACATACTTCCTTCCATATACTACTACATTAGCAACTTATCATACTAGGTTCATAAACTATAAAAACATATAACATTACGGTCCACAATAATGTCTCATAAAGACTTATCTTGTAATATCTCAAAACAATAATGTATACACCATTATGAGAAACAAGAAATTCATTAATGTATATCAGAAACACATAATAGTGCTCAGAGTGTAAAAACATCATAAAAGTATCAATCATAAGTACAACCAAGACTCATTCTTTGAAAATGTTCTTCAAATGTCTTTGGTTGTAAGCCTTTTGTTAACGGATCTGCAATCATGAGATCAGTTCTAATATTCTCAAGTAACACTCTTTGTTTCTGAACTTCTTCCTTGACAGTAAAATACTTTAATTTCATATGTTTGGCACCTTTGGAGTACTTATCGTTCTTGGAGAAGAATATTGTTGCAGTAATATCACAATAAATTTTCAGCGGCTTGGTAATGGTGTCGACAACCCTAAGTCCTGAAATGAAGTTCTGCAACCATAATGCATGAATTGTGGCTTCATAACATGCCACAAACTTTCTTTGTGGTTTTTCATTGATCAATTCTAGGATTACTTTGATATCTTTCTATCATTTCGACCGCAAAATTAATATCCAATCTTGTGCAAGTTTGAACATACATCAAACTTCCAAAACTAGAAGATAAGGAATTGTTTCCATTTCTTTTCGTTCTACATCATTCTTTGGGCATTGCATGAGATTAAATTTTTCCCCTTTTTTTTAATAGGAACTATTCTTGTTGAACAATTGTTCATGTTAAATCTCTCTAGGTCTCTTTCGATATAGCCTTTTTTGAGACAATCTCAATAATTCTTGTGATCTATCACCGAATATTTCTATCCCTATCACATAGGATATCTCACCCATATCTTTCATTTCAAAGTTCATAGAGAGAAAGTCATTCTTCTCACGCAATTATGCCTAAATCATTAGCAGTAAGTAAATTGTCATCAACATACATGACTAAAAATATAAACTCACTCCCAATGATCTTTTGATATATACACCGATCAGCGGTAATCTCCTTAAATCCAAAAGATGTTATGGTATCATTATATACCATTGTCGTGAGGCTTGTTTGAGTTCATATATTGTCTTCTTTAGCTTATACACCATTTGATCTTTTCCTTTAATTTTGAAACCCTTTGGTTGGTCCATATAAACATCCTCATTCGAGGTCTCCATTAAGAAAGGTAGTTTTCACATCCATTTGATGTAACTTTAAATCATAATGATCTACCAATGCCAAAACAATTCTTAACGAGTCTTTCTTTGAGACCGGTGAAAAGGTTTCTTTATAATCAATGCCTCTTTTTTGAGTGTATCCCTTGGCAACACGTCTAACTTTATATCGTTCAATATTACCATTAGAATCATATTTGGTCTTGAAGACTCATCCACACCCGATTCTTTTAAAACTTTCTGGTAATTGAACAAGATCCCAGACTTTGTTGTATTCCATGAATTATAACTCTTCATTCATGGCAGCAATCCATTTATCAGACTCAGTAATTTCTATGGCTTGTGAAAATGAAATCGGATCTTTATTAATTCCAATGTCAAAATCTAACCCTTGCAAATAAATAACATAATCATCTGAAACGGCCGATTTTTTTTTCTCTTTGAGATTTTCTTAATGGCACTGTTTGTGGTTCATTTGCGTCAGATACTTGTGAGTTAGTTTTTTCTTGAAATGTTTCACCCAAATATTGTTCAACATTGTTAAAATGTTCTTCAACAAGAGGAGCAACATTTGTTATTGGTGTGGAAGTAGGCACATTCAAGGGCAATGGAATATTTACCCTTACCTCATTAATTTCCACACTTTGTCGTTCAACACTCCCACTAACTTCACCATTCTCAATGAATTTTGCATTATCGATTTCAACGATTCTCGAACTATGATTTGAACAGTAAAACCTATACCCTTTAGATTTCTCTGGATAACCAATAAAGTAACCACTTACCGTTCGAGAATCTAATTTTTTTTCATGTGGATTATAAACTCTAGCTTCCGCTTGACAACCCCAAACATGCAGGTGTCTTAAACTAGGCTTTCTTCTAGTCCACGATTCAAAAGAGGTCTTTGGAACTGCCTTACGAGGAATCATGTTCAATAAATATACAACAATTTTAATAACATATATCCACAATGAGTTGGGTAATGAGGAATTACTCATCATACTCATAACCATATCCATAAGTGTTCGATTACGCCTTTCTGCAACACCATTTTGTTGAGGTCTTCATGGCATAGTATACTGTGCACATATGCCATGCTCTTCGAAGAATTTTGCAAATGGACTTGGACATTGTCCTGATTTATTATACTTTCCGTAATATTCACCAACTCTATCTGACCTAATGATTTTCACTTTCTTATCTAATTGTCTTTCAACCTCTTTAAAGTACACTTTGAGAGCGTCCGCTGCTTGAGATTTTTCTTTCAATAAATAGATAAATTCATAATATGAAAAATCATTGATAAAGGTGATAAAATATTTTTCTCCATCAAAAGATGGAACATGAAAGGGTCTGCAAATATCAGTGTGTATAATTTCAAGAAGCTGTTTTCCTTTAATGCAATCCAAACATATATCAAGATCAACAAAATTCAAATTCAAAAGAATTTCATTCTTTACTAATGTTTCTAATTGTTCTTTGGATACATGACCCAAACGTTTATGCCACAACTAAACAAAACTTTCATTTAGCGATAGTGTCCTTCCTTTCTACAGAAACGACAAACATCAGCATTGAGTTTCTTATAAGCATCATGTGGAACTTTAGCAGGTGTTTTCTTCTTCTTAAACTTGTTGACCTTCACTTTAAGTCATTAACCCATGAGGTTAATGGAATGACCTTTTTATTTCTTAAGTATTGACTCTTCTTGAGTAAGCATACTGGACAATTTACTAACATCTCTCTTATCTTAATAGTGTTATAGTTAGTTTGGAATGGTACATACTCAAGAGGCAATGAGTTCAGAATAAACTGAACCAAGAAGGTGCCATGCCCTTTCATCCCCAAGGTACGAAAGTCTTGTTGCAGAGTTAGTCATCTCGATGATATGATTTTGCATACTACGCGACCCATCAAACTTCATGGTCGTGAGTTCCAGCCATTAGTGTACCAGCCAGAGACTTGTCAGCAGAATGAAAAATGTTCTTCCACAAACTTCAAGTATTCCCTGACACTTTCTGTTTGTGGAATAGTACTCTTAATGTTGTTAGCAAGAGTCATTCGCATAAACATAAGGCTTAATCTGTTAGAAAGCTCCCATGATTTATGAAAAGACTTCTCATCCTTACTGCTCTTATCAGTAATGGCAGTGGGTTTGTCATTCAGCAGAGTCAAGTCAAGATCCATCACACATAAGTGGAATTGGACTTGTCCATTCCATTCAGAGAAGTTCAATCCATTGAACATAGTAACAGAAGAAGCATGCGAATGAAGAGGAATAACTGCAAAATAGATATACATGCTCACAAATCAGAAAATAATGTGAATTCAGTAAAACGATAAAAATATATCGTAATTCTCCTTTGGGTAGATACTACGACACATTATCATAATTTAAATGTCATTTTTATCTTTGATAGGTAATTGAATATTTTTTATCAAATATATACGATATCTTTGGATATACAATATATGTTTGACTAACATATTAATATACCTCATAATTTTCACTATTCGTAGAATGATAGATTCACCTTTGGGTAAATTCTTAAGTTCTAGCAATAGTGAAAGTCAATTTATCTATTTATTTTTTGATATAGGCATTTAATTAACCTTCATAGATAAATGGCAATTTTATGAGTGCATATTTTTCTTAACCATACTAGTTTGGTCACTTTGGTGACTAACAAGTTATATGAATACAAATGCATACATAATCTCATAAAATTTTGTGCATGTGAATAATTTTAAACATTTTAGTTTGGCCACTTTGGTGACTAACAAACTATAGAAACATAATACATGCATCAAGTGATCATAAATATTATATGTGTAGACGCTAATTTCTCTAGTTTGACCACTTTAGTGACTAACAAGCTATATAAATACAAATGCGTACATAATATCATAAAAATTTGTGCGTGTGAATAATTTTATACATTTTAGTTTGGCTACTTTGGTGACTAACAAACTATAGAAACATAATACATTCATCAGGTTGAAAAACCAGACTCGGTCTCTTTTGTAATACTGACTATGCTAATAAATAATGAATTGTATTAATCCACACACATGTCAAGTGATCATAAATATTATATGTGTAGGCGTTAATTTCTCTAGTTTGGCCACTTTGGTGACTAACAAATTATATTGCACTAACTACACACATATTATTTATTGCTTAGTATAATAATCACTTTAATTTATTGCACAATCTAAAAACAAATATAATTATTATATTATGAGAAGATTAAGATTTTAGAATTTGTGCAAATTAAACTTTGCTAACAAGACTTCATTAACTTAAGAGTGCAAACACCTTTAATTAATAGTCAAGAACAAAAACCGGAATTTCTACCACTCATTAGATTATTATTTTTATTAGCAGGTAGAAGTAAATAGTATATGTAATCATCACATGGTGGCGTGGCATCATGCCCATGATTTTTTTAGAGTGCTCATGTTCTTCTCAGTTAATTAGAACAACTCGAAAGCCAACGTCTATATTATGAGTAACAACTTTTAGTAGTTGCAATTCCAATCTCAATTATAAACTAGTACTCCCTCCGTTTCATTTTATGTGGCAACATTTGATCCGACACGGAGTTTAAGAAATAAATAAAGACTTTGAAATGTTTATCAAATTGCCCTTTAAAAAGTAGACTCACTTTTCTCTATCCTCATAAATGTATTGGAATATTATTTTAAGATTAAGTGGAACCAACAAGGGTAAAAGAGGAATTGTACCTTTAAATATTTATCATATAAGGAAATGTGACATTATTTTTGGGATTGACCAAAAAGGAAATGGTGCCACATAAAATGGGACAGGGGGAGTAGTATTTTTCCACCTACAAAAGCTTGAGAGACGGTAATGTTGACGTTGTCGTGTCAATTTTTTAATTCCGTTACATGATAATTATTTTCATATATATGTAAGATTATCTGTTCAAACAATCTAGGCTCAGATGTCACATGTAAGATTAAATACTTTAATACATAATATCAGGATTTTGAACACAACAATCTTACATAGAGATCGTTAGGGGCACATACCTGATGTGGAAGACATCATCATAGAGAAAAGCGGAAGCATTAGTCGTAAATTGGTTTCTACCTCCTTGCCCTAGCCTTACGTTACCACAACCGTCAGCGATGTAATTATTGTAGAGAATATGTGGTAACCCTAATAGGTGGAAGGATGACTAATTTATAGAGGTTAAGACTTAATCTGGTACGTCCATCAAGTAACCAATGTACGGACGAGATCTATTATTCATTAAATATTATTTATGATATTACTTGGGCTGCAAGTAAACTTGGACTATAAGTAAGAAATAATTAATAATTCTTACATTTTCCCACTTGATGAGTACAATCAAATCTCATTTCGCTCTACGGCAAAGTAAATCAGGAACACTCCACAAACAACCCATCAAGGTACCTATCGTGTTAATAAATAAAAATTGACCTCTTGAATCGACAGTATAAACTATTCGAGATGAAAGATGAAGACACTATTCGAGAGATTCCTACCAGATTCGCGCCTATCATTAATGAAATATACGCACTTGCAGAGATTGTCCCTAATGGGAAAGCAGGTCACAAATTACTTAGTGTACTACCTAAGTATTGGAAAGCAAAGCTTAGGCCATCTAAGAGGCCGGTGACATGGATACACACACCATGGATGAACTCATGTAAAATCTTAAACACATGATGAACGCTTAATTATGTCCCATTTTTAAGTCTTAGGCGGTCATTTGCAAAACAATACCCAACTTTAGAGTTGAGGTGGATCAAACAATAATAATCGATAGTTATGATTACTCTTTTATATATATATATATATACACACACATATATACATATAATGTGGGAATTAAAGGAACAACTAGAAATTATCAATATCAAGTATCAAAAGCAAGGAATCAACACAAATACGATCTACTAAGTTTGGAAATGACTAGGGTGTGTATCACAGTGGGGTTTCAACTCAATAAGTAAAGATTAATCACAACTAAATCAATTGATGCATGGATAGAGTTTGGTCTATAGTCTCTCTCTCTCTCTCTCTCTATATATATATATATATAATGTGGGAATTAAGGGAACAACTAAAAATATCAATATCAAGTATCAAGTATTTGGTGGTCTTCATGGATGTATTACGTGTTGGCAAAAGATATGAACGACTATTCGAATAAGATGTTAACAGAGAGAAACTTGATCTTCTTTTATTACTTCAGAAGACAACTCTACAAGTCTTCAAATAGAACTTGGAAAGAAGCAAACCTAGAGAAAAAATAGGGCACTAATTTAGCACTAACCCATGACTTGCTAACTAACTAACATCAAATAATTAGGACTCCTAGAGCTAGTTAACTGGAAACATAAAGGACTCCTAAAAGTACTGCCACTAACAACATTAAATTTTGAATCAGTCAACTAACACTTCCCCTTGATTCAAAATCACACACTCCCAACTGCAACCTGAAATATTCATGCTTAGCTTGAGGAAGAGACTTCATAAATATATCTGATGCTTGCTCATTTGTGCCGCAGAATTTCAACACTATTCTTCCATCCGCCACTAATGTCCGGATAAAGTGATATTGCACATCAATGTGCTTAGTTCTCCTATGAAAAAAAGGATTCTTAGCCATGGCATTTGCTAATTTGCTATCAGTAAAAAAAATCTCACTAGATTCATTTTGCTCGTAACTAAAATCTTCAAGTAGTTTCTGGAGCCATAAAGCTTATCGTGCTGCTAAATTTGTTGTTGTATACTCTGCCTCAGATGTCAACAAAGCTATTGTCTCCTGCTTCTTTGAACTCTGTGTCACAACTCCAGAACCAAAGCTGAAACAATTTCGGAAGTGTTTTTTCGGTCATCCAAGCAACTTGCATAATCACTGTCAGTAAAGCCAACCAATCTGAAATTTGGTGCTTTAGAATACCAGATGCCAAAGTCTGTTGTTCCAGCAACATAACGAAGAACTTGCTTCACAACACCAAAATATTGCTTTGTGGGACTTTGCAAAAATCTGGACAAAACACTAACAGAAAAGGCAATGTCAGGTCTAGTGTGCGTTAGATAATTCAAGCCTCTAACTAAACTTCTAAATAATTTAGGACTTGCTTTCTCAGTTCCATCTGCACGCTGCAACTTTTCATTGATATTCATCGGTATAGTTGTTCACCATACAAAACTTTTTCAAAAGATCCTCCGCATATTTCTTTTGAGAAATAAAAATTCCATCTTTATCTTGGATCACCTCAAGCCTCAAGAAATATTTCAGTAAGCCCAAGTCAGACATCTCAAAGTTTCTTATCATACTGGACTTGAAATCATTAACTAAAGACTTTGAGGAACCAATATAAATCATGTCATCAACATAGAGACAAACCAACAAAAATTCGTCAGTACTTTGTTTCTTCAAGTACAATGTGGGCTCGTTGTCAATTCTTCTAAATCCTCTACCTTGAAAGACTGAGTCAATTTTGCTATACCATGCACGTGGAGCTTGCTTTAGCCCGTAAAGAACTTTTCTTAACTTGTAAACTTTATTCTCATTGCCAGTAATCATAAAGCCTTGAGGTTGTGAAGCATAAACCTCCTCTTCTAAATAGACATTCAAGAAAGTAAACTTCACATCAAATTGATACACGGGCAAGTGCAATTGCACAGCCAAAGCCAAAACAACTCTCACTGTTTCAAATCGAGCAATAGGAGAAAAAGTTTTGTCAAAATCTACACCTTGTTGTTGTGAATATCCTTTAGTCACGAGTCGAGCTTTGTGCTTTTGAATGCTCCCATCAGCATTGTACTTTGTTCAAAACACTCATTTGAGCCCTATTACATTCTTTCATTCAGGTGCATCAACTAACTCCCATGTAGAGTTTCTTTCAATTGCTTGCATCTCTTCAATCATAGCATTCTTCCATTCAGATTGTTTTACTGCTTCTTCATAACAAACAGGATCTGAAACAAGTAAAGAAAATTGACAATAATTATTATGTTTCTTTTCCCTTGTTGATCTTCTTAGTGGAATTGACTCAACTAAGACTCATCAGGTGCAACAGTTGTTGATGGTGCAATTGATGAGCTAACAGATAAACTTACAGGAGAAGAATT
Organism: Solanum verrucosum; assembly: GCF_900185275.1. NCBI lineage: Eukaryota > Viridiplantae > Streptophyta > Magnoliopsida > Solanales > Solanaceae > Solanum > Solanum verrucosum. The sequence goes on from NW_026020412.1 coordinate 408,065, forward strand.
GGGTGAATTTCCAGAATCTACTACAGGTTCTTCATCAGTATATAGCAATTGGATATTGGATATCAGGTTCCCAGAATCAAAGTTCCAACTTACATCCTTATTAAACACAACATTTCTACTTATGATCACTTTTCCACTTATCGGATTATATAAATAATATGCTTTGGATTGAAGACTATAGCCAACAAAAATGCATTTTATAGATTTTTCATCAAGCTTAGAGTGAAAATTAACCAAAGCATGTGCTATACAACCAAAGATTCTTAAGTGGCTTACCTGAGGCTTCTTACCATTCCAAGCTTCAAGAGGTGTTGTGTTCCAAACAACCTTTGTTGGCGAGATATTCAAAAGATATACAACAGTTGCAACAACTTTTCCCCAAAAATAATCTAGCAGACCCTTTGTTTTCAGTGAACTTCAAGCCATTTCCATCACCGTCTTATTCTTCTGCTCGGCCACACCATTTTGTTCTTGTGTATATGGAGATGTAAATTCCTTGCGAATTCCATTCTCATCACAGAATAAATTAAAATCATTAGACAAGAATTCACCACCTCTATCACTGCGGAGTGATTTTATCTTGTTGCCACTTTGATTCTCTACAAATGCCTTAAATTTCTTGAAATTCTCAAAGGTTTCATATTTGAATTTTAAGAAATAAACCCAAATAAAGCGGTTGTAATCATCAGTAAACATAAAAAAAATATCGACTTTCATCAAGGGATTCTATTTTCATTGGCCCGCACAAATCAGCATGCACAAGTTCAAGACAAGTTATAGCCCTCCATGATTTTCCCACTGGAAATGATTTCCTAGTTTGCTTCCCATAGATACATCCTTCACACAGGTCAAGTTCATTGATTTTTGGCAAGCCAATAACCATGTCTTTTTGAACCAAAAGTTTCAACCCATTAACATTCAAATGTCCATAACGTAAGTGCCACAAATTAGTCTCATTTTTCCCTTTAACAACTAAGGCAGTATTACCAACATTTGAAATATCAAGAGGAAACATTTTGTTTTGAGTCATAAGCACACAAGCTATCGTGCATTCAGATTTTTTGTCCTTAATGTCACATGCATTATCATAAAAAACTACTGAGTAGCCATTGGTCATCAATTGGCCAACACTTAATAGATTATGAGCCAAAGTAGGGACATATTTCACATCATATAAAAACTTCACATTACCTTGGACAGTTTTATCTCAACTGTACCTTTCCTTTCAATGTGCACTTGTTTGTCATCTCCTAGTCACACCTCACTTTTCTAGGACTCATCAAGATATCTGAATAGAGACTTTGAACTTTAAATGTGATTTGAGCATCCGCTATCAATGAACCACACAACATTCACACTTTCAGTTATTTGGGAACTATCCATAAACAACTTACTTTCTTCTTCCACATTTTGAGTGAAATTGGCTTCCTTCTGCTCATCTTTTTGCTTCGCCCAACAGTCAACTTCTTTGTGACCAAATTTCTTGCAGTATCGGCATTGAATATTGCTCTTGTACTGACGGAATTTACCAACTTGATTTCTACCTCTGCTGCTACTACCACGGCCTCGACCACGGAAATTGCCTCTACCATGTCCACCTGAGTTTTCTGTTTTACCCTTGTAGCCAAACTCCTCCTTAACCTAGAATGCCATCTCTTAAACTTTCTCATGGGACCTATTTAGCCTATCTTCATCAGCTAGCAAGGAACTCATTAATTCATCAAAAGAATAGGTAGATAGGTCCTTAGATTCCTCAATTGCAGTAACAAGATGCTCGATTTAGTGGTTAAACTTCTCAACACTTTAGACACAACAATCTGATTATCAATTTTCTCACCATCATCCTATTAACAATAGTAGATGTTCTAGACAAATATCCTTGCACAAATTCATTTTCATTCATGAATAATGTTTCAAAATCACTTCGGAGAGTTGTAATTTAACAGTAATTACCTTATCATCTCCCAAGTACTCTTGCTTCAGGATCTCCCATGCTTGTTTGAAAGTCTTAGCTGTTGATATGCGAGAAAAAGTTTCATCATCAAGAGCCTGCTTGATCGTGAATAGAGCTTTTGAGTCTCTCTTCCGATGTTCTCTCAACAGGTTTGCATTCCCTTCTGAAATTTCAGTCTGAACTACATCCCATAGTTCTTGATATTTGAAAAGAGCCTTTATTTTTAGGCTCCAGAACTGATAATTTTCCCTTCTGAAAATTGAAATTAGGTGCTGCGACGAAGTTGCTGTCTCATTTCCTACCATGGAAATTGTCTGATTTCTCTTGGGAAAAAATCTTATAATATTTCACTATTTTTCTCTCTTACTATACCAATCCCTGCTTGAGAAAATGATGGATCTTAACCTGGAGTAAAGCTCTGATACCAAGAATGTTGGCAAAAGATATGAACGACACTCGAATAAGATTTAACAAAGAGAAACTTGATCTTTTTCTATTACTTCAGAAGACAACGCTACAAGTCTATAAATAGAACTTAGAAAGAAACAAACCTAGAGAAAAAATAGGGCACTAGTTTAGCACTAACCCATGACTTGCTAACTAACTAACATCAACTAATTAGGACTCCTAGAGCTAGTTAACTAAAAATATAAAAGACTCCTAAAAGTACTGTCACTAACAACATTAAACTTTTGAATCAGTCAACTAATATCACGGTGGGGTTTCGACTCAATAAGTAAAGATTAATCATAACTAAATCAATTGATACATTTTGATCTAGTCTAAGTTCGAAATTCTCTAGAACTATCAAGCATATATCCCTTTGATTTTCTCGAACTACAAGACTCTTAACAATAAAACACCAAAAATTGCTTGAGTAGATAGACTATCCTTATGTCATTTCATTAAATAGAAAATTAATCGGATTGTCCTATCTATAGCTCAAATCCTTTTACTAATTTCACCAAGTCCTCACCATTGGAGTCTTACCCAACTCCATGTTCTTTTCTCAAGATAAAATGATGTTAAAGAGCTCAATCAGTGTTTGCAATCAGTGTTCAAGATAACAGTAGATCCATGCATAACAATCAATTTTGTAACTGATTAATCAATACAGAGGATTATGGGCGGCAACAATCTCCTTAACGGAAAAAGGGTCTTTGTAATGACGGGGCACTTCTTTTTTCAATTTGTGCATATCTGCTTGGAAGGTAGTGATAGACCCTTCCATGACGTGTACATGCCTAAACAAGTCATTGACCTTCTTGTTTAGCACTTTCAAAGCCGTACTTGCATCCTGACACATCATGATATGTAGAACTTTTGCCAATATGATATGTTTGAAGTATGTTGTTGGGGGGAAATCGTTCGATTGACAACAATAAAAAAACATCATATATATATATATATATATATATATATATATATATATATATATAAAAGAACCCTCAACTCGGTGACATGGTGCCACCAAAAACAAGGGTTCTCCTTTTATTTATTTATTTTCAAAACTGCCCTTCCCTTCTGCAATAGAAACGCTGCTTTAACCTTCAACATTTGTTTCTCCCGTTCATTGTTTTACCACTCTTGCCGCTCTTCATAAACGTTGAGCCTATTTACAACATTGTTTACAACAGCCAACCCACATATCATGATTCTTATTTAACTCTTCTTAAAAGTCACAACCATACAGAAAAGTCACAACTCTTTAGAAAAGTCAGAACTCTTCATAAAAGTCACAATTTTTCACAAAAGCCACAACTTTTCACAAAAGTCACAACTCTTCAATTTTCATTCACACATTTTAAAACCAAACACTTAATTCCAAGGCACCAAAAGAAGAAAGAATGAAAAAAGAAAATTGATTTCAATTGCAATGCGACATTACTACTCTTGGACCTCTCAGTCCACAACTCATAACGTTGTTGGAATGGTTGAATTCATTACATTTGGTTCTTTAGTAAACAAAACTTTTATTTCTGTCACTATTATTTGTAGGTTTTTTTCCGCTATAGGAGAGTCAAATTCAAATACATTATTTAAGCTTCTTATGAAGTGTATTCATTCCTCCAATTTTTCTTCCTCATATTTCATGAAGCTTAATCTTTTACTGTGAGTCATAGTGATTCATGTAACTATTGCAATTTCTTTTTGCTATTTTGGTGACTTTTTTAAACTCTATTAAAATATCCAATAAAAATGATTGAAAATTGATCTTCTCTTTTGTCCCTTTCTACAAGTTCCATCATATACTTTTGGGAAAATTATTTGTAGGTTGTGCTATATTTGATAGCACACAACAACAAATATGTGATAACTAATACAGAACCAATGGTGAAGTTTGTTAAAAGAACCAAATATATTGCTCTCTTGCTTGCCACAATTGGTATATTATTTTGATTGTTTTATCTCAAGTACAAACATTTTGTATGTCATTGCACTCTTCCTAGAATATAAGTATAGAGACATTTAGTGCACTTCTTTTATCGCAAGTTGACTAATTTGCCATATTTCTTCCTCTTTTCTCTTTGGTCATAATAAGAGATCAAGTTTTCTTGAAACTAACATATACCCAAAATACACTATAAAAAATAATTTTTATTGGTAATAAAATGCACATTAACGAAGAGTGTTAGAGTCTTTACCAACATTAATTAATTATGATTAGATTCAATGTTGCTATAGACTTTAGGGACATTTATAGAGAGTACTAATTTCCTCTCAAAATACATATTTAGCGGCAATTAAGCTATTAATTTATGTTAAAGATTATTTTTGTTGTAGTAATAACTCTTTATTTTGTTTCTTTTAATTAAATTTGTGAAGTGTAAACTTCGATACAACCCGATAGACTATCTTTTTGAAGAAATATGTTAAGCAACATGCCTTTTTCTTCTTGATTATTAGGAAAGTAAGGTCGTCTTTATTATTATTTGTGGATATTTGTGAGTTTCAGTGCTCACAAAATTATGGTGTGACATTTTAATATGTTATGTATCAAAAGTTTGGTCTAGAATATCCAGTTCTGAACAGTTCCATTCATATGTCACATACTGCTTGGTTGATTATTGCATGAATTCTTTGTAACTGCACACTATAATCATAACAATAACTATGGTTCAATTTCAAATAAGTTAGGGCCGGTGATATGAAACCTAATCAATAGTAATGACTATTCTGAGACAATGAGGAAAAACATTTATGATACTAACAATTTTAAGGTCACTTTTAATATATACATAATACGACATACTATAGTAAAAAAAGAGATTGATGGAGGTTTATAAGAAAGGAGCCGAATGTCTTTCAATATTCCACTTTACTTGAGAGTGTTGTTGTTCAAGGCTTTTTGGTCTCTTCTTTAATGTCTGATGTTGTTCTTTATAACTTTTTGGAATTTAGAAAATTTCGTTACTTCTAACCAACTATTTCAGTGGAGATTTTCTTATACTTAAAATCTCTCTATGACTCATAGTTTTTGTATAACAAAAACGAAAATTAAAAAATATAGCAGTTTAAGATTTTGGAGGAACGTGTTACCTTAAGATAAAATATTCTTGACAATATAGTGTATGTATCGAAAATACAAATATTACCGGATGATCATATGTAAGCTTAATAAAATAGTTCAATCACGTGCCAAGTACGGATAATTTACCTAGTTACCTACTAATTGAGAGAAAATCGTGAAATTGATATAGCCTGCCAATTTCAAAACACTCGATTTATAACTATAGTTAGTAGCTTAATTCTCAATTACATACACCTCAATTTGGATTCTCAGAGTCATGTCCTTGTGCTTGTGGCTCATGTAATGGAACAACAGGTAACAGAGATGGATTATAGGAATACCATTTGGAGCAGAAAACATAATTAATGAAGTTAACGAGGCTAAGAGCAGCCAGTAGCCAATAAAAAAGATCTAGCCTATTCTTGTTGAGGTCATTATCATTTAACCATCCACCTCCACCTGAAGAAGATGTAGAGGTTATTCTGTTAACTAATGAAACTAATATGGAGCTCAAATAAAATCCAAATGAATAGGAACAATACGTCATGGCGGTTAAGAAAGACTGCATCCCTTCTAGTGATTGTTTATAGAAGAACTCTATAAGTCCCACTGCAGTGAACATCTCTGATAGCCCATAAATAATGAATTGTGGAACTATCCAGAAAATGGACAGTATCCTGTTCTGGTTCAGTGCGTAGTCTCTTCTCTTGTTTTCGACTAGAGCAGCACAAACCATGGAGAATGTTGCAATAAAAAGGCCAATGCCAACTCTTTGTAAAGGTGTGATCCCTGAATCATTCCCCGTGAACTTTCGGATCATGGGGACTAATGCTATTTCATAGAGAGGGACCAAAAATATTAGCATGAAGTAAGGTATGGACTGAAGGGAAGCTGGAGGGATGGTAAAGTTGTCGGTTAGGCGTGTGTTCATCACAGTTCCCTGTTGTACTGAGAAGGTTTGGAGTTGAGCTAAGATTGTGTTGAAGATTATGGTGCAAGCAAAGATGGGAACAACTGAGATTAATATTTTTACTTGCTCCACTTGGGACACTGTGCATAATCTCCAGGGGCTTTCACTTGTACTTCTTCCGTTTTCTATTTTGATGCATGCCTTGTCTAAGAACCTACATTGCATTTTCACATAGAAAATGTAGAAATTTAGAGAAACTCAAGTTTAGAAGAAAGGAAGTGTGTGTTATGTACCTAGTTAGCTTATTACTATATAAAAAAAAACATACTCTCTCCGTTTCTTTTTATATGTTATCCATTTCTATAAATAGTTGATTCATAATAATTGTCATTTTATAAAATCAATGCATAAATTACCATATTCTTCCTATTATACTCTTGACAGAGTAGTTAATTAATCTAGAAAATATAATACTTTGACCAACCTATGAAAACTAATACTCCCTCTGTTTAAAAAAGAATAACCTAGTTTGACTTGGAATGGAGTTTAAGCAAAGAAATAAGATTTTTTAATCTTGTGGTTCTAAATTAAAGTTATGTCAAATGTACCAAAATGTCCTTTAATCTTGTGGCCTTAAACATGTCACGTGAAAAGTTGAAGTTAAAGTATTACCAAAAAAGGAAAGGGGTCATTCTTTTTTAAATAGACTAAAAAGGAAATTCGATCTCTTTTTTTTGAAACAGAGGGAGTAAGTAATTAATATTCATTGGAATACTTCATGCATTGATTAATTACTCTCTCCATTACTATTCTATAAAATCTTATTTTGAAAAAGAAATCTCAACAAACAAATAAAAAATAAAAGATGGAGCAAAAATAAAAAATAATCTTGAAATTAAAGTTGAAGCTTTAACAAAAAATTTAGATCAATTGGTGAATAAATATGGCTCCAAAAATAAGCTCAAAAATTTAAATAATCTCCAAATGCATTTTAATTTTTGAAAAATAGCATATTCATCATTTATTGAAAAGTTGACTTAAGAAAACATTAAATAAGGGTAAAAGGGTAAAGTTACTTAATTTCTTAATGCAAGTACATTCTAAAAATATGACATATAAAAAAGGGATGGAGCGAGTATAAAAATACGTGGAAAACCCATTAACATTTCGATAAAATAATTAAATTATAGAATAATTCATAATTTCAAAAGTACCCATTAATATAATAGCTGAGCCATAATATAAAAATTTGAACACAGAGAATTTAAATGATGTATCCGGTTGACTAATAAATGATGGTATACCACCTGAATTTATCCGTATGGATGAGAGTGCCATCCTGTGGCACAATGCATCGGCTTCCATGAAGCATCTTCAGATTTGAAGGGCAGATCTGCTTTCTTTTAGTGATTGCAGCCACAAAAACCTTCGATAACATATTAGCAAACGTGTCACATAAATTGAGACAGAGGAGTATATATGTATGTTATAGAAGCTTGGAATAAAATTCATCGCCTTTCGAGGATATAAAATAGTGTAAAAGGGACCACAATAAGTATATATATCAACGAAAATGTAGCTATTGTTGTATGACTTGTAAAGTAGAAAAGAAAAAGAAGAAAGACGTTCCATTTCCTAACTTCCTTGTAAAGCTAAATGAACACACATACCAGAAAAGAAAAAAAAAAGCGAAGTGATACAAAACCCTTTAAGAAATGGACAAATGATTTCATAGAAAAAAATGAAACACGAGCAATAATTGTTCCTACGCACTTAATAAAAACGGAAATTATGGATAACTAAACCTTAGAATCAGGATTGATGACAAATGAATATTTTGTAAGCCATTTAATTTTTTCTTATTCATATTTTATTCCATGATGTAAAGGAAAGACCTGCCTTTTAACGTAAAGTTCATACTAATTACTCCCTACGTTCCATTTTATGTGAGGTAGTTTGACTCAACACGGAGTTTAAGAAAAAAAGAAAGATTTTTAAAACTTGTAATTCAAAATAAATGATAGAAATTTGTGTGACTGTAAATCATTTCATTAAGGAGAAAATAGACATTTTATAATTAAATTATTATTTAATATAGAAATGTGTCATTCTTTTTTGGACGAACTAAAAAGAAAAGTAAGTCACATAGATTGGGACATGGGATATAGTATTTTTTGAGATATTAAGAGACTGAATGATTCGATTAGTAGATGTGGAAAAGGAGAAAGAAAAAGTACTTGGGCAATTGGTGTGAATATACTTCCTCCAGGTGGTGTGTTCATATAAACAAGTGTCCCAGAAAGGAAAATGATCAATCCAACGACCATGGCAGCCGCAGAAACACCAAATCCAACGTCCATTCCGTAATGAGTTTGGATCCAAACAACAAGTGTTAGAGCAAGAAGCTCCCCAGCACAGAAGGCAAAATAGGCAAAGTTGAAGTAAGTAGAAAGTTTCTTGGAATCATTTTTCTTAAATTGGTCAGCGCCGTGAGAAATTATATTTGGTTTTAAACACCCACTACCTAAAGCAACCAAGTATAGTGCCACAAAGAATATCATAGCTTTGTATCCCTTTACTTTCAAACACTTTCCTTTGTTCAACATCATGTCACACTTTGGTGGTCTTAGTTGTGGAACATGTGCTTGCACTGCCAATAAAATAAACCCCTGCCAATATGCACATTATAAGACAAGGAAAAAAGATCACAAGGATACCACAAGACATATATGTACTTACAGAGAGCTCGACGAAGCCAAAAATGAACATAGTCGAGAAGCTGCCAAGATAAGAATCAGAGAGAAAGCCACCAAAAAGGGAGAGGAGAAAAACAGTTCCAATGAAATTTGTTACTATGTTTGCGGACTCTGAGAGAGGGAAGTGCATCTCATTGAAGACGTACGTTATAAGATTATTCCCAACGGCTGCAATCGCCATCATTTCAAATGCCTGAAGGCCTGCATATATAATGCATATCCATCCTCCAAATTAAATAATTAACTTTCAGATAAACACATATTAAATGCAAATCAATAGGAAGCAAAATGATAGAAATCGCCCTTAAACATGTCAAGTGAAAAGCTGATATTAAAGTAAACAAACTAAAAAAAGTAAAGTAAGACTTACATAATACAAAGATGGCAGCAGTCATGCCACCATGTTTGTTGGGTTTGCAAGGTCTTCCTCTCCAATCAACGAGGATTTGCTGCTTTGCAGAGCCCATAGACACTGCAGATTCCCTTTTCAATTTATTTTTTCTTGTCTCCTCCCTATCCATCAACTCAATCTACTATTTCCTTCTTTCTTTTGCTTCTTTAATTTGGTGACAAAGTTGCAAGTGAATTTTATCTCCAATTTATATTTGCATCTCTTTGATAACTTTCTTTTTGTCAATTATATTAGTTGACTATGGTCCAGACCCTCTAGTGCTAATGGTGTGGTCCACATACCATAATATATTATGGCTTCCAGCGCACTCACTGCCACATTTTGCTATTATACATGTTTTTTTTTTTGTCTACGCCTTGAATTGAGGTGGGACTATACATGAGCATAGTCTCACACACTACAAAAGAAATTGTTTCCACTAATTACGTACCAGCAGCGTCAAAGGATATACCCGTTCATCAACTTGAAAAGACTAATTTTGTGTCACGTGTGTATCGTATCAAATACTAAAGTTATATATAAGATTAAAAAAATTATTATAAAATAACAATTGATGTTAAAATAAATGTTATATCTATAACATGGAATCCAGTGTCTTGCTCCCACACCAAAAAGAGATGTCCTACTTGTCAAGGTAAGGACCATGAGCTTCTAGCTTAGGTTGATCCACTAGTTAAGTCTTTCTGTGACAATTCTACGGAGGCACGTAGTTAGGGACAAAGAGATTGATACTACAGACCGGCCTCTATTAACGGGAAGGCCTCCATCTCAATGTCCTCTCGGTGCTAAGTAAAAATCCCAACAGAAAAGGCATATTCATAAACATATGAGTTTTTACCTTTTAAAGGCACTTAAAGTAAAAGAGTTGACTTTAGTCAACATCTAGAGAATTTGATGATGCATGAAATTTCTATCAATTTTCATCGGTGTTGCTCCCAATTGCACACGCAAGTGTATGTGGTCGCGCAAGTAATATAATGGCTCTTAAAAGAACCAGATTATCAAACCCAAAGGACTTGTCAATTAACTATTTTTACTAAATTATACTGGTCTAATTATTTATTTACGAGTGTCAAAAGAAAAGAATGCAGGAATAAAATAATAAAATTACTTACTGTGATTTGGAAAATCCAGGGCTGCAGCATGTAATGAATCTCATGTAGCATATTATCGGCTTAGAAGTAATTTTAGTTGTCAAGTTACTAATTTACAGGGTTAATTGTATGAGTCGGGTTACACACCTCTAGTCACCTACTCCAATTAGCTGTCTAACTACATCGTTGAGCGGAGATAAACAGACTAATTGGCGAGCATTTATATTTCATCATGTTTCGTAACCAAGCGAGTTGTTCGTCCGAGCGTCACTCCTGAACACAAATCACCTCAACTTAATGGGTCGATCAAGCTCTCTATATTCTCTAGTCTATCTAATCTCTCCTCTCTCGATTTTAAGATTAGACAATAGATTTATCTTATGGTGCGCAAGCATAAAATACTAAAACAAGAATATAGAAGCAACTTATAATGACAACCAAGAATTAATTCATAAACCTTAAATATGTAACATTCGATTCGTAGCTACAGCTCCAGAACAAGGGCGTTTAGCCACTAGTCTCTAAGAAAAGAAAGAACCCTAAAAAATATTGATAGCTTTTTCTTGCAAAGTACCTCCTAATTGATCTTCTCTCAAATAATTATTTTTATGAACTATTTATAGATGTAGAAAATCCTAAATAAAATAACTGAGTCCAAAATAAATTGGGAAATCAAAACCCAAACAGATCGAAATTGTTGTACGCGTGAAACTCCGTCCGTTTGGTGCTAGACGCACTGATGCACTCAAAGTCTGCCACGTGGCAGCTTGATTCTTTCAATTTCGCTGAATGCTGCACTTTTCCTTATACATTATTATATTGAATTTATTTCATTAAGCTGTTTGCTTGATTTCCTTCTATAATCTTTCATCGTTAATTTATTTTAGCTCCAAACTTTTTTAACTTTACACCAATTTACTTCTACAAATAAAATATACTATTTAACACAATCCATAAAATTTATGCTAAAAAAGAACAGATATAAATAATAAATGTGAGGCAAATAATGATTAAAATATATATTTTTTGCCTCACATCAATCGGGTCTAGAGAGTCCATGTTGATATAGTAGGATGGTTAGTTCGGATCCCAAGGCCTCAGCGTGAAATTAAGTCAGTAGGTGAGATAGCTTTGAAAGTTTAACTTTAGTCAACATTCTTGGTAAAAAGGCTCGAATGAGAATTTTATCAATGCAATTAGCTTCGGAATACAAAGTGTGGTCTAGAACGACCTTTGGTTTGGATCCCAAGGTTATCAAGATGATTTTGTGGCATTATTCATTTTGTTGTGTGCTTGTCTTGTAAGTGTTGACTTGGATCAACATCCTGATGAGACGACCTCTGTTTGTGATTTCCTTAATTCCGTTGAGTTCAGAATGTCAATTTTGGCTAGGTAGCATAGTTTGTTTGCATTCATGGAACTCTGAATAAATCTTGAGCCCCCGAGGGGAATTTTCTCTACTTGATATTGAGATGTTGCAGCACTAATTGTTCTCCGCCTTCATGGATTGTTGGTTTATTTGGCCTCTGTATTCATGGGAGGAGCTTTGTGTTCACTATAGGAGCTCCGCATTCGTGAAGTGTACTGCCTTTAGCCTCTGCATTCGCGGAGTGTACAACCTAGGTCTCCGCATTCACAAACAGGGCTCTACGTTCTCGGAGAGTAAAATTGCTTGCAATTATAAGTTAATATCAGTCCATTTTTCAGCATGCATATTCTTAAAAGACTTAAGTCTTGGGGCAATTTTGAGAGCAATTCTTGGAGATTTTCAGTAGTATTTGTTGGGTTGTGTCAGGGAATTGCCTGGCACACCTCGGGGTCGATAAATCTTCCGCTAAAGTTGTATGATTTCAAAAGTTTCTCTCTTAATTCTCCATTTTTGAATTCTTTGAGCTTAAATATTAGTGGGACTTTTTTTGCTCGATTGATGCTCAAATTGGGTCTATTTTTGGGGCACAAGTTTCTTGAGCTATTTGGGACCTTGTGACGAAGTCAATTTCATGATTCCAAGCCCAAGTCCCTCAATTGTATTTTTGGGTAATTTTTACGTTTTCAAATTCTATATTGATATGGTATCATTTTGATTTTTTGGTGTTCTTGATATGTTTTTGATGGTGTGGCATCTTTTGGAGGCCCTTCGGAAGAGAAAAACACCAGAGTAGATGTTTAGGTGCGGTTTTTACCTCGAGGTTGGTTATTGTTTCACTTCTTTTAGACATATCTAAGTTAGTCATTTGAATATTGGGTTGTTTTGATTGTTAGGTAAGATTTTAGGGCTAGTTTTTAGGTTTACATGGTTCTTAGACACTATATTGCCATTTCGGGTTGGTTAGCTTTATTTTTAGCTGGAAAAATCTTATTTTAGGTGGATCCATGTCCTTGGTGTCAATTAGTATGTTTAGAAATGCTTCTAGGTGGCATGAAGCTTAGGTTTCCGCGTGTTACTTTGTTTTGGAATAATTGTGTGCTTGTGTTATGTTTTCAATCCTTTCAGTTCCTTACTTTTATTTATTTTAGGGCTTGAGGTTGTGAGTTTGGACTTGCAAAAGTTTCAGGTTAGTACGTCTATGCCGTATCAAGTGTTACCCAGATGATTGTTGATGTGTTGATTTTGATGAGGTTGTGTATGTTTTGGCACGATAGCAAATTTTTGGTACCTGCATTTGACTTGTTTATTTTTAAAAATACTTGGCAAGTTGATATTGAGGAATATAATGAAAATGATTTTCACTAAGTTTTCCCTTCTTGTTGAGCCTCAAAGGGGTGGATCACTGTTTAAGTTAAAGAAAAATGAATTTAGATGGAAAATACAATATTTTTGGGATTTTTATGACTTAAAACGAAAAAAATACTTATGAGTTTGTATGATGGTTTACTTTTGCTCTAATTGTGTTGCACATGTTGATGAGTGTGAAGTATCATTTCGGATGACTAGAAGTTTTTCTAGGCTTCTATTTTCCAGCATTCATCACTTGCATCGAATCATCATGTTGTCTGGCTTATTGTGCGTGTTGGGATTGTCTTTTACCAAAGTGTTTCCTGTTCACTATCTTGTGTTGGACTTTTCTCGATAGTTGGTTATTGTATTTTAGAACTTTTCCATTGTAATAGTCGAACTATCGTGCTACTCTATATATATTTGATCTTTCTGAGCTCAGTCGGTCTATGATGTCTACTAAGTACCCTGTGTTGTGGTACTCAAACTACATTTCTACATTTTTTATGCAACTTCTAGTATGAGCCACCCTTAGTGAGCATTGGATCTCTCGTGGCCGTCTCCAATTCAGATTGTGGTGTGCTCTTGGCGCCCGAAGGTTTATTGTTTTTCCTTCTTTTGTGCCTATCTATATTTTGTGTATTGGATTAGACAGACTTGTATATATAGCTTTTCTTTTACTTTGATGCTCTTGTACCCGTGACACTAAGTCCGGGGGTTGGTTCTTGTATTACCGTGCCTTTCTTGGTTACTATTAGGCCTTTTTTGTATATTGTGTATTGTATTTACATTTCTATATTATGGTCCTATTTTTCTATCTTTATTCCTGTTTGTGCTTGTTCTTTATCTTTAAATTGTTACCTTCCGCAAGTTTTGAGTTTTTGGCTTGCCTATCAGGGGGTTATAGTAGGCGCCATCATGGTCCGATTTTTGATCGTGTCATAGAAACTATTTTACTAAAAAATATTTTCTACTCTCTAGAAAAAAATAAAGAATATTTTTTGGAAAATGTTTTTCATTCATCAACCAAACACTAGAAAATATTTTTTGAAAAATAATATTTTAGCCACCAACCAAACATGAGAAACATAAGTTAGAAACTAATTTATTTTCCAAGAAAATATAATCTAGGAAAATATTTTTCATGGATAATATTTCCTTCATACCAAACACACCCTGGAGATGAAAATTTTACTCATGAAGGATATGAGGGACATGAATTGTTCATAAACAATTCATATTAACAGTAAGGAGTCGTTTGGTAGAGTGTATTAGGAGAAATAATGTATGCATTAGGTTTGTATATCTATCTAGTTTGGTATACTTTCAATTTACATATACCTAATGCTTGCATTATTTATACTCTATAATGCATGAAATTTCATAAAATTAGTAATGCAAGAGAATTTAATGTATGCATTAGCATTGCTAAATACTTAATTGCCCATTAAAACCTTTTTTTTTACATCTTTTCCACCATATATATTGGTGGAGGGTATGTAAATAAATATTTTTTAAAAAAACAAATGCAGTTTGTTATTTTTAATACATCAAATCAAACAATACATAAAAAGTTTCAGCATGATTAATGAACACATAATTAATATAAGCATTACTAATAGACTCTATTTAGTATTATTTTTATACACTGTACCAAACCACGAGGGAAACAATATTAATTCCAACAAGCGTATCGATGAAAAAACATACTAGGAATGCACGCGCAATTAGAATAGGAATAACTGCTTTAAGCTTAAATATATTGTCGGCAAAATTTATTAATTTGGAGAAATGGTGTGAATTAAAAATAAAAAAGACAATAAAAATAAAATGATAACTAGGTAAGAGTTAATGTTTAGTAAGCCTTGGTGCCAGCCATGAGTCCTTGAGCATCAGCTGTAGATGGCAATGCTGGAATTGCTCCCTTTTGAGTTGTACTGATTGCGCCACACGCATTTGCAAATTTCAATGCTTTCTTCAATTTCTCTTCATCCTACACAAGCACGTACAGTCATTTGAAAAAGCTCAACATTTTAAAGCAATGAAGAAAATAGCTAGTAAAAATGTGAAATAATATATGAAATTTTAAGAAATAATATCTCAGATGGTCACTCAACTGTGAGTTCTTTTGTCAGAAAATCACTCAACTATGAGTTCTTCTGAGAAAAAAACCTTTAGTTGAGATAAAAATTATAACCTTTATGATTGAATAAGGAATCAAATGAAAGGAAGATATGGAAGTGAAGGATTCAAATTAAATGCGGTAGATTTATACCTGGAAAATTGATGGATCTTTGGCAATGGAAACCAAAAGGGAACCTACAAAAGCATCTCCGGCTCCTGTGGTGTCAACAGTCTTAACAGGGAACCCACTCACTTTTCCTTTAAAACTCTGTGCATCATAGTAAAGGAACATTTCATATCAGACTTTGATTCAAAATGAAAAGGTACTAAATGTTAACACGTTACCTTGGTGAAGTATCTGCATCCCTTCTCTCCATCAGTAACAATAAGAAGCTTCAAGCGGTCATGCCATAACGACATTACGGTCTCATCCTTATCTGCATCTTTTTGTGTGAGGAAATTTACCTCATCATCACTAACCTTTAATCATAAAATAATTCACATTTATTCATTATGTATAGACATATAATATAGTTTATTCATTGAGAAGTTATATGGAGAAGAAACCTTGATGAAATCAGCTTCATTCCAGATGCTTCGGATACCTTCTCTGGCAGCTTCAGGGGAAGGCCAGAGAGGAAGGCGTACGTTGGGGTCATATGAAAGTAGGACACCTGCATCTTTGGCAGCTTTCATGGCAACCATGTGAGCGGACCTGACAGGCTCCGTGATTAAGCTAATAGAACCATAATGAAAGATCTTAGCCTGCTTGATGAGACCCAAATTGAGCTCAGACTCCTTCAACAGCATGTCTGCGCTAGGGTTCCTGTAGAACATAAACTCTCTCTCTCCATTTCTCTTCAATGTCACAAATGCCAAAGCTGTCCTTGCATGCGTATCAAACAACACTCCTTCGCTATTCACTCCGTTACTCTTCAATATATCTACCAACATCCGCCCAAACTCATCGTCTCCCACCTGAACCAATCACAAACACACCTAACTCTTATATATTTACTACTTCAAAACAAATAATCTTCAAAATTTCTTATCACTAATCTCGGTGCAACGTCCAAGATATTTTAATCTTATTAGGATGTTTGAGTTTAATATTTGAACTGAATTATCTATCTAAACTATCATTAAATATTTATCAAAATACACCTTAACTCTCTGTTGTCTCCTTTCCTACCCAGGCTATGGTGGTATTTTCAGGTAAACAAAGCTAACAATTGATAGTTGAGGTGTGTTTTGATAAAATGTTGATGATAGTTTAAGTAGAAAAAGTGAACATATGATACTTTTGATAGAAAACTTGCAAATAAGTGAAAAGTTTTGTTGTGTCGGAGAGATTCAAAGGATTCACATGTCTTTTTCCCAATTTGTGTTTTACAGTTTTCCAATGAGTAGTTTAGATAGTGAGACATAGTTTTCATAATTTTAGAACAAATTCTACATACATAAAACCTACTTATAAAGGTTAGATTATAAATTGGAAATATTTAAACAAATCCTAATTAAAAGTAAATAAATAAACAAATTTTGACTCCTCAAATGGTCAGTGGCGAAGTCAGGAATTTTACAAAGGTGTCCACTGACGAGATTCGAACACATGAGCATTTAGGGCTCTTTCAAGGCATCTAAAATCATTGGGCTACAACACCTTATTCTATCAAGGGTGTCCAAAATTTGTTATTTTATCACTTTGTGTATCTTTTTACTTATAAATACGGTATTATTTTCCGACGAAGAGGGTCCAATGTGTCCAATTGAACACCCTCACAGTAGCTACACCCCTGCAAATGATAATACTGAGTTGGCAAAAAGTGAAAGAATGAAGTAGCAGGTACCTTGCCAATGAAGGCAGAGGTGCCGTCAAGTTTGGTAATGGCGCAAGCAACATTGGCAGGCGCACCTCCAGGGGCTTTCAGAAAGCCTGTAGACTCTGCCAAAGAGACTCCAGCAGAATCAGGAACGAAATCGATCAACATCTCCCCGAAACACACTATCTCTGCTGGCTTTGACATCACTCAACCTTTATACTCACTATAGGTGTTTTACAGAATGCAATATTAAAGAAGAGTATAGTGGGGATCACATTACAAATTTCTAACTGTTTAAATAGAAAGCAAACATAATGGATCGCATCTCTTACTTTGAATACAGATCTTGATTTGTTCGTAACAAACTGCCTACTTCTCCTCCCACCAAACCATCTGCCCATATTATATCCTTCTTTTTACATGTTTTTCCACATCCATAGGAACAAAAAAAACTAATAAACGTTTACTAATATTCAATTTATTTTACTTTTTTTTTCTTGTTTTTTTTTTTTGAATTAAAAGTTCTGTTAAGCATCTTTAATTCCATTGTATCAACATTTATTGGGTAAAAGAAAATTAATACTTCTACAATTTATGTGATACTACTTTATATCTATGTTTGAGTATATAATTTTTTTAAAACAATTTCATCAACAATTCAATGATGGGCTTTAACTATAATTAACATTCAAATATTTTTTTGATATAAAATAGGTTTTTGAAAGGAAAAATTGAGAGGTTGGTGACATACTCTCCAAATTCCTTAAGTTTTTCGATCAATATATATACTCACTAGTAAAAGATCAAATCTTTCAATCCCAGTTATTAATTAAAGAACACGTATTTGTATTACTTTTTTATGAAAATAACTTTGTTGATTGAGTGTTAGCACAAAAGAAAATATAAGATGTTGAGCCCCGTGGAACCTAATATTTACTCTTACACATATAGAGGTGTATGGTTTGAAAGAAATTTCATACCTATTTTCATGTGGCAATATATATCCTCACTGCACAAATAAAAATAGAACTAAAGAGTGAGAGAGAAACTCCCTTAAGCCTCTAAGTCTCATCGTCATCGCCTTCACCATCACAACCACCCGCCACATTAGTGGCACCATCAACTGCCATAAGTGTAGTGTCAGCCTCAGCATCCTCATCGTCCTCATCATGTCATCATCTACCATGGCCTCATCGTCGTCTAATGGCTCTTGAAAAGCTGGATCCATTCGGCACATATACATTCCAGTACTATCAATAAGTGGGTGGCGCTCGGCCAACTCATTCATCTCAGCTTCATCAATAAGGCAACTATCTATATGAAGCTGCAACTCTGCCATACCAAACATACAGCCCAGGCAACTATCATACCTTGCCAACTGATCCGTAGAAAATAAAAACATGGTCATGTGACATATCTTGAGCTATTGTTTTCATCACATCTACGATGTGTACATCATATAGGGAGCCCTAGGTTGGCACAAGTTATGAACCTCCTCCTCAATACCCTTCGACCTAAGGAACCGGGTTACCAAGCTCCCATAACAAAACCTCTACCTCTTAGACCAACTCTAAATCAAAACTTACACAATTCTCAACTTTTTACTCAAGGTTTGAAACCAACTTTCAAAAACCCAATAAGACACGACTCAGGGTCAATATTAGAAGGGGTAAAATAGTAATTTAACAAGGATTTCCAAAAATGACCAACTGGGTCATTACATTATCCACCACTAAAAATCATGTTCCTCCTAACCTAAACATAAAGAAAAGGAAAGCACCCGAATCCTTGAAAATATGAGGATATCTGGCATGCAAACTGAATAAAGAGAAAGCACATGAGACTCATCGATTATGTACTTCCAAAGCATAGAGACATGGAACATGAGATGCACAACTAACAAGCTCGGCGGCAAGGCCAACTTAAAGGCCACCTATCACACTTGGCTAAAAATCTCAAAAGGTCTAATGAATTTAGGACTAAGCTTGCCCTTCTTTCAAAATGTCATCACACCTTTCATGTGTGGCAGTCGGAGCCAAACATGATCACCCTCTATAAACACCATGGCTCAGATTCTCCAGCTTAACTCTTCTATTAACTCTGGGACATCAACAATCTGTCTTGAATCATATGGACCTTCTTCATAGCATCTCTAAGCAAGTTTGTATCCAAAGAGTCCATCTAAGCTGAATCAAACCACCCCGATTGAAGATCTACACTATCTACCATATAACGAATCAAATAGGGCCAATTAAATATTGAAATGATAATTGTTGTTGTAGGCAAACACCACTAAGGGAATATGCTAATCATATCTAGCACCAAAATCAATAACAGAAGCTCAGAGATGTCCTGCAACACATACCGAATGAAGGGAATATAAGAATTCTACTAAAGTACAACATTTAAAAGATCACTTGCCTTAATCAAATCAATAAGTCAATCCAAGACTTTAATCTTCTTCTTCTGAATTCTATCAAATTTCCCATAATCTCGTTCAATCAAACAATCACGATAAGACTCCAGAAATAACAACCCCTAATCATACATTTGAAAAAATGGGTCATTCAACCCAAAATCTTAATCCTAGAAATGAGGTTTGAATTTGAAAATCCTTACTTGAAAACATTACCCAAGGTATTTAAAACTTATTGGTGAAAACCATTTCGAAAAAGGGATAACAATCAATTCACAATCACTATTTCAGTTTAGAACTTATGTTCTTGGAAAACCTTGACATTTGCTAATCAAAATCTCAAGTTTTGATGTCAAAATCCATATATAATCAGAGGGAAATGAAGTTTTAGGTCTACAAAAGCTAACGCCAAAGATTTAGCACAAGAATTTTTTTCAAAATCACCTCCAAAGTTTTTACCAAGCTCAATAATAAAAACTGGGGTTCGAATCCAAAAAATTACTGCAAACCAGGCTCCGCTTAATCAATCATCACTAAAGAGAGCTCTGGTGTGCTTATGAGAACCCCGCCCAAAAGGCCAGTCTCACCTTTTTTAGCTGACCTTTGCTAAAGCGAAGGCCCTCCGCAAATGCGATGATTTCAGAGCATAAAACATTAGCCAACATAAAAATCATCAAAAGACTCTCAGGATTTTTTCGGAACCCTGCACACACAAACCATATATGCAAATTGACTAAACTCGATGTTCTAGACACAATGAAACCATCGAAACACAAATATGAGGTTTCCTTGACCTAAAACTTATAAAAGTCACAAGAAATGAATATAACGTCTAAAGAGGTCAAATCAAGTTTGGGACCTTTAAAAATTAAACCAAGATCTCACGTAGGTCTAAAATCATCCCCCCCCCCAATCCAACAAACCTATCCAAATCTTTATCCGAGCATTGGAACCTGAATGTTGACCAAAATTAACCCAAAGGTTAAAATTTCATGAATTTCCAACTTAGGCATCAAATCCTCAAAGGGACTTCGAATCTGAAACCGACAACTCTCTTGGACAAACTCTACATCAAAACTTACAAAATTCTCAACTTCTTACTCAAGTTTTGAAACCAACTTTCAAAAACCTAATCATACACGACTCGGGGTCAATATTGGGAGGGGTAAAAACGTAATTTTACAAAGATTTCAAAAAACTACCAATCGAGTCATTACATTATCAACATCTAAAAACCAGATTGTTCCCCAAATATAAAGAAAAGGAAAGTACCTGAAGCCTTCAAAATATGAGGATATCTGGAACGCATGCAGGACTCCATCTCCCAAGTCGCCTCACCAACGAAATGGAGCTTTCACAACACGGTCACTGAAGTAAACTCCTTGGTCCTAAGCTTTTTGACTTACCTATCCAAAATGGCTATAGGCTCCTCCTCAAAATATAAGTATGGACCCAACTCAATTGAATCTAAAGAAAGCACATACGACTTTTCCGGCATGTACTTCCAAAGCATAGAGACATGAAAAATAGGATGCACAACTAACAAGTCTCCCACTCGACTCGAAATCTCAAAAGGTCCAATTAATATAGGTCTAAGCTTGCCATTCCTTCCAAACCTCATTACACCCTTCATGGGTGACACCATTAGCCAAACATGATCACCCTCTTTAAACACTAGGGCTCAAACTCTACGAATTCAATTGTTTATATTCAATCCTATTATGAATGATTTGATTCAATTACATAATTTTTATTTGATTTAATATGGAGTCATGTCTATGTCTATTTTATGAATTTGAATTATGAAAAATACTTATGAACTTATGAATTATGATCACGAATTTGAAAAAGGATTTATACATGTTTTATGGAAAGATTGATTTTTTACTAAAAGGATGCTTTAAGATAAACTGTCAACATTTTTTGAAAATTTTCTCACAATTGAATGAAAATCATTATTTAGATGCTTAGAAAGGAAGTGTCTTATGAACAAGTTTATGAAATTATGGTTTTGAAAGGAGCTACTCTAATATGAACTTTTTATTGGATTGGTAGTCTAAATTGTTGATTTTCCAAGTACTTTGATATAATTATGATTATGTCTTTTCCATTGGGATTTACTCAGTACCGAGAGAGCTTCGGGATGGAGGTCTTACTGTTAGCAGAGGTTTGGTATTTCGTAGCGATTCTCTAGTCCCAAACTATGTGCCCCGTAGGATTGTGTTAAATGACCTAGCTAGTAGATACACCTTAGCAA
Source organism: Solanum verrucosum (assembly GCF_900185275.1). Taxonomy (NCBI): domain Eukaryota; kingdom Viridiplantae; phylum Streptophyta; class Magnoliopsida; order Solanales; family Solanaceae; genus Solanum; species Solanum verrucosum. The sequence continues at coordinate 430,038 of NW_026020412.1, forward strand.
TATGAATGATACGAAGTTCAATCTTAGCAAGTAGATTGCCTTTTATAGTGTGAGGGTCATACCGTATTCTATGTTATAGCTCTTTGGGTCTTATTGTCAGTTAACAGTAAATATCTCAAGAATGAACTATGTTTTCCTTCAAAAGTCTCTTTAAAGCTTTATATGGTGTTCAATATGCATTGACCTTGTTCATGAACTGTGATTTTTCTTCAAAGGCTTTTACTACATTTTACTTGGTCATGCGTATCATGTTTAAGTTCAATTTATTATCATACCAATGTTTTATGCATTTCCTTGTACTCTATACATTCAAAGAGCTGGTGCACGTTATTCCTATATTGTTTCAAAATATAGGGTCCGACGCTCCTTCTCCCGAACGTGGCTAGATTGTAATTGCTCTACTACATATTTGGTTGGTGAGTCCTCATGATTCAAATTTCAAGGGCAAGGCAATGGACAATTTTATTGCTTTTCATGTCTTTTTAGTTTTCATATTATGTTCGTGACTTAGGGGTTTTTTCTAGTCATATCTATGATGGTAGAAGGTTGTGTCATATGTAGTAGTTTTTCGTGTATTCTCTTATGTACTTTGTTGGTATCTTTATATCACCTTATGATTTGAGACTTATATTGATTGTATCTCTTGAATTATATTGTATTACATCATGCTTATGTCAAGTGGCTTGTTTGGGACCTCTAGAGTCCTATTCATCATGTCACATCTCAGGTGTACTTTGGGTCATGACAACACCTCATTCATTAAACTCATAAATGCAACATGCGCATTAGTCAATCCAAATGACTATATCAAGAACTCATAATACCCATATCGTGTCCGAAAGATTGTCATAGGTATGTCCTCAATCTAATCTTTAATTGATGGTACCCCGACCTCAAATAAATCATCAAAAAGATCGACGCACCCTGCAACTGGTCAAACAAGTCATCTATACGAGGCAAGCGATACTTATTATGAATGGTAACCTTTTTTGACTTTCGATAGTCAATGCACATCTTCATACTACCATTTTTTTTCTTCACAAACAAGACAGAGCCACCCTAAGGAGAAGCACTAGGATGAACAAACCATTTATCAAACAATTCTTAAAGTAGAGTCTTAAGCTCTCTAAACTCTACCAGAGCAATGTGATAGGGAGGAATAAGGATCGGGAGAGTAACCTATTCCAAGTCAATACAAAATTCTATGTCACTATCCAGAGGCATACCAAGAATATCTATAGGAAACACCTCTGGAAACTCAGAACCCATAAGGATAGACTCAATAGAAGGAGACTCTGCATTAGCATCCCAAATATGAGCCAAATAGGCTAAACCATCCTGCCCTATTAGTTTGCTAGCCGGAAGGAATGATATAATCTTTAATGGATTATGCATGTACACCCATTCCAACTACAACCTTTTCCTCCTTAGGATATCTAGAGTCATTGTCTTAGCATTACAATTTACTAGAGCAAAATAAGAGGACAATCAAGTCCTACCCAAGATCATATGAAACTCTATCATGTCCAAAATGACTAAATCTACCCGAGTTTGTAGGCCCATAAATAATACAAAACAATCATGATACACATGTCATAAGGGGTGTATGATGCCTCCGCCTCTAATTTACCTGGGAATGCATAAAATTGACCTCTATCATTGTTACGGCTAACTTTTCTCCCGTGATGCGCCCCTCCCCTCCCTACATTACCATTACCTTAGCCTCAACAACCTCTCTGATTACCTCATCTCCCACCTTGTCGACGTCCTCTACCATGATTACCTCCACCATTGAAACCACGACTCTAGTCTTCTGTTGAACCTGACTAGTATTTCATCTGTGGGGCCATTCCCTCTTAAATTTCCCAAACTCACCACATTGGAAACAACCATGTTCAAGTGAAGGCCTAATGTCTACTGCTTAATAAAAACCTTAACCCCAAGTGTAGCAGGCATAGCTGACTGAATAGGACGAGGTGAAAATACTTGTTGGCCTTAACCTTTGAAATATGAACCACTGTAGTTACCCACATTCTTGGGTTTCTTTGTCAATGCCTTGGACTACCCCAAATGTCAAACCCCGAGGCTACCCCCTTGACATAACACGGGACCTAGGATCACGAGTGACCCCAAGCTAACCCTGTGTCTGGCATATATCAAGCATACTAATAATAATTGAATAAGACATGTACTATATGTAAGCTAAAACAATGGATAACTAAAAGTGGGGAATACCCAACTAGTTTGAATGTATAAAACATACTAAGATTTTAATAACAACTTAAAGATTAAACTTAACAGTTCAAGCTGATGCTACTACAATGTTTGAAAAGCCTTTAACTGAGTTGAGTTACTGGGACATGCCCCCAACTAACTCTAACAAAATTGAAAACTGAATAAAAAGACTAAAGTGAAAAGCGTGTCTATTGTCCTCGAAGTATGAGGACTCACCACTAATGTTGCTGAAATACGAATCGGGAATCGATCTAAGCGTGATCTAAACGCTGAGTACCTAAACCTACATCATGAAAGGATGTAGCACAGAGTATTCGTCAGTACTTCGAATGTACTGAGCATGTAGGATATAGATACTATGTTGAACAAATACATATAAACTGAACAATGACATAAACTGAGTAAGAATGTAAATACCAAAATATAACTGAAAGATAAGTTGAATTTATAGACCAAGTACTAATCATGAAAATAATATGCTGAAGTAATTTCTGAAGTATATATTGAAAAACTGGTCAAATGAACTAAGAGTCTGACTGTGGGAGCTACTATTAACCGACATAAAACCACGTGAGCTAAACATGGAATTCGATGTATACGTCTCATCGAGAGGACCCAATATACCTCGCCAGGGGTATAAAGGCATGACTGGCATGATCACTAAATCTGATGCCCACAAAGGGGACTTACAACCTACGGAGGCATGTAGTTCTGGGACTATGAGAGTACGCTGAACCCTAGTCCAACTCGGTGCTAAGCCTACTCCCAACTGGAAATGTGTAAGACACAACATAACTAAAATACTGGATAGCTCAATTTTCTGACATTCAAATTTGAGAATGCAACATTTAAGAACTCACAATGTAACTTTCGAAAACTGGAGCATGTTTATCAATTTAACTAACATAGGAAGTGTAATTCATGAACTAAGAGAATCTACACAACTAGGGTTCAGAGTTTCATACAAGGAACTAAGCAACGATTCAACAAAAACATGATAATTCAATTACGGATACTAAAATAGCTAAATCACAACAATTAGCCAAGATTTTAGAAGCCCTAGGTCTGAACAAGATATAGAGAATCAAGAATCTGACTTAATTCTAGGGACCTAGTGGATTAAAGAAACCCACTAGTGAAATCCCACATACCTAGTGAAAAAATCTACTGAGAAATCCTTCGATTTCAGGGCCGAAACTGAAGAAAATCTCCTGCTTGTTCTTGAGCGGTCAGTCGACTCTTTTTCCTCTTTCGCGCTATGTTTTTGGTAAATTTTGGTGAATAGTCTCTTAGTGTAATATATGACTAGAATGTTAGGCAAAAATTGAGTAAAACGACGTAGTTTAGGGATAAAATAATTAGGAAAATACCCAATTAGCCCTAAGCTAAAAATTGACCATGACCTACGGACCCTGACCAACGGATTGAGGTCTGGCAGACGGTCCATCTTGTTAGTCTGTTGATTGGTGTCTGAAGGTTGAAAGCTGGGGTCTGAACACCGGGCCTGGACCACGGACTATGGTCCCACCTATGGTCCGTAGGTCCTATCGTGGTTCTGAACTTTTGAGGAATTATTGAGGTGATCAACCACGGACCACACCTACTGTTCGTGGTCCCATCCACGGACCGTGGGTGGCCTCCGTCAGTGGCACCTGTAACATCTAGAAAATCTATTATTTTCTCCTTCTCGAATCCAAAGTGTTACGTTATCCCCCCCTTGGGAGCATTCGTCCTCGAATGAAGTCTAAACTAGCTGGGTATGGAGGGAATAAGTTGCAATCCATACCACTAAATACTAGAAACTGATATCTGACTGAATTGAGTTCCAAGAACATGCAAATATGCTGAAATACAAGAACAACTGAAGGAACAAGATACTAAGACTGAACTTATGCAAGAGTAAACTGAGATACTGGAGATAAACTATTACCTGAAGCTGAAATGGAATCAGAAGGAAAGAGATGAGGGTACTTGGCCATCATGGCTGCTTTTGCTTCCTAAGTAGTCCATATACTGACTGACTCCTACACAAAACCTTTACTGAAGCGACTTTCTTATTTCTCAACCTACAAACCTAAAGGGTAAGAATTTTAACTGCCACTTCTTCATAGGTGAGACTATCTTTCACAGCCACACTCTTTAATGGTACTATTGATGCTAGATCACCCACACACTTCTTCAACAAGGAAATGTGAAAGACTAGATGAACCGTTGCTAGTTCTGCTGGCAACAAAAACTCATATGCCACATTACAAACTTTTTTCAGGATTCTGTAAGGACCTACATATCCAGGACTGAGCTTCCCTTTTTTGCCAAATCTCATCACCCCTTCATAAGTGACACCTTTAGGAAAACTCAATCATCGATTTCAAACTCCTAGTCATTTCTCCTCACATCTACATAGGACTTCTGACGACTGTGAGTTGTCTTTAGTCTATATATGATGATTTGAAATTTTTCCATAGCCTCATGAACCAAATCCGGCCCTATCAAGGTTGCTTCACCTACTTCAAACCAACAATTGGGGACCTGCATCTACGGCCATATAGTGCCTCATACGGGGATATTTGAATACTGGAATGAAAGATATTATTATAGGCGAACTCTATGAGAGGTAGGTGATCATCCTAACTACCCTTGAAATTGATCACGCAAGCTCTCAATATGTCCTCTAAGGTTTGAATGGTATGTTCTGCCTGAGCATCCGTCAGTGGATGAAATGTTGTATTGAGATTTACCTGAGTACCAAGACCTTTCTGAAATGATTTCCAGAAATGAGGGGTAAACTGAGGACCTCTATCTGAGATGATAGACAAGGGAACCCCATGTAACCTGAATATGTCATTGATGTAGAGTTTGGTGTAGTCCTCATCTGAATCTGTAGTCTTGACAACCAAGACGTGAGCGGACTTAGTGACTCTGTCCACTATCACCCAAATGGAATTATATTGTCTGCGAGTACGAGGTTAACCTGTAATGAAGTCCATATGTATAACTTCCCACTTCCATGCAGGAATGTTAATCTCTTGAGTCATACCTCTTGGTGTTCTACCTTTACATGTTGACAGTTAGGACACTTAGCCACAAAGTCTGTGATGTCTCTCTTCATGTCGTTCCACCAAAATACTTCCTGCAGATCATGGTACATCTTAATGGCACCTGGATGAATAAAATATCTAGAATTATGGGATTATGTAAGGATCTATTGCCTCAACTCACCCACATTAGGAACACATAAGCAACCCTGGCAATGAAGCACACCATCTCCTCTTAGAGAGAAAACCTCAACCTTCTGATGAACTGCACTTTCCAAGTGAAATAATATAGGATCACTATCTTGTTTTTCCTTAACCCCCGCTACCAATGAAGATTCTGACCAATTCTGAACTATCACCCCACTATCTGATGTGTTTGTAAGGCAAACTCCGAAGTGAGCAAGTCAGTGAACATCTTTGGCTAGCTCTATCCTTTCTTCCTCAACATGTGCTACACTACCCTAGACAGCCTGCTGAGAGCATCAGCCACTACATTGGCCTTACCAGGATGGTAAATCCCATTCATGTCATAGTTTTTGAGGAATTCAAGTTATCTCCTCTAACGAAGATTCAACTCTTTCTGGGTAAACACGTACTGGAGGCCTTAATGATCTGTGAATACATCAACATGAACACCATACAAATAGTGTCTCCAAATCTTTAGGGCAAATATTACAGTTGCAAATTCGAGGTCATGAGTCGGGTAGTTCTTCTAATGGGACTTAAGTTGTCTAGAAGCATAAGCTATGACCTTACCTCGCTACATCAACACACAACCTAGCCGACCTGGGATGCATCACAATAAATCACATAGCCATCTGAACCATCTGGTAGAGTCAAGACGGGAGTTGTAGTCAACCTAGTCTTCAGTTCTAAGAATTTTTTTTCACACTCATCTGACCACTGAAACTTGACCTTTTTATGAGTAAACTTGGTCAATGAGAGGCTATGGATGAGAATCCTTCCACAAATCTTCTGTAATAACCGGCCAAACCCAAGAAACTTCTGATATCTATTGGAGAGGTGGGTCTGGGCCATTGCTTTACTGCCTCTATTTTTCGAGAATCCACTCGGATTCTTTTGCTAGATACCACATGACAAGGAAAGAGACCGACTTTAACCAAAATTTACATTTGCTGAATTTAACGAATAGCTGGTGATCTTTGAGAGTTTGCAGAACAACTCTCAGATGAGTCACATGCTGCTCATCATTTCGAGAATAAATGAGGATATCATCAATAAAGACAATAATGAACAAATCCAAATATTGCTTAAACGCTTTGTTCAATAAGTCCATAAAAGTTGCGGGAGCATTTGTTAGTCCAAAAGACATAACTACAAATTCATAATGACCATACCGAGTTCTGAAAGTTGTCTTCAGAATGTCACTATCTCTAACTCTGAGCTGATGATAGCTGGATCCGAGGTCTATCTTAGAAAAATAACTAGCACCCTCAATTTCGTCGAACATGTCATAAATCCTGGGGATGGGATACTTATTCTTGATGGTGTCTTTGTTCAACTGACGATAGTCAATGCACATTCTGAGAGAACCATCTTTCTTTTTCATAAATAACACTGGAGCACCCAATGGAGAGATACTAGGTCTGATGAAGACCTTATCTAGAAGGTCTTTCAGCTGCTCTTTCAATTCCTTTAGCTCGGTTGGAGCCATTTTGTAAGGAGGAATCGAAATGGGCTAAGTATCTAGAAAGAAATCTATTCCAAAGTCGATTTCCCTTTTGAGGGGAACTCCAGGAAGATTTTTTAGAAACACATTTGGAAACTCATTTACTACTGGGACTAACTCAAGAGTTGGATTTTAGAGTTTGAATCCTTAACCCGAACAAGATGATAGATATACCCTTTGGAAATCATTTTTCTGGCTTTTAGGTAAGAGATGAATCGACCCATAGGCAGTGAGATACTACCCTTCAATTGTAAGACTGGCTCGTTTGGAAACTGAAACTGAAACTGAACGATTCTAGTTCTGCAACTGACTGAGGCATAACAGGAATGCAACCAATCCATGCCTAGAATGATATTGAAATCTACCATTTCTAACTCTACAAGATCTGCAGAGGTGACTTTCTATCACTCCCCAAGGATACCCCCTTAACGTAAACACGGGACCTAGGATCACGAGTGACCCCAAGCTAACCCTGAATTGGCGTATCATAAGCATACTTAAAGAACTGAAAAACAAATACTATACGGAAGCTTAAATCATAAGATAAACAAAATTATGGGGGATACCCAATACTAGTATGAACACATAAACACTGAGTGAGAGTTAATGACACTGAACTATAAATCAAAATACTAAAGTTGAATCTGTATATGTCTGAAATAAGCCTCTTACTGACTAGAGATATTAGGACATGCCTCCATCTAACTCTAGCAAAACTGAACTAAAATGAAAGACTAAATATAAAAGAACATGTTTGTCATCCACGAAGAATGAGGACTCACGTGATCTAAATGATGAGGAACTGAACCTACATCACGAAAAGATGTAGCGCAGAGTATGCGTCAGTACTTGAAAGGTACTAAGCATGTTGTATAGGATAAGGCTGAACAAACATATAACTGAACAAAGCATATTGAGCAATGACATAATCTGAACATGATAAACTAGTTGTAGTCAACCTAGTTTTCAGTTTTGAGAAGCTCTTCTCACACTAATCTGACCACTGAAACTTTACTTTTTTTATGAGTCATCTTAGTCAATGGAGAAGCTATGGATGAAAATCCTTCCACAAACCTTTTGTAATAACCAGCCAAAGCCAAGAAACTTATGATATCTGTAGGAGAGGTGGGTCTGGGCCATCGTTTCACTGCCTCTATTTTCTGAGAATCCACTCAGATGCCTTTACTAGCATTATATGCCCAAGGAAAGCAATTGATTGTAACCAAAACTCACATTTACTAAACTTAACGAATAACTAGCGATTTTTGAGAATTTGCAGGATAACCCTCAAATGAGTCGCATGTTCTTTCTCATTCCTAGAAAAAATGAGGATATCATCAATAAAGACGATAATGAACAATTCCAAATACTACTTGAACACCATGTTCATTCAATCCATGAAAGTTGCAGTAGCATTGGTTATTCCAAATAGTATAAATACAAATTCATAATTACCATACCGAGTTCTGAAGGTTGTCTTTGGGATGTCACTATCTCTGACTCTGAGCTGATGATAAGTGGATCTAAGGTCTATTTTCAAAAAATGACTAGCACCCTCAAGTTGGTCGGATAAGTCATCAATCATGGGTAGAGGGTACTTGTTCTTGATTGTGACTTTGTTAAACTGCCGATAGTCATTGCACATCCTGAAAGAACCATCTTTATTTTCACGAACAACACTAGTGCACCCCATGTGGAAATACTAGGTCTGATGAAGCCCTTATCTAGAAGGTCTTTCAACTGCTCTTTCAATTCCTTAAGCTCAGTTGGAGCCATTCTATCAGTTGGAGCTCAGTCGATTTCCCTTCTAGGAGAAACTCTGGAAAATCGTTTGGAAACTCATTTACTATAGGAACTGACTCAAGAGTTGGGGTTTAGGAGTTGGAATCCTTAACCCGAACTAGATGATAGAGATACCCCTTGGAAATCATCTTTCTGGCCTTAAGATAAGAGATAAATCGACCCATAGGCACTGAGCTACTACCCTTCTATTATAAGATTGGCTCATCTGGAAACTGGAAACGAACGATCCTAGTTCTACAATCGACTGAGGCATAACATGAATGTAACCAATCCATGCCTAGAATGATATCAAAGTCTACCATTTCTAACTCTACAAAATCTGCTGAGGTGATTTTCTGAGAGACTGTGACAGGGCAATTTATGTATACTCGTCTAGCTATAACTGGGTCACCAACTGGAGTAAAGACTAAGAAAGGTTCTGAGAGAGTTTCTAGACTGCCACCAAAGTTTACTGCTATATAAGGAGTTACAAAGGATAGGTTTGCCCCGGGATCTAACAAATCATAAACATATAAGTGAAAGACTCGTAATGTATCAATGACCACATCAGGAAAATCTTCCTGGTCCTGGCGAGCCTGGAGAGCATGGAGAGCATACAACATGTTCTGGCATGACCGTTACCTATACCAGATGAAGTATCATCCTGAGTTGGGTGATCTGCTGGTGTTGCTGGAGCTGTAGACTAAGCCATACTATTGTTACCTCCCTGAGCCTGTTTAGAAGAAGGGCAATCCCTCAACATGTGACCAGTCTAACCACAACCAAAACATCATTCCTTACATATAATACACTCACTCGGATGGTTCTTACCACAATTTGGACAAGTTGGATAGGTTTGTTACCTAAAACACTCCCTTAAGACTTAGAGCCTAATGCCTTACCTTTCTGATCATTTCGAAACCTAGGGGATGAAGCACTAGCTGATGAAGGTGCAGGAGCTGAAGACCTTAATTTGCTGAAACTGCGAGTGATTTCCACCACCCGATTTCTGCTGAGAGTAATCATAGTTGCCTATCCTAGCCTTCTTGTTGTCCTTAGCATGTACGTTCCCTAGGATTATTTGCCTCAACCCGTTGAGCATGAGTCATGAGCCTAGAGATATTCATATCCTCTAACACCATCGCATTTATGCACTCTTTATTTACCAAATCAAATACTCCAAATAGGAACTTACTCATTTGTGCCCTAGGATCGGCAACCATATGTGGAGCATTCCTAGTGAGCTGGGTGAACGTGAGTCCGTACTTGTGGACTGACATCGAACGTTGCCTCAAATTCATAAATTCTTGAGCCTTAACATCCCTCAACTCTCTTGGGATGAACATGTCCAGAAAAGCTCCGGTGAAACACTCTCAAGTCACAGAAGTTGCATTCTCACCCATGTTCTCCTTCCACTGCGTGAACCATATGTGAGTCACATTCGTAAGCTGGTAGGACGCCAACTCTACCCTATAATTTCCAGTCACTTGCATCACTCCAAAGATTTTCTTGACCTCATCAATGAAGTTTTGGGGGTCTTCACCAACTCGTGACCCTAGAAACTCAGGCGGATTCATCCTAACAAAATCACGGACCCTAGCTGCCACTGATCCACTACTAGTATTTGCTGGAACTGGAACCTACTGATTGTTCTGGTTGGCTACACTCTGACCCAAAAGATGAATAGTATTATGAAACTCTTCATTCGAAACCTCATGGTGTAGGACTGAAGGACTACGTTACCGTTGCAGGAATTAGCATTCCTTGCGTAAGCTCTACGAGGAGGCATGATCTGTAATGCATAACGTCGAGTCAGAAAGAAGATCATACCCACGCACGATTAGAATAACAAAAAAGTGATTTTTTTCCCTAAAACACTTCGTAGTCTCCCCCTCATAAGTGTGGTGCGCTTTACACTCATGAAAGGGACCCTACTTAGTGCAGCTTTTCAGACATTCTAGGACTCCTAAACCTAATGCTCTAATACCAAGTTTATCACGCTCTAAGCCTACCCCCTTGACGTAAACACGGGACCTAGAATCAAAAGTGACCCCAAGCTAACCTTGAGTTGGCATATCATAAGCATATTTAAACAAATGAACAACAAATACTATGCGGAAGCTTAAATCATAAGATAAACTAAATTATGAGTGATACCAGTACTAGTTTGAACATATAAACACTAAGTAAGAGTTAATGATACTGAACTATAAGTCAAAATACTAAAGCTGAATATGTCTATGTTTGAAATAAGCCTCTAACTGACTAGAGATGCTAGGACATCCCCCCAGCAAACTCTAGCAAAACTAAAACTAAAACTAAAATGAAAGACTAAATATAAAAGAATACGCATGCCATCCTCGAAGAATGAGGACTCACCATTGATACTGCTGAATACGGATCGGGAACTGATCTATACGTGATCTGAATGCTGAGGACCTGAACCTACATCACGAAAAGATGTAGCGTAGAGTATGCGTCAGTACTTGAAAGGTACTGAGCATGCAAAATAGGATAAGGCTGAACAAACATATAATTGAAGAAAGCATACTGAGCAATGATATAATCTGAACATGATAAAGATACTGAGATATACTAAATATGAACTAAATTGAATGCAATGACCAAGTACACAACATGCTTGAACTGAATACTGAAATATAAATGGTAACCTGGTCAATGCACTAAAGTCTAACAGTGGGAGCTACTATTAACCGATATAAAACCACGTGAGCTACACATGGAGTTTGATGTATACACCCTATCGAGAGGACCCAATATACCATGCTAGGGGTATAAAGGCATGACTTGCGTGATCACTAAATTGGATGCCCACAGAGGGGACTTATAAACCTAAGAGGGCACACAGTTTTGGGACTATGAGGGTGACTGACCCTAGTCCAACTTGGTATTAAGCCTACTCCAACCTGCAAATGTGTAAAATACAATATAACGGAAATATACTGGATAACTCAATATTCTGACATGCTAGCTGAAAATGTAACATTAAAGTACTCATATTGAAACATTTGAAAACTGAGGTATGTATATATGTCTAACTGACCTAACATGTGTAATTCATGAACTAAATGAATCTATAGGGTTCTGAGTTTCATGCAAGGATTAAGCAGCATGGTTACGATAACATAATAATCTGATTAGGATTACTCTAACAACTAAATCGCAATAATTATCTGAATTTCTAGAAACCCTAGGTCTAAACATGATATAGAGAATCAAGAATCTGACTGAATTCTAGGGACCTAATGGATGACATGAATCCACCAGTGAAATCCCACATACATGGTGACGAATTCCATGGAGAAATCTTTTGATTTTGGGGCTGGAACTGAGGAAAACTTGATGCGTTCTTAGAAAGGGTTTGGTCGTCTGCTTTATCTTCTTCTCGTTCAATTTGGATGAAATTTGGAGAATGAATTAACTAAGGTAAGTTTTCATTTAGTTACTAGGTTAAAACTTATCAAAACGACATAGTTTAGGTGTCTAATGTATAGGGGAAAAGACAAAAACGACACAAACTTAAAATCAGATGGGGCTACCGACGAACCGTTGATTGACTGACCGCCCGTACTGTCAGTCTATCGATCGACTTCAGAGGATGGATTTTGGGGGTAATAAACCATGGCTTGGACCATGGACTGTGGTCTGACCTATGGTTCATAGGTCCAGACTTAGCTGGATTTTGCTGGGGTTTTGGGGAGGGGTTGCAAGTGGCCAACCACGGACCCCACCTACGATCCGTGGTTCAACTTACAATTCGTAGGTGGCCTTGTTAGTGGCACCTACAACTTCTGAAAATCTATATTTTTCTCTCTTTTAGAATCTGGGGTGTTACATTATCTCCCTCTTGGAAACATTTGTCCTCGAATGAAGACTAAACTAGCTGAATATGGAGTAAAAGAGCTGCACTCCCTACCACTAGGTACTGGAAACTGAAATCTAACTGAACTAAGTTCCAAGAACATTCAAATATGCGGAAAATGCAAGTATAACTGAAGAAACATGATACTTGGTCTGAATTTACGCTAGAGTAACTGCAAGACTGAAGAGGAACTATTACCTCAAACTAGAATGGAGTCGGAAAGAAAGAGATGGGATACTTGGACTTCATGGCTGCTTCTGCTTCCCAAGTAGCTCCCTCTATGAACTGAGTCCTCCACAAAACCTTAACTGAAAAGACTTCTTTGTTTCTCAACCTTCGAACCTGACGATCTAGAATTTCAACTAGCACCTCTTCATAAGTGAGACTGCCATTCACAACCACACTTTCTAATGGTACTATGGATGCTGGATCACCCACACACTTCTTCAACAACGAAATGTGAAAGATCGAATGTACCGTTGCTACTTCTGCTGGCAATGCTAACTCATAAGCCTCTTTACCAACCCTTTTCAAGATTCTATAAGGACCTACATATATGGGACTGAGCTTACTTTTCTTGCCAAATCTCATCACCCCCTTCAAGGGTGACACTTTCAGGAAAACCCAATCATCAATTTGGAACTCCAAGTCCCCCTTCATTACATCTGCATAGGACTTCTGACGACTCTGGGATGTCTTATGTCTATCCTTGATGAGCTGAACCTTTTCCATAGCATCATGAACCGAATCTGGCCCAATCAAAGTTGCTTCACCTACTTCAAACCAACCAACTGGAGATCTACATCTACTCTCATACAATGCCTCATAAGGGGTAATCTGAATGCTGGAATGATAATTATTATTGTGGGCGAACTCTTTAAGAAGTAGGTGATCATCCCAACTTCCCTTAAAATTGATCACGCACGCTCTCAACATTTCCTATAAAGTGTGAATGGTATGCTCTGCCTGACGATCTGTCTATGGATGAAATGTTGTGCTAATATTTACTTGAGTACCAAGACCTTTCTGAAATGTCTTCAAGAAATAAGAGGTAAACTGAGGACCTCTATCTGAGATATTAGACAAAGGAACCACATGCAACCTGACTATCTCATTAATGTAAAGCTTGGCGTAGTCCTCCACCGAATTTATAGTCTTAACAGCCAAAAAGGGAGCGGACTTAGTAACTCCTTCTACTATTACCCAAATGGAGTCATGTTGTCTGTGAGTACGAGGTAAACGTGTGATGAAATCCATATTTATCACTTTCCACTTCCATGTAGGAATGTTAATCTCTTAAGTCATACCTCCTGGTTTCTGATGATTTACCTTCATTTGTTGACAATTAGGTCACTTAGCCACAAAATCTGCTATATCCATTTTCATGCCATTCCACCAAAAGACTTCCCACAGATCATGGTACATCTTAGTGGCACCTGGATGAAGAGAATACCTGGAGTTATGAGCTTCTGTAAGGATCTGTTATCTCAACTCACCCACCTTAGGAACATATAAACGACCCTGGTAGCGAAGCACAACATCTCCCCCTTGGGAGAAAACCTCAATTTTCTATTGATGAATTGCACCCTTCAATTGAAGAAATATAGGATCACTGTCTTGATTCTCCTTAACCTCCACTACCAATGAAGATTCTGACCCATCCTGAACTGTCACGCCATCATTTAATATGTTCATAAGGCAAACTCCTAAACGAGCAAGTCGGTGAACATCCTTTGCTAATTCCTTCCTTTCTTTTTCCACATGCGCTACACTGCCCATATATAGTCTACTAAGAGCATCAGCTACTACATTGGTCTTACCAGGATGGTAAAGCACATTCATGTCATAAACCTTGAGGAATTCAAGCCATCTCATATGGCGAAGATTCAACTCTTTATGGGTAAACACATAATGAAGGCTCTTATGGTCTGTGAACACATCTATGTGCACACCATATAAGTAATGTCTCCAAATCTTTAGGGCAAATACAATGGTTGCAAGCTCAAGGTCATAATTTGGGTATTTCTTCTCATGTACCTTAAGCTGTCTAGAAGCATAAGCTACAATCTTACTTCGCTGCATCCACACACAACCTAGGTCGACTCTGGACGCATCACAATAGATCACAAAATCATCTAAACCCTCTTGTAGAGTCAAAACACGAGTTGTAGTCAACCTAGTTTTCAGTTCTGAGAAACTCTTCTCACACTCATCTGACCACTGAAACTTATCCTTTTTATGAGTCAACTTAGTCAATGCAGAATCTATGGACAAAAATTCTTCCACAAACCTTCTGTAATAACCAGCCAAACACAAGAAACTTTTGATATCTGTAGGAGAGGTGGGTCTTGGCCATTGCTTCACTGCCTCTATTTTCTAAGAATCCACTCGGATTCCTTTACTAGACACTAAATTCCCAAAGAAAGCAACTAATTGTAACCAAAACTCACATTTGCTAAACTTAGCAAATAACTGGTGATCTTTGAGAATTTGCAGGACAACCCTCAAATGAGTTGAATGTTCTTCCTCATTCCTAGAGTAAATGAGGATATCATCAGTAAAGACGATAACGAACAAGTCCAAATACTGCTTGAACACCCTTTTCATTAAATCCATGAAAGTTGCAGGAGCATTGTTAGTCCAAATGACATAACTATAAATTCATAATGACCATACTGAGCTCTGAAGGTTGTCTTCGGGATGTCACTATCTCTGAATTTGAGCCGATGATAACCGGATCTGAGGTCTATTTTCGAAAAATGACTAGCACCCTGAAGTTGGACGAACAAGTCATCAATCCTGGGGATAGGGTACTTGGTCTTGATTGTGACTTTGTTAAACTGTCGATAGTTAATGGACATCCTGAGAGAACCATCTTTCTTTTTCACAAACAACATTGGTGCACCCCAAGGGGAAATACTGGGTCTGATGAAGCCCTTATCTAAAAGGTCTTTCAGTTGCTCTTTCAATCCCTTAAGCTCAGCTGGAGACATTCTATAAGGAGGAATGGAAATATGATGGGTATCTTGAAAGAGATCAATTCTAAATTCAATTTCCCTTTCAGGAGGAACTCTGGGAAGATCTTCTAGAAACACTTCTGGAAACTCTATAAGAACTGACTCAAGTATTGGGGTTTCGGAGCTGGAATCCTTAACCCGAACAAGATGATAGAGATACCTCTTTGAAATCATTTTTCTGGCCTTAAGGTAAAAGATAAATCGACACATAAGCACTGAGCTACTACCCTTCCATTCTAATATTGGCTCATCTGAAACTGGAAAGGAACAATCCTAGTTCTACAATCGACTGAGGCATAACAGGAATGTAACCAATCAATGCCTAGAATGATATCAAAGTCTACCATTTCTAACTGTACAAGATCTGCCGAGGTAATTTTTTGAGAGATTGTGACATGGTAATTTATGTATACCCGTCTAAGTATAACTGGGTCACCAACTAGAGTAGAGACTGAGAAGGGTTCTAAGAGAGTTTTTGGACTAACACCAAAGTTTACTGCTATATAAGGAGTTACAAAGGATAGAGTAACCCATGGATCTAACATATCATAAACATTTAAGTGAAAGACTCACAACGTACCTGTGACCACATTAGGAGAATCTTTTTATTTCTGGTGAGCCTGGAGAGCATAAAACTTGTTATGGCGCTGACCGCCACCTGTTCCAAATGAAGCATCCTGGTAAGTTGGGTGACCTGCTGGTGTTGCTGGAGTTGTAGACCCCTACTATTGTTACCTCTCTGACCCTCTTTAAAAGAAGGGCAATCCATCAACCTGTGGCCAGTCTGACCACAACCAAAGTATCCTTCATTGCCTGCATGACACTTGCTCGGATGGTTCTTACCACAATTTGGACAAGTTGGATAGGTCATGTTACCTGAAACACTCCCCTGAGACTTAGAGCATAATGCCTACCTTTATGATCTTTTCGAAACCTAGGGGATGAAGCACTAACTAATGAAGGTCCTGGAGCTGGAGACCTTTGCTGAAACTGCGAGCGATTTCCACCACCTAATTTTCTACTGAGAGTAATCATAGTTGCCTATCCTAGCCTTCTTGTTGTCCCTAGACTTTTCCCTCAGCTTAGTTCCCTCAACCTGCTAAGCATGATTCATAAGCCTAGAGATATTCATATCCTCTAACAACATCGCATTTCTGCACTTTGTATTTGCCAAATCAAATACTCTAAATAGAAACTTACTCATTTGTGCCCTGGGATCGGCAACCATATGTGGAGCATACCTGGTGAGTTAGGTGAACGTGATTTCGTACTACTGGACGGACATTGAACCTTGCCTCAAATTCATAAATTATGTAGCCTTAACCTCCCTCAACTATCTTAGGGTGAACCTGTCCAGAAAAGTTCCGATGAAACATTACCAAGTAACAAGAGCTGCATTCTCACCCCTATTTTCCTTCCACTGCATGAACCATATGTGAGCCACATCCTTAAGCTGGTAGGATGCCAACTCTACCCTATAACTTCCAGTCACTTGCATCACTCCAAAGATTTTCTTGACCTCATCAACGAAGGTTTGGGGGTCTTCACCAACTTGTGACCCTAGAAACTCAGGCGGATTCATCCTAACAAAATCACAGACCCTAGTTGCCACTGATCCACTACTAGTATTTGCAGGAACTGTAACCTACTGATTATTCTGGTTGGCTACACTCTGAGCCAAAACCTAAATAGCATAACAAAATTCTGCATTCAAAACCTCATGGTCTGGGACTGGAGGGACTGCGTTAGCCTTGCGGGTATTAGCATTCCTTGCGTAAGCTGTACTAAGAGGCATGATCTGTAACGCATAACATCGAGTTAAAAAGGAGATCATACCCATACACGATAGGAATAACAAGAAAGTGATTTTTTTTCCTAAAACACTTCATAGAGTCTCCCTCATAGGTGTGGCACGCTTCGCAGTCATGAAAATGACCCTACTTAGTGTGGCTTTTCAAACATCCTAGGACTCCTAAAACTAATGCTCTGAGACCAAGTTCGTCACTCTCGAGGCTACCCATTTGACGTAAACATGGGACCTAGGATCATGAGTGACCCCAAGCTAACCCTGAGTTGGCATATCATAAGCATACTTAAACAACTGAACAACAAATATTATGCAGAAGCTTAAATCATAAGATAAACTGAAGTATGGGGGAGACCCAATACTAGTCTGAACATATAAACACTGAGTAAGAGCTAATGACACTGAACTATAAGTCAAAATACTAAAGTTGAATCTTTCTATGTCTGTAATAAGCCTCTGACTAACTAGATATGTTGGGATAAGCCCCCAGCTAACTCTAGCAAAACTGAAATTAAATGAAAGACTGAATATAAAAGAACATGTTTGTCATCCTCGAAGAATGATATAGCGCAGATTATGCTTCAGTACTTGAAAGGTACTGAGCATGCAGGATAGGATAAGGCTGAACAAACATATAACTGAACAAAGCATACTGATCAATGATTTAATTTGAACATGCTGAAGATAATGAATATGAACTAAACTGAATTCAATCACCAAGTACACAACATGGTTGAACTCAATACTAAAATATAACTAGTAACCTGGTCAATGGACTAGAGTCTAACTGTGGGAGCTATATTAACCGACATAAAATCACGTGAGCTAAACGTGGAGTTTGATGTATACTCCCCATCGAGAGGACCCAATATACCTTGCCAGGGTTATAAAGGCATGACTAGCGTGATCACTAAATCGGATGCCTACAAAGTGGACTTATAAACCTACGAGGGCACGCAGTTCTGGGACTATGAGGGTGACTGACCCTAGTCCAACTCGGTGTTAAGCCTACTCCCATCCAAAAATGTATACAAGACAATATAACTGAAATATACTGGATAACTCAATATTCTGACATGCTAGCTGAAGATCAACATTAAAGTACTGATAATGAAACATTTGAAAACTGAGGTATGTATATCTATCTAACTGTCCTAGCATGTGTAATTCATGAAGTAAATGAATCTATAGGGTTCTGAGTTTCATGCAAGGATTAAGCAATATGGTTACAATAACATAATAATTTGATTAGGATTACTCTAATAGCTAAATCGCAACAACTATCTTAAGTTCTAGAAACCCTAGGTCTAAACATGATATAGAGAATCAAGAATCTGACTGAATTCTAGGGACCTAGTGGATGAAAGCCCACATACCTGGTGACGAATTCTAAGGAGAAATCTTTCAATTTTAGGGAAAGAATTGAGGAAAACTTGTTGCGTTCTTGGAGAGGGTTTGGTCAATTACTTTCTCTTCTTTTCGCTCAAACTGGATGAAATGTGGAGATTAATGTACTAGGGTAAGTTCTGATTTAGTTACTAGGCTAAAACTAATCAAAACGATGTAGTTTAGGGATTAAACAACATAGTTTAGGTGTCTAATGTATAGGGGAAAATACCAAAATGACCTAACTTAAAATCTGACGGGGCCACAGATGGGCCTATCCGACGGACCATCGATCGACTAATGGCCCATCCTGTCAGTCCATCGATCGGCTTCAGAGGATGGGTTATGGGGGGTCTGAACCACGGCCTGGACCATGGATTGTGGTCACACCTACGGTCCGTAGGTCCTGGCGTAGGTCCAGACTTGGCTGGAATTTTCTGGGGTTCTAAAGAGAGGTTTGCAGGTGACCAACCACGGACCCCACCTACGGTTCGTGGTTCAACCTATGATCCGTAAGTGGCATCGTTAGTGGCACCTGCAATTTTTGAAAATTTGCATTTTTCTCTCTTTTAGAATCTGGGGTGTTACACTTTTTGAGAGACTGTGATAGGCTATTTTTGTACCAATCGAGCTATAACTGGTTCAACAACTGGAGTAGAGACTGAGAAGGGTTCTGAAAGAGTTTTTGGATTGACACCGAAGTTTACTAATATATAAGAAGTTACAAAAGACAGCGTGGCCCCTTGATCTAACAAAGCATAAACATCTAAATGAAAGACTCGTAACGTACCAGTGACCACATCAGGTGAATATTTCTGGTCCTAACGAGCCTGGAGAGCATACAAACTGTTCTAGCGGTGACCGCTTCCTGTACCAGATGAAGTACCCTACTGAGTTGGGCAACATGTTGGTGTTGTTGGAGTTGTAGACTGAGACTTATTGTTGTTACCTCTTTCCCCCTGCCTCAAAGAAGGGCAATCCTTACACCTATGGATAGACTGACCACACCCACAGCACCCTTCTATGCCTGCATGACATTCGCTCGGATGGTTCTTACCACACTTTGGACAAGTTGGGAAGGTCTTGTTACTTGAAGCACTCCCCTAAGACTTAGTCTTGGTGCCCTATCTTTTTGATCCAGTAGAAATCTGGGGGATGGAGCACAAGCTGGTGAAGGTGCTGGGGCTGTAGACCTCTACTGAAACTGTGAGCGATTCCCGCCACTTGACTTCTACTGAGAGTATTCATAATTCCTTGTTCTAGCCTTCTTGTTGTCCTTAGCCATTTCTCTAAGCTTATCTCCCTCAACCTGTTGAGCATAAGTCATAAGCCTAGAGATATTTATATCCTCTAACAACATAGCATTTCTGCACTCTGCCTTCACCAAGTCGGATACCTCAACAGAAACTTGCTCATTTGTGCCCTTGGATCAACAACCATGTGTGGAGCATACCTGGAGAGCTGAGTGAACTTTAGCCCCTACTTTTGTGCCGACATTGACCTGCTTCAAGTTCATAAACTCTTGTGCCTTAGCCTCTCTCAATTACCTTGGGAAGAACCTTTCCAGAAAAGCTCTAGTAAAACAATCCCAAGTCATAGGAGCTGCCTCCACACCCCTGTTTTATTTCCACTGAGTGAACCAGATATGAGCCACATCTTTAAGTTGGTAGGATGCCAACTCAACACTCTCAGTTCCAGTCATTTGCATTACTCTAAGAATTTTCTTAACCTCATCAATGAAGTTCTGTGGGTCCTCATCAACCTTTGACCCTAGAAATCTAGCGGATTCATCCGAACAAAGTCTCAAACCCTAGCTACAGTTGATCCACCATTCGTGTTTGCAGGAGTTGTGGTCTGCTGATTGTTCTGATTGGCCACACTCTTTGCTAAGAGCTGGATCACATTCCAAAATTCTACATTCGTAAACTCGTAGTTTGGAACTAGAGGGACTGCATTAGCATTGCATGCATTAGCATTCTGTGGGTTAGCTCTACGAGGAGGCATGATCTGAAATGCATAACGACAGATTAGAAATGAGAAGTTGGATCATACCCACGCATGATAAGAATATTAAAGAAGGTGAAGTTTTTCTTAAAATACTTCGTAGCCTCCCTCTCATAGATGTGGTGCACTTCACACCCATTAAAAAGACTCTACTTAGTGCGGCTTTCAGACATCCTAGGACTTTTGAACCTAAGGCTCTGATACCAAGTTTTTCACGCCCCATGGTCACCCCCTTGCCGAAACACGGGACCTAGGATCACGAGTGACCCTAAGCTAACCCTGTGTCTGGCATATGTCAAGCATTCTAATAATAACTCAATAAGACATGTACTACGAAGAAGCTAAAATAATAGATAACTGAAAGTAGGGAATACCCAACTAGTCTGAATGTATAAAACATACTAAGAGTTTAATAACAACTGAAATATTAAACTTAACAATTCAAGATGATTTTAATACTATGTCTGAAAAACCTCTAACTGAGTTGAGTTGATAGGACATGCCCCCAGCTAACTCTAACAAAATTGAATAAAAAGAATAAAGTGAAAAGCATGTCTATTGTCCTCGAAGTATATGAATTCACAACTAAAGCTACTGAAATGTTGTCACGACCCGAGTCTAAACCCTGGACGTGACCGGCACTCAAGAACCATTGTTAGTCCCCAAGCGAACCCTCATTCTGGCTGACTACAAGTGGAAGACTAACTTAAGCATGCAAAAGCTTAAAACTGAAATAAAAGTTCATAAAACTTAAATACAAACTTTAAGTCCAAAGAAAACTCTATATAATAAAATATATACACCTTGCCATAAAAAGGCAACTTTAGTCTTTAAAATATTTAACAAAATAAATGAAGACTTCTAAAACTCTATTGTCTATCTATGAAGCCTCTAACTGATAAAAATGGAAGTCGGGACAAGACCCACGACATCCTAACAACTGATATAATTGAAAGGTAAATGAAATCCTTCGGAAGCAAGGAGGCTCACCATAGCTAACTCGAACTCTCAGATGTATCAACGAAGCTCCTATTGATGATCCTGAATACCTGTGTCTGCATCATGAGAAGAAGCAGGCCAAATGGCTCAATACGTGGAATGTACGAGTATGTAAGGGGAATTCTAAAACATAAGCATAAGCTTGAACTTGATAAAAAGTGGAAACATACTTACCTCCTTTCAAACTTACTCAACTCAAGGAATTCAAGGATAAGATACTCAACTCAGAGATTAGATACTCAACTCAAAGATATGATACTCGACTCTGGGTACTCAACTCAATATAAAGCAACAATATACATGCAATATATGGAAAGCTTTATAAACAGTAAAAACAACTTAGTTCATTAAAGAAAATGCAATAACAAACTTAACTTTACTTATATAATAAAGTAATATAGTTTATGTGGGAGATTCTCTAACCGACAACCACCACTATGAGCCTAAGGGGTGATACAACGTCTTGCTCACGCTACCAGAGTTGTCCTATACTTTGCCGTCATATAGAACTCTTAACTTAGTGGATCCACTAACTTAACTTATGTGATCATCTAAAAAGTATGACCCATTAATACCCATGATGGATACATGGTTTATGGAGACTTAAGTTAATATGAAATCGTATCCCCATATCGGTGCTCAATACTACTCCTAAAATATACTTAGCTCATATGTTTTTGAAACAACTTTTTTCTTTGGTTTGAGATAATTATTCAAAACTTAGCTTTAAAGTTTCTTGGAATAGATGTTCCCTTTTCTTGCTCAAATGTGAAAACATTTATAAACTCATAGGGAATACTTAGTTCCCTTATAGCTTCTTTGAGAAATGAACTCAATTCTTTAGTCTTGGCTTAACTTGAAACTTTTAGTCTTAAAACAAAGTTAAAACATTTGTAAAAGACTTCTTAAAATGTGGTTCATGCCGAATTATGGACGTGAATGACTCAATGCAATATTTTCAATAACCATAGATATAACTCAAATACTTGCAACTCAAGAACTTAAATGATACTATTTCAAGAATGCTCAACTCAAAGGGTTAATGTAGAATTATGAGCATGAACTATTCAACTCAAAGACTTCATGAGTAACATATTATATTCCCATGATTAGAAATATAATCTCAAAAGGGCTTAGGAACTCAATACTCGAGACTTAGAACTTGAAGATACTACTTCTCTCAAAGGTACTCAACTGATGGAGTTCATGCGGAAGTTATGGGCATGAACGACTTGACTCAAGGATCAAAATATTAATAAGGAACTCATGTATAAGACTCTTCTCATTCTCATACTTAACTCAAAACTTAATTCAAATCGATGGTGGATCCCAAAGGATCCACAATTGAACTCAAAGACTTTATTGAACTCTACTCTTAGATCTTGAATGTGAATTATGAATTCAAGAGTTATGGTTCATGATATGAAGGATCTAGGTGATAGTATAGACTCATGAATACACTCTCCTCACTCTCATGCTTACATACTTGAGTCTTGAAACAAGTTACTAGAAATTGTAGAAGACTCCTCAAAAGAACTCAAAGGGACTCTCTCAAAATGATCGGAAGAACTCTCAAGACTTAACTCTTAACTTTACCTTGAATTTGAATTATGAATTCAAGGTTATGATCATGTAATGAATGATTTCTAGGTGTTTGGAAGTAGTTTAAAGTTTTTAGAATCAAAAGGGGTGAAGATACACTGCAAAGGAGCTCAAACGGGACAACCGACGGAGAATGAGTGGGGGCAGGCGACCCTGGCACGTTCCGGGCACGGGGCACCAGCCCCTAACATTTAGAGACTGCATATGGGTGCACTGAAGGGGCGGCTCCCCAGCCCCTTAGGCGCATTTGGGGCGTGCCGCGCCAGCCTTTCCCCAGGCCAAAATCGATGAATTTCGCCTCTCGTTTTCTAATCCTAAATCGCTTTTAATCACTTTCTTTTCTCAATTTTTTCTTAGATTCAATTACCCAACCTAAGTACACACTAATCCACTCAAACAACACTCAAAACAATCATTTTCATCTCAAGAAATCATCAATACCCCAACAAAACAAGATTTAGAATGAACTTCAAGAATACCTATCAAGAACTTAAATCCTTCAACTATTTGAGAATGAAACTTCGCTGAAAATAATATGTTTGGCGTGTGGGTGAACAAACCCAACACTATGGAAGCTTACATACCTCTTAGGGATCAAACCCATGGCGACAATCCGCAACAACTCTCAAGAATTTTGACGAACGCTTCAATCCTTTCTCTTTTCTCCTCTTCTCTCTTCTTCTTTTCTCTTCTTGAACTCTCAACTAAAACCCTAGGCATAAATTAGGATTATAAAACTGAACCTAATCATATTAGACCCCTAAAAAATTACTAAAAACGAATTAAATCTGATTGGGTAAGGAAAAGACCAAAATACCCCTCTAAAATCCGGTTTTGACTTTCCATATCTAGACAACCCAACTTCGAATGGACATATCTCCCTCATACAAACTCAAAAATGAGCAAACTTGGTGGCATTGGAAAGATAATTCAAATATATTCCCTACGGTATCTGGTATCACACCTAAATCATCTTGAGCTAGTATTTATGGTCGTTTGAAGTCGACCAAAAACTCATACTTAGCTTAACTTGCAAAATTTCAGATTTTGCTATTTCCAATTTAATTTTTTTTGGAACTCAAGGTGCTACATCTAGTGACCTTAACACTTAAGAAATTTTTAATCCCTTGGTAAAATCTCACTCACTACGAAGAACGGTTCGAGTCTTAGTTTGAAAATTTTTCTGAGGTGTTACAAATGCGAATCGGGAATTGATTTAAGCATGATTTGGATGATGAGTACCTGAACCTACATCATCAAAGGATGTAGCGCAGAGTATGCGTTAGTACTTGGAATGTACTGAGCATGCATGATATATATATTATACTGATCAAATACATATAAACTGAACAAAGCATAACTATGCAATGACATAAATTGAGTAAGAGTGTAAATAGTGAAAGATAATTGAAAAGTTAAGCTGAATGCAATGCCCAAATACTAATCATTAAAATAACATGCTGAACTGATTTCTGAAGTATATACTGAAAACCTAGTCAAATGCACTAAGAGTCTGATTGTGGGAGCTACTATTAACCAACGTAAAACCATGTGAGCTACATGTGGAGTCCGATGTATACGCCCCATCGAGAGGACCCAATATACCTTTCTTGGGGTATAAAGGCATGACTAGCGTGATCACTAAATTTGATGCCCACAGAGGGGACTTACAACCTACGGGGCCACGTAGTTCTGAGACTATGAGAGTACGTTGAACCCTAGACCAACTCAGTGCTAAGCCTACTCCCAACTGGAAATGTGTAAGACACAACATAACTAAAGTACTAAATAGCTCAATGTTCTTACATGCAAATCTGAGAATGCAACATATAAGAATTGACATTGTCACATTCGAAAGCTGGAGCATGTTTATCTGTTTAACTGACCTAGCAAGTGTAATTATGAACTAAGATAATCTACACAACTAGGATTCTGATTTTCATGCAAGGAACTAAGCAATGATTCCACAAAAATGTGATAATTCAATTACGGATACTAAAACAGCTAAATCACAATAATTATCTAAGGTTTTAAAAAACCTAGGTCTGAACAAGATATAGAGAATCAAGAATTTGATTGAATTATAGGGACCTAGTGGATGAAAGGAACCCACTAGTGAAATCCCACATACCTGGTGACGAAATCTACAGAGAAATCCTTCGATTTTGGGGCTGGAACTGAAGAAAATATCCTGCTTGTTCTTGAGGGGTTGGTCGACTCTTTCTCCTCTTTCGCTCTAAGTTTTTGGCGAATTTTGGTGAATAGTCGCTTAGGGTAATATTTGACTAGAATATTAGGCTAAAATTGAGTAAAACGACGTAGTTTAGGGATAAAATAATTAGGGAAAGAGCCAATTACCCCTAAGCTAAAAGTCAACCACGACCTACGGACCCTGATCAACGGACCATGGTCTGATTGACGGTCCGTCCTGTCAGTCCGTCGATTGGTGTCTGAAGGCTGAAAGCTGGGGTCTGAACCACGGACTATTGTCCCAACTACGGTCCGTAGACCTTGTCGTGGTTTTGGACTTTCTGGGAATTATTGAGGTGATCAACCACGCACCACACCTACGGTCCGTGGTTCCATCCACGGGTCGTGGGTGGCCTCCATTGGTGGCACCTGCAACATCTGGAAAATTGTTATTTGCTCCTTCTCAAATTTGGGGTGTTACACCGAATTTCAAACTCCTTCTACCTTCTTAACAAAGTCTATCACCTCATTCAAACCCTTTCTCGCTGAGATCATATGCACAACCAAAACCTGCAATTCATAATTCAACCTTTAGCCAATAATCAGATCATTTCCTTTTCTGTGCTCGCCAACTACATAGCATATCAAGACAAGGCATGGAACTTAGCCACATAAGCAACCATAGTCATGTTACCCTACTCAAGAGCCATAAACTCATCATTTTTCTTATCCCTTTGGGTACGAGGTACATACTTCTCCAGAAACAAGACATGAAATTGTGCCAAGTCAATGGAAGGCAAGATCGATGATTGACATTCCATATAATCTCTCCACTACTGTTTTGCCTCACCCTAAAGCTGAAAAGTCACATACTCAACCCCATGTTGCTACGTGATGCCTAACTTGTGGAAATCTCTCATAGTAATCCAATATGAACTCGAACACATCCTCTTCAACAGAGCCATGAAAACTAGAGGCTTAAGCTTTAAGAACTTAGTCAACATCTTATGTTCTATACCAGTCACCATAGGGCCAAGCGATGGACGGAACAAAGTGCTAATCCTCGTGTCCCCATCCACCTAAGGAAAGGTATCAACAATAGTCTAGTTAGTCAAAACCTAAGTAGTTTGGGCTGTGGGAGTGGCCTCAGTACCCGCCAACCCTTCAGAAAAGTGAGTACCCATTGAAAAGTCCATGTGTCCATAGGGGGGAAACATTACATCCCAGTCTGAATCCTCTCTTCAAGTTCAACATCATCCTTGATTTCAATCTCAACTTCTTCTTCGCAAACCAGATCCTGGGATGGGGATAGGGTCACTTCTCTTGGTACTTCCAAATTTTGAGCTCCACCTCTGGCGGATATTGCCCTCCCTCTTGATGCAGGATCAATTACTGGCTCAACTGTTGAAGTTACCACCCTTGTGTCGTTGCGTCTAGTATCAACCATTTGTAGACAACATAGTGAAAGAGGTTAGATACAAATTTGGATCACCATATACCAATTAAAATCATGTTATAGCACGAATGAAGGAAGAAGGAGGTTTTCTAAAGTCATGTAGCCTCTTGCAAAAAAATACAAACGTCTTTATACCATTTCATAGGACTCTACTAGAATCATTTTGTGGTGATGAGATCAAAAAACCTAGGGCTCTCATACCAAGTTTGTCACGATTCAGACCATCTTGAGTGGCACCCACACTAAACCACCTGGTGGGAGAACCAATGACTAACCCAAAACCAACCCAACACCATTTTAAATAAGACCAAGTTTATAAATAAATAGGAAACAAAACAATTCAAACAACCAAAGGATTAATTCCCAATAGTCCAAAATAGTTAATGTAGAAAAGTAACCCCTAGAACTGAAAGTCATCATAACTAAAACTCTAACAAATCAACTTGGGCATGCAACCCCAAAACTAATCATAGAAATAAATACTAGTGTTTATGTCCGAAAAAAGGATAAGAAGGATAGGAGAACCCATGGTAGCTGAAAAGATGTAGCTAACCCTTAGATTCAGATCAAGTATCTCTCAAATGAGGTCTCAGATCAACTGTTGGAAGATTCACTACACTATACAAGAAAATAAGCATGTATAGTATCAGTACAAAAAGCACTATGTGATAGTATCATGAAAACATTTCACCACCAAACAGTAACACCAAATAAATATTTCACCACTAAAAAATAACACTGAATAATACACAAAAACCAATTACCAACCACATACTGCAATCATATGTCATGAAAACAACAGTACAAATATTAACCAATGCATAAACAAGTTCACATGATCATAATGCAAATGCCTGGTCCTCTCATGGAACCATGTCACATACATGGTCCTCTTACGGAACCTAAACCAAAGTGTGGTGTCATACCAGGCGTGGTATCTGAGCTAACCGTATATCATATACCGGCGTAGTACCAGATCCAACCAATAATATCTTATACCAGTGTAGTACCCGGGCCAACCAAAAATCATAAACAAGAATGCACAATCATATAGAACAATGAACAAGTCCACTTGAAAACCAACAATTGCACGTTTATTGCATGATATTACAAACATGATGTCCTTTTTTATGCCTCCTTACCATGCATTGCAAAAAATGATACTATAGTAGTAGACATGCTTCCATAGAAAAATGAAAAACATACAACCTTCACTTACCTCGAATCAAGCCTCTTGGAAACGAGCTTTCCCTTTGCGAAGTGCTTCAGCTTGTTCTTGGTCTAAATAAGCAATGCAAACAATAATCAATCACAAATGGCCTATTCATTTATCTAGATTATATATAAATTCTAACCCGGTCAAATGTGATCATCTTCCCTAAATTAGGGTTCTTTATCACCATGAAATAATGGTGAGAAACCTTCCCCCCAATAGCTATAACCTATTTTCTAAAGCTTAAGAAATAGTTTACAAAATTGGGGAGTCGAATTCTTACCTTCACCGTTCAATTTCGTGTGAAAATTGGTACAGACTGCCCAAAATTTCCCCTTATATTTTCATGAACTCAAACTACAAAAAATAGGAGTTTTGTGAAGTTTCCTACATAAAATAACGATTATGTCACTATAGCGGCCCCTGTCTCGCTATAGCGACACCACTACAATAACATCCAGAAATAGGCCATTTTTACAACACAACTTCTTCCCTTGACGTCCCAACACATACCTTTCACACTAACTAAAATTTAGGGGTTCTACTTACCAGAATTTGATTTTGAAATGCCTTATGGACTCCTTAATGTCTTGGTTACAAGTATGCACCAATGGATATGCATGCATTTTATGCCCTTTGAGGATAGGATCAGGGTGTTCGCCTACACCATATACATTTCATTCTCTTGAGGCTAGGATCATGGTGTTCATCTATACCACATGCATTTTATGTCCTTTGAAGCTAGGATCGAGGTTTTCGCCTACAATACATGTATTTCATCCCTTTGAGGGTAATAACAGGATGTTTGCCAACACCACAAACATTCATGCCTTTGAGGTTGGAATCGGGGTGTTCGCATATACCGCATTACATTGCATTGCATTTATTATCATATGATTGTGATTGACACTTATCAAGCTTATAAGGGCTTTGTTAGGTTGTTGGCTTATGGTCTAACTGCTAGTTATTGATGTAATTTGAGTTATATAAACTATGTTGGTAGGTTGATTCCAACGAGCTATCGATTCTACCCAAATGAAGTTTATTATATTGTTGTTTCAGTTTTGATTACATTATTTTGATTATTTTATCGCCTTACATGCTTCGTACATTATTTCTTACTGACTTCCCAATTACCTGGGGAGCTCTACTCCTTCTTCCAGGTTATCAAGTAGACTAGGATCCATGTGTTGGTTGAGTTCAACTAATGATTAGTACGCTCCATTCCTTTTGGAGTTGTTGAGTTTGAAGTCTTCTATTTCTTGTATAGATAATGGATATGCCGGGGCCCTTCCCTAACCAAGTATGAGCAGTTTTCTATTTTAGAGGCTTGTAGACATCTGTTATATGTCTTGTACATTCGTTGTGGCCATGTTGGGTTTGTTGTTAGTTGTGGTTTTCAGATAGTGACCTCGTCTGCCATGTGTTGTACTCTTATTAGACTTTTAGTTTTCTATGTGTTACTTTTTATTTAGTTTTTCCTTGACGGCCCATGGGTGTTCTATGGTTTGGTTTTCATTGGCTCGCTCGGTCATGTAAGGCAACCAGTGCCACTTGCATCTCTTTAGGTTTGTAGAGTGAAAATTTTTGCACACTTAAACACCTTAAACTTTAGGTTTAGATTTAGGCTCATTTTTTTCAAGCCCGATTCATCTCATCGACACAACCTAATCATATAAATGTGACTTGACCATATGTGGGAATCCTACCGTCAATGACTTCTCGAAACTGACATAGCTCTTAATCTATAAGTCAAACTAGTGTGAAGTTTGTTGTGATGGAAACTAGACTGAAAGTCTTTTAATTTGATCAACATTACAACCTCTATCTCTCTATATCTTGGGAAATATGCTCATTCAAAATCAGGCCATAATTATGGTCATTTAGTATTTTGCCCAATTTATGACAGTTATACATTTGACTTTACTTATGAACAAAGTCTTTTAATATCAAATACATTCCAAATCTTTCAAGTACAAGAAATTATGTCGGTGTCAATTTAGTCATACATGTACAAATAGTTACAGGGTTTTACATACACAAAATCAAACATAGGTATTCAATGTGACATTAGATAATTTCACCACTCGACCACACATAGTCTTTGATGAAATTTCATTGTTTTTGTTTCTATTGTTCAACTGAAATTTTGCACTTCAATAATTGATAGGGCCCCTTTTTAAGTAACCATCATTTGAATTGCATCAATTATCTTCGAAAATAAATATTTTTATACTTTTCGTGCATTTTTTCATGAAAAAGAATATCGACATATGTTTATCAATTTTCTTTAACATTATTTTAAAGTATTAAAAAATCAACAGATTGGATCACTTTCCCCTCGATTCTTAGGACTGACTCATTCTGCCAGTTTTTTGGTCATTTTTGCACTATTTTAGTAGTAGTAATAATAACCAACTTTGAAGTAAACTTAGCCAATTGAGTAAACTTGAGGTGGTATTCTCTCACACCCATGTCATTCTGCCTCGGCATTACAAATTCATTGACCAATAGACAAATTAAAATCATATCATTTGTAAATAGATATATCACAAAATCTAGAACATGAAATAAAATCATCCCTTCTAAGTATTAAGGCAGTCTCCTAGTTATAAATGTGTCATGTGACATATCTATAACTAAGACTCTACTAGATACTACTTTATAGACTACTAGGGACACCAAAACCTTACTCTATGATACTAAGTAGGGGTTTGGCCATGCGATACCATATCACGATATGGTATCGTGAGATGGAATTGGCGTTTGGACATACAATTTTACGCTGATTCCATCTCATGATTCCATATCATGAGATGTGATTCCATATTCTCTAAAAACCATGATATGAAATTATATGGGAATTCCATATCATGAATTGAGATATTTTAATACAAAAAATTAATCCACGAGTTTATATTTTGTTAAAACAATCCCACATTTATATCTACTAACCATTTATTTCATATGTAAATAAAATTTATAATCACATCATTACTTTTTAAAATTTATTATTCTCACCGACATAAAATTTATTATTCTCACCAACATACAGTCACTTTAACTCACACCAACCGATTGTTGAGTAATAAATTTATTTTATGGCCTTAATAAGTGCACATTTATATTTTATGTGTAAGTTATTAGTATTTAGTTACATATTTCCTATCAACTTTGTTTAAAGAGATAATATTTATTTTATGACTTTGCATTGTCTTGGAAGCACTATTTTTATTACTCTTACAAACATTATTTTTATGAAGTCATTCTATAATGCTTCCAATTTATTTTTTGTTCACTAAACTAATATTGATGTATTTTTTATTTGATAGGATTGTGTTGGTGCGATTGATGGAACATATATAGAAGGGGAGGTTCCTAAAGCGGTGCAACAAACATATCATAATCGCAAAGGAAGAACATCACAAAATGTCTTATGTGTTTGTGATTTTGATATGCGATTTACTTTTGTTGCTGCTGGTTGGGAAGGTACTGCACATGATAATAAAGTACTTGAGAATGCACTTGTTGAACCAACGTCACAATTTCCATTTCCGCCATATGGTAACTTTAAATTACATCCTTAGAATAAATATTATTTATTTACACAAAGCTGTCTCATTTATGTCACATATGCTTTTAGTAATTCTTTATAAAATGTTTGCTGGTAGATAAATATTATGTTGTTGATGCTGGTTTCCGAAACACAAAAGGATTTTTAGCTCCATACAAAGGACTACGCTATCATTTGCAAGATTACCAAGGAAGTGAAAGAGAGCCTCAAAATCCCAAAGAACTGTTTAATTATAGGCATTCATCTCTGCGCATTGTGATTGAACAGACTTTAGGAGCTTGGAAAAATAGATTTAAAATACTGAAACAAGGCATGAACCATTATGATATTGATACACAAGTGAAAATTGGCATAGCTTGTGCAGTGTTACATAATTATTTGCGAGAATACCAAAGTACTGATGAAATATTTATGGTCTATGAGCGTGAAAATATAGTTGCGGATGATATTGACCAACAAATGGCTCAAAGTAACAATGTTGGTTTGTCTTCTTGGTTACATGATCGAGAAATGCAAGTTCAACGTGAGAAAATTGTCCGTACTATGTGGGAGGATTATATTAAAGACTAATACACTACAATTTATGTTCAATTTTTTTTATTAAATTAAAGTTAGATGAAACAATTACTTAAGTGGAGAACAAATAGCTTTGTAATAATTTATTATGCGATTTTATAAATTTTTGTTTATTTGATAAGATTGAATAAACAATTGGGGCTATTTTAATAGTTTTACAACTTATGGGATTTTTATGTTTATGAGAAAATATACAACACAAAAATTACATATCGCATGTCCAAACAAAATTACTTTAATTTCATCTCATGATTCCATATCATGATACCATATCGCAAGCCCTAAGTTTGTCACCTAATTCACTTGCACCTGGATTTAAAGATTGTCAAACACTATAGTTCAAATTTTGTAATTACCTAAGACCATTACTTAATTATCTGTTTCACAGTTCTTTACACTTCATTCAAAGTTATGATAGTGCACTTTAGTCAAATTGCCATAGTGTGTACCAAACCATTTGTATAATTTGACGGGCTACCGACTCCTATCATAATTTGTTGTTGAAGTGTATCCCTTGAAAAATGAATATTCAAATTATGGAAGATATGTTGTGCCTCCAACATCGAACTCATTATGGATAGGTTCTTCAACGTGATAGAGCATTTAATTATTGCATGCATTTCAAACGTTAATTTTTGAATCAATCAACTCTTAGCCATTAATTTTTACCTATGCCATGTGCCTCACAATCCAAGGAAGAACTTGGGGAAAATAGAGAGGAGCCGGATCCATATATATTGATGTAATTACTAAACAACTCAGGACATTGAATAAATTTACGACAAAGAATCATTATCATAAATTTGAGTCGCGACATAAATTATAAATTAATTGATCGTAAATCATCATGAATATTGTTCAATGATAACCATTGAAAGTTCGGAATCACTTACGCTCATTTACTTTCAAACAGTGTTGCAGATGATTGTAATTGAGGGAGATTGGGAACATTTGCACCACTTCAAGACAATGATAGTATTTCACCTAACTTGCTTCATACTCAACTTCGCCACCCAAAACATATTCACTCTTACATGAGTTTATTTCTTCTTTTTTTTGAAAGTTCAAATCAGTTACGGTTATTTTACTTCTAAGTATGTGTTGAGGATGATCATATTTGAGAAAGATTGAGAACCTTTGCATCATTTGAGGATGACGGTTGTATTTCACTTAGCTTGCTCCATACTCAACTTCACCACCCCAAAATATATTCACTCTGACATGAGTTTCTATCATTTTCTTATTGAAGGACTACAAAAACGACCTAGTAGATTGCTTCTAAATAAGATGTTTGTTGCATATTCATAATTATAACGAATCACCAATTAGGGTAACAATAATTTCAAGGGCAAGTTGTGGCCCAAAATCAAAATAAATAAATAATAAGTTATGAAACAATCCACATCATGCAAAAAAAAAAAAAAAAAAACAAGTCATGGATGGCCATACAACTTGTAGAAAATAATATTGCATGTCGTTAAATGGCACGTAACTTGTTGTTTGAAACTTTCAATGACGGTCGTCTCGACAAAGAGTGGATCTCACAAGCTCTATTTTAAGCCAAAAAGCACTCGATAGCTCAAAATAATAAGTATGAAGTCTCGGGACCCACACTAAAGATCCTTTTAGACCGAACTCGATGCTCTGGAGCAAACAGAACCATCAAAATTGCATTCTAAAGCCGTCTATCTAAAGTTTTGACCAAAGTCAATCATTAATCAAGTTTCAAAAGCTCCAGAACACACAAACTCACATAAAAAAAAAAAAAAAAAAATCTGGTGACCGGACTATCAATCCTAGCAAGTCAATAAATGAATGGGGTCACAATAGGATTGCTCTAAAGACCGAAAATAATGTAAAACATCAACACACTTGCGTTAAATTTTCTGAAAAAAATTATGAAGCCCATAGACGTTTGGTGTTGGTCATCCGAAAAAATTGCAAGTCATAGATTGTATTGAAACAAACAAATTTTGGTTGATTTTCATTAAAAAAAGATGTTCATTAGGTTACAAAATCATATAGATAATAAAGCAATTTGAACCATTCTTCATAACCTTAGAAAAAAATTGCATCAAATAACAAATAGAGTACTTTTGAGGAGATTATATGTCAATCTTGTTTATTAGCATATTAAGGGTTATGAATTAGACAACATACTCTTTGGAACAATAGAATAATTATATGTCAAACTGAGGTTTCAAAGTATATATCACAGGAAAAAATAATTTTATAATAAATTCATATTTCACTCTGTAACAATTATATTCAACATATAACGTGTGTTTGATAGATCATTGTACCCTCAACTTTTTGTTGTTTTTTTGTTAAAAAAATATTTTCTTATAGTTAATCAATATGTTTCTCTAATCATGCAGGGATATTGTAGTACAATGGCCAGAGCAAGGTAGAAGCTAAGCAACAATTAAAAGAAATTTAAATTAGTGGAGAAAGATAGAAAAAAGAAGTAAATCAATTCATGAATAAGTACAAGAATGAGAGTTGGTGAAATTGATGTGTTTGCCTAGGTGATTGCCTTTAAGAGTTAGTTGACAAGAGATATGAATAGAGAAGTTGGGGTTGACCAGCCTTCCCAATATATAGGCCTTTGATCTTATTAGGAATGTTAAGTTGAGCGGTAGAGAGACACTCTGAATCCTGTTTTTAGCATCACTAAGAACTGATATTGCACCATACAATGGAATTTGATGGCCTTCAACAACAGCCACCACAATCCGCTTACTCTTCCTTGCCTCATAGAACTTCTTCATCTGCTTAAACCATTAAAACCACATTAAAGATGCGCTCATATGATAAATATCACATACTGACATGGTATCATAAATGACTCTGTTATTTCTTCAAAAGAAAGTATTAACTAGTCCTCTATGATACCCACATGGTATATATTATATACGAACGTGGTATCATAGAAGGTAAATTCATTCTTTCAAATAAACACAACTCAACTTTCTTTAATACCTTAATTGTTTATATCGTGTAGTGATATTGTATCATAGAGGATGGTTCATGCTTTCAAAAAGAGGATTGGTGTTTCTTTCAAAAGAAAAACACTCATTTATAGTTTATTATACATACCTGATAAATATCATATACACTAACATGGTATCATAGTGGACCGGTTCATTTCTTCAAGACAACCACAAGACAATCCTCTATGATACTCATATGATTTATATTATATACTAACAGGTATCATGGATTATTGACTCACGTAATAATATTCATATACAGATAAGATATCACAGAGGACTGATTCTTTCATTCAAAAAGTTTTTAAATCATTTATGATAATTTCACATGATGTATATCATATATTGATATAGTATCCAAGAGATCAACTCATTCCATGATGCCCTCGTAGTATATCATACTGATAAGATACCATAGAGGACCAATTCATTCCTTCAACAGAAAAAAAAAAAATCTCAATCATCTATGATACGCACACGATATACTTCATGGTATCATAATTTTTTTTTTAAAAAAACAACAATATATAGAAAAGAAAGACGAATTTGGATTATGCAAATTAAAAAGATTGATGAAGACGTCAAATAGAACATTGTAATTAAAAAAACAAATGAAACGTAAATTTGTGGGATGATATAATATTGCAATTAATTAATGTGTGCTTGATTGTAGACTGAGCCTCAGCAATTGCAAAGGAGAAAGGATATGTCGGAAACTTTTGTTAATTCGTATAAGCTATTTTTATAAGATACATAAACATGACCCTTAACCTGACGTCAGCTGACAACTATGACCTTTAACTTTGGATGTACACAAGTAAGCATTTAAACTTGTATAAAATTGAACAAATAGACACATCGATCCTACATGGCATCCTACATGGATATTTTTTGTTCTATGTGGCGTCCGACATGTATTATGCCATGTAGGACACGTGTGTCTACTTATTCAATTTTATCTAAGTTTAAGTGTCTACTTATGCATACTCAAAGTTGAAGAGCATAGTTATCCGTTGAAACCAAGTTAAGGGTCATATTTATTTATTATGCATTTTAATAATTAATTGATTAGTATATAGGCAACTAGGGTTAGTTATTTTATGTTTGATGAACAGTATGTGTACTTTTCCATTCTTATTTTTATGCTTAAACTGCCCAAAAAAAGGAGGGCCCGTTTGACAAATCAAGATGAGTTGTTGGTCCTTAAAAATTAGGTATGTTGTGAGTTTTAACTCACAATTAGAAGAATATTAGGGAAATAACCATATTTTAATGAGGATAATGTTCCTTTATTTTTTTAATGTTTCTCATTGTTTACTTTTCATTATTTATTTATTTTTAAAACCAATACATTGTATTTTCAAGCATGACTTGCTCCGAAGCAAATTAAATTGAACAAATTAGTGGTCCTAGCTGGTCCCGATCCCACATAACTATTTAACTGGCCAACATAATCGGGCTAGCTCAACTTGCTCCGACTAGTCCTAGTCATTAATCAAAGCATTTCAAAATTACTTGCCAAATATATTCTCTAATTTGAAATTTGTGATGTTCAATACTCCCTCTATTTCATTTTTCAAGTGTTCAAAATTTTTATTCAGCATCAAATTTAACAACGTAAATTAAATTTACCTTCTAACATTAATCTAAATATATATAAATTATTTTAAACAAATGTTAGTAAATAATAAAAAAGACCCCCAACATCTTAAAGTCAAGAAGATAAGTACACACCACCCCTCCCAAAATTCACTAGTAAAATTACAATTAGCGTGTTATTATTATTATTTTAAATATTAAAAGTATTGTTATTTTAAATGATTTTTTATTAATATAATACTCCATTTGTCCCTAATTACTTGTCCACTTTTGAATTGACACACTTATTAAGAAATCAATAATTGACATAGTGAGTTTACCATTTTATTCCTATTAATTATGAAGTGGCTGAATTAAAAACTTAATATTTTAAAAAAATTCTACATTTTTCAAAGTAATTAATTGAGGGACAGAGGGAGTATTACATAAAATGAGATGAGAAACTACAAACTTTGTCTTTTTGAAGTATAGAAACTTCAAACAATTTTTATACAAGAATGTATTACTCTCTTTGTCTCAACTCAAGTATTTTTTTTTATTTATTTAATTTATCTCAGAGACTTGACACACAGACCATTCCTAAGAAAGAAAGTTTTAAGTATCTTGGGCTGTAATCCAAGGAAGTGGTGACATTGACGATGATGTCACACATCGCATAGGGGCTGCTTGGATGAAATGGAGGCTTGCTTCTGGAGTCTTGTGTGATAAGAAAGTTCCACCTAAACTTAAAGGTAAGTTCTACAGAGTGGTAGTTAGACCGGCCTTGTTGTATGGAGTGGAGTGTTGGCCAGTCAAGAACTCACATGTTCAAAAAATGCATGTTGCGGAGATGAGGATGTTGAGATGGATGTGTGGGCACACTAGGAGCGATAAAATTAGGAATGAGGTTATCCGGGAGAAGGTGGGAGTGGCCCCTGTGGTGGACAAGCTGAGGGAAGCGAGACTGAGATGGTTTGGGCATGTGAAGAGCGGTGTGCAGACGCCCTAGTGAGGAGGTGCGAGGGGCTGGTGGTAGAGGGTACGCGGAGGGGTAGAGGTAGGCCTAGGAAGTATTGGGGAGAGGTGATTAGACAGGACTTGACTCAGCTTCACATCACCGAGGACATGACTCTAGATAGGAAGGAGTGGAGGTCGCGTATTAAGGTTGAAGGTTAGTAGGGTTAGCGTGTTGTCTGTCCTTACGAGGGTTTGGGTTGGTAGTGTTTGTAGTAGTCCTAGCCTGGCACTTGTAGTTCTTATCTGTGATCCTATAGCCATATGTTGTTTACTGCGCTTCGCCTCTCACAGTATTTTCTTGATGTTATTGTCTCCGTTGTTGATTATGCACTAGTTTTCTTATTGGATGTTATGTTTTATATAATGTTTCCTCTTCTCTTACTTGGTTTGGATGTACTTGAGCCGAGGGTCCACCGAAAACAACCTCTCTACCTTCACGAGGTAGTGGTAAGGTCTGCATACACTTTACCCTCCCCAGACCCCACTTTGTGGGATTTCACTGGGTATGTTGTTGTTGTTGTTAGTAAATTTTCAATTTCACTATTGTACATGATAAATTTAAACCTACATAATTTATTTTTAATTTAAAGCAACAAATATTTAAAATGTGTCAAATTTTTAGACTACATCAAAAATAAAATTCAACCTCAATCCAACAATAGTTGTCAGGGATTAAGAAACAGTATTTATATAGGTGATTTTATTAGGCCACCTTCATTAAATATAAGTAATTTAAATATTAAGAAATGAATAGTATTTAATAGCAACGATAAAATAGACACAATATACTTATTTTGTTCGTGATTATTTATCCACTTTTGAATTGATATATTTATTAAGAAAAATAATTATTGACAT
The DNA here is from genome assembly GCF_900185275.1 of Solanum verrucosum. NCBI lineage: Eukaryota > Viridiplantae > Streptophyta > Magnoliopsida > Solanales > Solanaceae > Solanum > Solanum verrucosum. Next base: position 468,933 of record NW_026020412.1, read on the forward strand.
AGTGAGATTACTATTATACCCCTATTAATTATGAAGCGGATGAATTAAAATTGAAGATTTTCAAAAAGTTCTACTTTTTACAAAATTAATCAATTGGGAATATATTAGGTAATAAAAAATGTTCTTTCTTGATTTGTCAAAATAAACAAGTATAAAAGAAAAATTGAACAAATAATTAGACGCATAGCGAATAGTAAATTATTCATTTTTTTTTATAAATTGTATAAATATTATTAGACCACCCAAAATATTATAGTGGAAAAAAAATATGATAGGGTAGTGACACACGGCAGGCAGCTACGCCAATATTTTCGCTATTCACTTTTGATTGTGATGTTATGTTTTTCAAAGTTAATTAGATTATATTAATTTGATATTCTAAATAAAAAAATTTAAATATTTTAAAATTATACAAAAAATACTATAAATTACAATTTTTTGTATATTAATATAATAAAAAAATATATTATAAAATATTAATTAAAATTATTATTATTTGACTAAAAAAAATAAATTATAACAATTAAAAGTAAACTGATCGCATAATATATTTCCTTGTTTTGGAAAGGACATAGAAAGTCACACTTTAGTCAAAATCAAAGTGGGTACACACTTTATGCAGCCTTTTTCATGCAACTATCCGAGAGACACACCAACCAAGGAAATGGCAATATAGTAATATATGTTCCAAACACTTTTACCTTTGACTGATAAATGGTTTTAATTTGTTAATTGAGTTTTAGAATTTTTCGCACATGACCCTCACCTTTCAGCAAAGAGAAAAGAAAGTTGCAGAAATTAAGTGACATACTTGACCAGAGGCGAGCTTGAGCTTGTAATAATGAAGTTCAAGTGGTGTAGCTGTTACATGCACCCCGAAAAAACTCGCTGGGTTCCGATAATAGATCCTCACCGTTGAATTTAGAGTCAACATATCCGTTTGTACCCCCGTCCCATCTATCCCTGCTTGCACATTCAAATTTTCAAAAACCATACCCTGTACAACACACACACCATAATAGAGTATTACTACTGACAAAAAGTAAAAAGTCCCTGTTCACACCATGCAGTTGAAGAAAGAGAAAAATATTTGATTACCTTAACAAAGATTTTGGGTTTGAAAGGTAGACTAGCAGCCCAAAGGATAAGAGAGAAGATGGTGAACAACACAATGAAAGAGAAGAGAAAACAGAGCACATAGAATCTGACAGATTTGCCATTATCATAGTCGGCGTCTTCTTCATCATCCCCCGTTTCATTATCATCGTAATTTCTGGTTCTGGGTATTCTCTTCCAGACAGCCAATTGATTGTTCTTCAAAGAAGCAGAGAACATAGAAGTAGAGGACTCCCGGGAATGGTGAATGGGAGAGCAGTGGTAGTGATGAGTTGGTGACCCGAATGGACTAGACCCATATGACATCTTCTCAACATCATGCTGTTGAGAGTGCGATGGACTCTGAACATAGTACAGTGCGTCGATGCTCGTAACCTCCGAGTCTGATTTCGCGTGTATTGTAACCCTCATTCCTTCCAAAAAAAAAAAAAAAAACAGGCGTATGGACAGAGATGGGCTAATGGAAGGTTTTAAAATGGCAAGACCAATTGTCCTTTAAATGAGGTAATGTGATGGAGATATATCCATTTAAAGGACAATGGGTTTGCTTTGTCCATTTTGTGTTTCCCTAGGTACCGCGTAATATTCACGCTTCTAACCTGCTCTTCCGTTTTATCTAGGTTTGGTTTTTAGGGGTTGTTTGGATAATGAAAGTTAACCCCAGATATATTTTAAGTATCCTATAGAGAATCGTTTAGTTTGAATTAGGGGTGGACATAAATATTGGAAAAAATTTAAAAATTGAATCGAATCGAACTATTTCGATTTTTCAATGTCGGTTCTTCGGTGTTTCGATTCGATGTCGATTCTTTCTTTCGGAACTTCGATTCTTCGATTCGGAGTTTGGTGTAAGGGTCCCGAAACTACGGTGCACCGAAAAATCAAAATTTTATTAAATAAATTTAAAAATATTTAAATTATATTACTTAATACTCAAAATATTTACCTGGCTCATTTCAATTTTTAAGTTTTAGAGCCTAAACTTAAATAGCAAAAATCTAATTATCTAAATGACAAAACAGTAGCTACTGCTTGTAAAAAAATCTACTGCTTATAAAAAAATAGTTGTTGTCTTTTGGCTGGAGCCTTGATGTTAGCAGGCAGCAGCTATACAAAGTTTGCATTGATGTTATTTTGTTGGCTGGCCGCTGGAGTAGCTACATAGATTTTTTTTGTTTTGTTAGGTGTTAGTAGGCAAGCAACTACACTTTGAAGTGTGAACAAATTGATGTTATTACTTTTTATTGTTAGACTGTTAGTTGTTACTTTGAAGTTTGAAGTTTGAAGTGTGAAGTGAACAACAATTGTTACTTTATCATATTCCCTCTTTAATTTTATACACACCGAAAAATCAATTTAAAAACACCGAACTAAATCAAATCGAAGTAGAAAAAACCGAACCAAATCGATCTAGTTTAGTATAAAATATGGTGCACACTCTTCTAAAACCGAATACCGAAAAACCAAATTGAAATTTGATTAAACTGAACCAAAGAACCGAACACCCACCCCTAATTTGAATACAAGATATGATTGGATAAGAAAAAGTTTCAATTGACTTCTTCTTTTTTCTGTTTTTGTTTTATTTATTAATTTTTACAGAAGTTTGACAGAAACTTTATTTTAGGTAGCTTAGCTTTTGTTTTTTTGACTTATAAGTCACTTAAAAAGAAGCTTATTCAAACACCCCTAAGTTATATTGGATTATTTGTTATTACTGTTTGATTTGTTGTGTTTAAAATAATAGGCATTGCATAAGTTTTAGATTAAGTTTTTTGTCTACGAAAACATCTTTCACTTTATTTAATTTTTTATGTTTTATTTTGAGGATTTTGTTATTTATTCTAAAAAAAATAAAACTTTCATCTTATTTAGCTTAGATTTTTTTTGTATTTGCATTCCCATAGTTTTTATTGTATGTGCTTAAGAATAAAACTTTCATCTTATTGAGCCTAGAAATAAGATTTTCATCTTAAGTTTGTTAAAACAAAAAAATAATTTATTATTTATGTCACTTTATTTTAGAACATATCACTTTTAAATTGTAAAAATATTAAAGTTATCTTCGTTTTAATTATGCCACTGCCCAAAGTAGACCCTAGATGTGGCATCGCGTATAAGACCCCGAGAGGTCCTACACAAGTCACTTAGCATACATAAACAAGATAATAGAATTAATGAGTTTAAAAAGATAGTTTATATCATAAAAGAGTTTTGTCAAACGAAGCGGAAGTCTACATAGTCTCAAAAGTCATATATTACATCGAGAGTGATCGAGATGTAACCCGTACATCACATACAATCTCTAAGAATATAAAGACAATAAGCAATAATGGTTCAGTCCTCGAAACATGAGGACTCACCAAACTTCAATATCTACTAAGTAATCCTTAGTCACGAAGATGTAAAATAGGAGCGTCGGACCCTAAATTAGTTGTCACTCCCCGAGCCTACACCCTGGACGTGGCTGGCACTCGGAGACCATTGCTAGCTCCAAGTGAACCCTTGGCCTGGATTTCTGAACTCAGCGGAAGACTTAATCAACAAAATAAGTTTAAGCAATAAATTAAAGAAATATCATCTTAGCCACATTGGCAACTTAAGTCTCATAGCAAAACATCTGCAATACAAAGATGAGAGACTCATAACTAACTGTTTGACTGTCTATGAAACCTCTATAATATTGAGATGGATGTTGGGACACACCCCACAACATCCTAATAAGAAAAACTAGGAAAGAGAATAAAAGAGTCCTCTGGAATGCAAGGAGGCTCACCACTGACTCTGGAGTGCTCGACTAGATCAACGGCGCGCTGAATGCTGATCCTGGTTACCTGCGTCTGCATCATAATAAGATGCAGGCCAACTGGCATCAGTACATTGAATGTACGAGTATGCGAGTTGGAAAGCTAAACAACAACTTAAGCTTGAAAGGAGTAAGAAGGAACACTTACCTTGGCTCTGTACAACTCGTGAATAACTGAACTCAATATAAAGCAATAAGACACATGCATGCAAGCTTTATATATATATATATATATATATATAAAGCTTGTAAAACCGTGTGAACAACTTAGTTCGTTAAAGATAAAACAATAACAAACTCAACTTTACTTATATATAAAATTAATATAACTTTTGTGGGAGATTCTTTAACCGATAACCCTCACTATGAGCCCTAGTGATGAAACAACGTTTTACCTCACATTGCCCAAGGACCATCCTATACCTCACCGTGATATAGGACCTTACTTAACTTAGTGGATCCACTAGATTAACTTACGTGATCATCTAAAAAGTATGACCCATTAAATCTCATGTTGGCTACATGGTTCTTATGAAGAGTTGAGTTAATATGAACTCGCGTCCCCAATTCGGTGCTCAATACTACTCCCAAAATATACTTTAGCTCATATGTGTTTTAAACACACCTCTTTCTTTAATTTGAGATAATTGCTCAAGTTTAGCCAAAAGGCTCTCTTGGAATCGATGTTCCCTTTACTGAAAACTAGCCCAAAGGCTCTTTAGGAAATCATAGTTCCTTTCTTGCTCAAATGTGAAAACATTTATAAACTTCGTAGGGAATACTTAGTTCCCTAATAACTTTTGAGAAATGAACTCAACTCTTTACTTTTTACTTTACTTGAAACTTGAGACTTAAAACGAAGTTTAAACGTTTAATAAAGACTCTTGAAAACTTTAAGAAACTTTCCTTTGACTTGCTTCTTAACTTCTAGACTTGACTCTTAACTTCTTTGACTTTGATCTTAACTTTCCTTGAATTGAATTATGGATTCAAGGTTCATGATCTCATGTTTATGGATGATTTCATGATGTTTAGATGTACCTTAGAGTGTTGGAAACAACTAGAAAACATAGGTATATCGCTTAGGAACAAGTACGAAAAGGTGGGGAACGAATGGGGAGAACTGGCGTCCTTGGCGCTCTGAGAGGCGCAGGGAGCCAGCCCTCAAACTTCAGAAAAGTCTGACTGGCGCTCTGGCTAGCGCGACACGCCAGAGGCCAAACTTCAGAGAAGTTTTTGTGGCGCTCTGGCAGGCGCGACGCCCAGCCCTTTTTGCCCAGCGACTTCCGACTTTTCTCTTTCGTTTTCCATCTCTAAACTCCCCTAACTTCAATAATTCTTTCCCCAAACACTTAGGATCAATTTCACCCTCAATATACAACCAATCTAACTCGAAAAACAACCCGGAAATATGAATCAATTCACCCCCGAGCATCAACAACTCAACCAACAAGAATTCTACAATTTGTTCTTCAAGAACCTCACTTCTTCAACATGTACACAACTCAAAACCAATGGATTGAAACAAGTTGGTGTGTGGGTGAACTAACCAAACACAAAAAGATCTCACATACCTTAATAGGGATCACCCCCGACGAATTCCACTCGCAAGCTTGGATGATCTTGACGAATTCTTGCCTTTTTCTCCCGTTCTTTCTTCCTTTCTCTCTTCTCCAAGCCCTAAGCGTTCTTTACTTTTCCAAAACTGATTAGGTTCTGTTTTTACCCAATAAACCCCTAAAATCAAATTAGGAAATTAATTAGAGAAAAGACTACTTTGTCTTTCCCTAAATCCGGATTGGGACTTTCCTCAATCCAACAACCCAACTTTTGAAAGGCAAATCTCACTCATACAATGTCAGAATTTCGCAAACTCGACGGCGTTGGAAAGATATATCCAAGGGATTTCCAACCATATCAATAACTGCTCCTAAATCATCCTGAGCTAGGAGTTATAGCCATTTGAAAATGGCAAAAACTCACTTCCTTAACTTAGACATAATTTTCCAGATTTCCATAATCTTTCCAAAAATCAATATTTTCAGATTTTAACTCTTTCTAGTCGTTTCTAGGTGCGAGATGTTACATTAGTGAAACAATGTGCAAAAGTATGTGTTAGTACAAAAGTGTATCAAGTATTATAGCAATGCATAAAGTTATAAAATCATGCTAAAAGGACTTTTCGTGATATGCAAAGACCAAGTCAAAACATAAAATGAGAGGATTAGAAAACATAAATCGTAATCATGGTCAATGCAAGTAAAATCATCTTTGAACATATGTGAAATACTTTAAAGGTAACCTTGATTCATCATTATTGTGGGAAGTAGCCTCAACCGACATCGGTAAAATCATGAACTTCTAGCTTACGTGGATCCACTAGCTAGTACTCATCTTAAGACCATTGTCCTATAGGGGAACATAGGTATGGGATAAGGAGATTGCTATTAGAAACTCAACTTCTAGCTATGGGAGAGCTTACATCTCAATATCCTCTCGGTGCTAAGCATAAATCCCACAGAATAGTTATTAACCTTAATTTTCCTTATCTTTAAGAGACATGGGTAGTCGCTGCTTGTCTTATCATAGGATAGCTCCTTAGATCATGCGTGAGAAACCTCTCACTATCCATGATCTTTTCATAATAGCTTTTAAGGCTCATAGTCATTCACTTCATGCTAGAAATGTCCTACTATTAATGGAAATAGTTTTGAAATCATGATCTATGATCATTGATTGCATATCCGGATACCATACTAATCAAGACCTAATTTAGAAAAATAGCCCCAAAAGCATTGAGGGAAAGTCTAGATGTCATTCATGTCATGTGGTCAAGCTTCATTGAACATATAGATATCTTCATTTATAAGGTTGCTTGAGCCATAAACATACTTTCATAAACATGCATTATTTTCAATAATTCATAAGTTTCATCATGTTTTCAAAGTCAATGCATCTTTAACTTCATTTACATCAATCTCATCAAAATGACATGCATATTTTCATACTTTCATGGTTTATAATCAAAATCATGGGTTATGCATAGGTTCATGGGAAATCAACTTAAAAACATGCAATTACTTCAATTCATGCATAAAATGTCATAAAACAATCAATTGGATCAATATTGAAAGGAACTCATGACATGGAAGAAAACTCTAACTTCAATTGGAGAATTCTAACTTGTAAATTGGAGAATTTAGGAACTCTATGGAGGAAAGAGCTTCATAGATGAAGACTATCATACCTCCGAGTTCAAGCCCTTAAGCAATTTTGTAAATTGGAGGCTTGATCTTGAAACCCTAACTTGACTTCTTCTTCTTTCTTTAGAGAGAGAAATATTTAAGAGGAGGGCTTGATCAACTTTTGGGATTTTAAGAGAAACGAATTGAGTTTGGGTGATTTAGGGGTTTAAAATCATTATATAGGGCTTTGGGTAGAAGAAAAAATGATGTAGTATTGAGTTAAAACAATTAGAAAAAGACACAATAACCCCTGACTTAAAACTGCTGAATTTTACTCACTGAAAGGCCAAAACGGGTCATTTCGAGTACCACAACCCGTCTAACGGGTCGTGAAGAAACTCTGTCCGACAGGGCTTCACTATTTCGAGCATAACTTTTTACCCCGAGCTTGGAATTAGGCAAACTCGGTGGCGTTAGAAAGAGGACTCAGAGATCTTTAATTTAATAGGTTACAGACCACCTGATTCATTTTGTTCTAAAAGATATGATCGTTTGAAGTTGACCCTAAACTCTAAGTCTAATAAATCTAGGGGTGTGTATCGGTCGGTTCGGTTTATCGATTTACGGTTTTTAAATATGCTAAACCGATAACCAAACCAATAAGATATTTGTTATCGATTTTCGATTTATCAGTTTTGGTCTTTAACGGTTTGGTTTTCGGTTTAACCAATAAGAATGATTTCAAAACAAATACATGACTTGTCCAGCAATTTAACGCGAAATAATAAACAGGGAAATCTAATTACTCATTGAGTGCAAAAGTTATGCTTAGTGTAGTAAAAGTATAGCAAATACTCACAATTCACAACCCTAGTCGTTGCCTAACCTTTGCCGTCGTCGTTCTTAGTTCTTTAGATTTTTGACGTTGTGAACGTAAAGACTAAAGTAATACTAAAACCTAAAGAGTAAATGCAGAGAGCAGAGTTAATTAAGTAATGTTAATTGTGTAGGGTCCTTATAGTTATAGTCTAATATAGTGATTATATTAATATTTTTTGTTTGATATTTATGTATGACTAAAAATTAAAATAGTAAATTATTATATTCTTAATAGGTTATCGGTTAACCTAATAACCCAATATAAAAAACCAATACTGAACCAATAACCCAATAATATTTTTTCATAAAACCATTAAATAACCGTTAACCCAATAACCCAATAACAATAAACCAATAACACTTTTATCGGTTCTGTTTATCGATCGGTTCGATTTTTGCACACCCCTAGATAAATCCCTTTCATGGATGATTTCACAGCCCGTGTGGGACTTCACGAGCTGTTTAGACGCCCGTGGTACTTGACCAGTGTCTAGGGAAGAACCCTTCTGATTAACCCACTTGACGTCCCCTTTGACGGCCCGACATCATTAGCACGAGCCGTCTGGGCATCCGTCAAGGTGGAGCCTGCCCAGGCAGGTTCTGGAAACCTACCACGAGCCCCTTAACGGACCGTGGTCCCCTTCACGGCCTGTCTAGGGCTCCATGGAGGGTCCCATGGTTCACTTTTCCCCTTCCTAACCTTTCTTGAATCCAAGGTGTTACAAATTAATATATAAAATATAATTTTTCAAGTGAGTAAAAGAATATAAATTATACATATGTAATTTAGTAGCAACTAAATCAAAATATAAATAAACATAAGAATTAGCCAAAAATAAATTCATAAATAAAAATTATAATATGGCATAATTTTTAATGAAAAAATATGAGAAATTATCATAAAAATAAGGAGTAGTAAAGGTAGTGAATGTTATTATATATGACATTAAAAATAATGTGACTATACATGGATATGAAATAATGTATAAAAAGAGTTTAAAGTGATACTTTTGACATTTTATCTATTTTATTTCTAGATAAGTTTTCACAGTATAATCTTTAATTAAAAAAATGTTATCCTGGTATTGCTATTCCACCAAAACGTAGAGATAACTTATCCTAAAATTAATTATTAATTTGGAATAGGTTATCCTAGTCTTTACAACCAAACAAGGGATTAAAGGGTACTAAAAGTTTATCATGGGATAACTCCCCTTATCCATCACACCAAACGACCCCTTAATACATTGTTTGGTTGTATAGTATGGAATAATTTATATTGAGATTAATAATTTTGGGTGGAATAGTTGTCACGATCCAAAATTGAGTTGTGATCACACACACACACAAGTTTGCCAAGGGATTAACTCCCCTTATCTATCACACCAAACGACCCCTTTATTCATTGTTTGGTTATATAGTATGCAATAATTTATATTGAGATGAACAATATTGGGTGGAATAGTTGTCACGATCAATTGAGTCATGATCACACACACATGCTTATCACGATATTAACTCCCCTTATCCATCACGCCAAACGACCATTTAATTCATTGTTTGGTTATATAGTATGAAATAATTTATATTGAGACGAATAATATTGGGTGGAATAGTTGTCACGATACAAAATTGAGTCTCACACGCACGCACACACACGCACAAACACATGCGCACGTGCGCACACACACACACATTCTCTCTCTCACACATGTTGGCACCCAATTTTGACCCTCCACGATAGGAATTAACTTTCGAGTTTCTTTAATTTCAAATGATTTGAAATAATTAGTTTATAAAAAATTCAAAATATTTTTCAACTTTTTAAAGTGATTTTAATCATTTTTATAGCATTTTAAGTAATAAGTATATTTTATATAATTACGGATATAATTAAGTATATTTTATAAATATTTTAAAATCATATCAAAAGGATTTTACATTTTTAGTTAAAAAATCTATGAATTTAGCTTAGTTTAAATGATAGTTACAATTTTGAGTTAATTAGTTTGTAATTAAATTAATTATTTTATAATCAATTTAATTATTTCATTTTGTTAAGTTTAAGAAACTCATCAATTAATCTTGTTTAAATTCATCTTGTTTAAGGTTTGGCCGATCTTAACTAATTGGCTTAAATTGGTTATATTCTTAAGTTGAATTGGCTATTAGTTAAATTCATTTGGTCAGGTCTTAAATTCATATCTAGGCCTTTCACACTTCTTTAAACACATTCTCCAGCCTTTCTTTTGACCCAATTTCCAGCCCACAACCAACCGACTCAGTTCCTACAACACTCCAAATCAGCAGCCCACCAAAAACAATTCAATATCCCAACAATACAACAACAATACGTATATGGAAAATTTTCAAAATGTCAATATTTTGATATTTAATAGGATCCCTTAGTCATAGCCATACTTTCAATATTTATTTAAAATGTCAGTATTTTAGTTTGTTATGTATCTGATTTATGTATTTTCTTATTTGTTTGATTTGTAAATATACAATTATTTAATAACATAAAGGAGAAAATCAGTGGAGATAATATTTTTAAAAAGGAACATATTACTTAAATCTCATCAGTTACAATTTCAAAGAAATCAACTTTTATTTATTATGTTTTTATCGTAATTGTATACCAATACTTTTTACATTTTATACCAATAATCTTTACATTTTATGCGATGACTTACCATTCAAATTAAAATTGGTATTTTACTTTCATAGTGAAAACTACAAATTGTATCACAATGATCAAAATTGTATTACATGATTGCCAAATATATTTTTCTTTTATTTGTATTACAAAAATATTACTGATCGTATCCTAATATAATCAAATCATTACGTATGAATATGATTTATGAAAGGATACAAGATTTTGGAAAAATAAGTATATATGGTGGAAATAATACAATATGTTGAGGAAGGATACAATATTCTAAAAAAAATATAAATTGACTATAAAAAAAATAGAGATACAAGATTCTGGAAAAAACAAATAGCATACATAGTAGAAATAATACAATCTGTTGAGAAAAAATACATTATTCTAAAAAAAAAATACAAATTGGCCGTGGAAAAAAATAGAATACATCTATGCTTAAAAATATAAATCAATTTGACATACTTATTTGAATGACTACAAACTAAAAAGAAATACAATGTTCTTAATAAAAATACAAATCCTGAGTAAAAGAAAAACAATTGACAAACAAAAATTAATATGAATACAATTCACATTTCTTCTCTTACTCTCTCTTTCTTCTTCTTCTTCTTCTTCTTCTTCTTCTTCTTCGTCTTCTTCGTCTGCTATGTTCCTTTTTTCTTAATTTTTTCCACCAAACTCAAATCCAAATTTGTATTCACTTGTGCATATATTAGTAACCCTAAAAGCAAAATTCAAAATTATTAATTATGAATGTATAAAAAATCAAACAATATATGATGTATGAATACTAATGTACACTACTACAATCCTCAAATATGAAAATAAAATCACAAAAAAATCGAACAATAGAGTTTAAAACACGAAAAATCCAAAATACATAAAAGAGAGAAATCTCATAAAATACTTAGTGAATATGAAAACCTCACAAAAAAATCAAACAATAATGTTTAAATACGGAAAATCTGAAATACAAAATACTTGGTGATTATGAAAACAAAATCACAAGAAATCTCTCAAAATACTTGTTGACTTCGAATTTACCTTTATCAATGGTTGAAAAATCAGTTGAATTAATTGTGAGATTTTTTAAACAAAGTGTAGGAAATTGGAAGAGTTGATTTTCTTGAATAAGGAAAGGAGATAACAATAGTGAAAAGGGGAAGAGAGAGAAAGGAGCAATTTAGGATAAAACCTACAGATAGGTGTAAGTGGGTAAAGGAGGCATTTTTTTTTTTTTTAGGGATGATGGAGTAAAAAAGGGTCTAACTTGAGACTGATTTGAGAAATAAAAGAAAAAGAAATTAATTATATTAGGATACAATTTATTTTCTAAATTGATATTTTTAATAATTATTTTAAATTGTAGATGATATTAATAATTATGTTAGGAATTGTGACTAGTTTACTAATTTTTCCATACGTATACCCAGCCGACCCAACTTCTAAATAACCCGACCCACCCCAACGCGTACAAACCAAACGACCCATCATCGTCTTCCTGCCCAGTGAACGAAACCCAGTACATCAGCGAACTTCAGCAAGAACGCTGCAAACCAGACGAAATCCACAACCCAGAAATCTTGAACCAGTAAAGCTAACAGCGTCAACATCAACAACAACTTCCAAACGGCGTGAACAACACACTTTACACACATTTTCCCCCCATTTTTCTCAACGTCCCCATCCCCTTTCCCCTTTTTCAGAAATTTTCCCTCCCTCCCACTGTGGCCTTGAAAAGGAGCAAAGGAATTCAAATTAGCAATGTTTTTTCCCCAAGTTGAAACCTAATTCTGGGGAAAAGGCCCCCCCTACTATTCTTTTAGGGTGTATGGAACTGTATAGAGGAGAGCCTTATATTATAAAGAGAAGGGGGGGGGGGGGGGGGGGATATGATTAAAAATGGGAGAACCTAGATTGATAGAGAAGATTCGGATATACAATTTTCAAGGTTTAAAAGACACAAAATTGACAAGGGAGATAGAAGGTATTCAAGTTTCGGTTTCATTTTTGTGACGTTCTCGTTGTCTTCTCGAAATACCATTTTGGTGGCGGAATCGTGGTCGTGGTTAGCTCGTTGTCTCAAATCCTGTCCTACGAAAGGTAGCATCTTTATATTACTTCTCTTTTTTTCTTTTTTTGAATGATATGCGTTTGTTTTGTTTCTCTGCTCAACCGGTTTGATTAGCTTTTTGTTAAACGGTTACATGTTCTCATTTAGTTTTGAATATGATTGGAATGTTAACAAAATACTCTTGTTGCTGTTGAGTTTTGCATTTAGCTACTGTTAGTATTTTTCTTTTGCTATAACAATCTCGTTAAGGTCTCTCATTGGAGTAGTTGTAAGCTTTTGCTTCCCTTTATTTGCCATCTTCTCTTGTTCGAACCTTGCTTTAGCTTTAGATCAATTTAGTTGCTAATATCTAAGATATCGATCAAACTTTGTTTATGAAGTATTGCTAATTGTTGTATTTGTTTAGACAAATCCATTTTTTAAAGTATTACTCCACATGTTCTCTTGACTTTGACCTTGTGGTAAGCTTAATGAGTTATTCTGTAAGAGACTTGTTCAACCAAATCTTTATTTTATTTGTTGGTTAGCATTGGTTCAAATTGGTGATTACTTCCTATTAGTTTATCTCGTAAAATATCCTTCGGTTTGTTTCATCTGGGTATAAATAGTATGTATGGTGGCTAGTTGAAATCATTGTTCTATCATTGAAATATGTATGGATGTTGGTCTCTATATGATATTGCTTATTTCTATTACAGATTTGTTACAATGCATGGCTTATAATATGAGTCTGCTAAATTGGTTATGTGTTTGAATATAAGTTTCTATCACGATTTATCCATCCTAGCTTATTTACTAATAGCATTATTCTAATAATATGTAATGTTGAATTCTAGCATTGGTTAAGTTGGTCCAATTTATTCATGTTGGATCATTGTTAGGTTTGACTTAGCATTCTAGTGATGATGAGTAATCCATAAGTCCATTAGTTTAGTGCAATATTTGTGTTTGAAGGCTATGCATGCTTCTGTTAGAAAATTCTTTTGTAGCATAATAGGTTCATGTTTATATTCAATTTGTGATTATTTTCTATTGCAATTTCTTTGCTTAAATTTTGTATACATTGGTAAAGTTATTGATCCTTATCTCTTTTTATGCATGAATGATACACCCAAATTACACATTCCAAGAGAAGTATAAGCGGCCGTTGCCATATAAAGAACCCAACTTGTAGGTTGGGATCGATCCCACGAGGAATATGATTTAGACTTAAACTTAACTCACGATTATCTCTTTTTAGTCAAACAACTTCTGAGAAAAGTAAACAAAGGGGGCGGGGGGTTTGTAACTAAAGTAACAGTTTGTTGATTTGAATTAATAAGTAACAAGTAAGCAAGATTCATAGTTGAGATATCAATAGAAGATGAAAACTAGGGTATGTGTGTTCCCCACAAGCTCTTAATGCAGTATTTCTAATAACAATAATCCTATCCTAGTGTTTGACATGCAAGGCCGATAAGTTGTGTATTCCTAAGTGATTGGTAATCTAAGTAGGAACTTTCACTCGCGACTTGGTAAATCTACGGGTGTGTGCTTTACTAACCCTTATCTTTACCATAGATTAGTCCTCGTGTCAATTGAGTTGGGTATTCACCCTCACGTTAACTGATTAAAGTCAGACTATTAGATAGCAACAACTCCTTAACTAAATCTCTGTTGTTTAATTTTTTTTCTCATTCATTACCCACTTGGTAAGGCAAGTAGGAACGAGGCGAGTTCTAACATTGCGCACCGCTAGAGAGACTTTTAAATGAAAATATTAACAATACATGCATAAATACTATTCAAGTATTACTTAGTTATTAGTCATACGTTGTTAATTGTTCATGGTTCCCACAACCCTAGTTGTGAATTTAGCTACCCATGCTTGAGAATTCACAATTCATATTGTTGTTAGGAAGAATCATGAACTTACAATTAAAGTACAAGAAAACTGAAATCTTGAATTGAAAATCAAAGTGCAAAATGCATAAACTATCTTCTGGAAATTAAAGTTACCAACTGTTTGCAAAATAATTCCAAAAGACCAAAACAAAAGTCTCCAATATTTTCCAACCCCCAAAAACGAAAATTACAACCCATATTTATATAGTTTAAATCCTAAACAACTAGGAAAGGAAAATAAGGAATATTAGTTTAGGACGCGGTTTTGACTGACAACAGGACCTACGAACCGTGGGTCGACCTACAGCCCGTAGGTCACCTCCGTGGTTCATGTACTGGAACTCACTATCTCTGATCAAAACAACGGATGTGCAGGACGGTTCATCATTCACTCTATGGGGCGTCATTTACCTCCATGGTTCCACACTTGTTCAGACTTCCCTGAATCTTCACCTACGCTGCACCACCTACGGTCCGTGGTTTGCTTCATTGGTTGTTGTTGCTGCCATTTTAGTCCATTTTTCTCTCAACCGCTTCCGAACCAATTTCCTGCAAAAGATTACATAAAAACATTATATCTAATAACAAAATAGCCCAAGACATACACAAACTCTAAGTGAAATGCATAAAAAATATCGTGAACTCACAGTATATCAACACCCTCAACTTAAACTTGTTGTTTGTCCTCAAGCGACACACTAAAACTCTAAACGACACTCATGTACAAGCAAACATACAAACTCAAGCAATCACATGGCTTTCTCAATCAATTACATCACCTAGTGCAAATATTTTCATTTAGACTCAACAAGCTAACTCATGTGGATCAAAATATGACATAGGCAGACCAATAGACATCACCATACACACTTTCAATAATCACCAAGGTACTAACTCTCCAACAATGTAACTAGTGCCCTCACTTCAAAGATATCCTTTTTCACACAATAAATCTTATTTTTAAGTTTAAGGATTCAGTCAACACTCACGCTCAGAAGTGAATTCAAATACAATTAGTGTTCAATACCATAGGCTTGCCCTTATTTTCACTGCATAGACTATCCAAACTAGTCACTATGATCACTATAGGACTTTATTAGCTTGTAACGTAGGCTCAAGGTCATGTAGGATACATTTGGGAACTTTTAGTGACTTTTCTGCCCTCCTTGACATTACATTGGCTATTTACCTCTTTTCTCAACCAATTTCTTTGACTTCTTTTCGTTTTCTGCTCTTTTTCTTGTCTTGTTTCAGCACAGATGTGACTTTGACTTTTTCGCTCTTCTTTTTCACTTTTTCTTTTACTTCTTCATTATGTGTCATTCAATATCATTTTCACTCTTTTTGTTTCCTTTTGAATTCAGTCACATTTTTTTCTATCATTTTCTTTGTATCATTTTCCTTTTTCTACACACAACTCTTTTCATACCTTGTTCTTTCGGTTTCCTTTTTGATATCCACCCTCAACTTATGTATTTTGCATGAGTTGAGGTACACAATGTCCTAGGTTGGACCAAGGCCAAGATTAAGGTAACTTCTGACTTAGTCACCCTAAACTTAGGCTTTTGGACTTAGTTAAGGTGCACATGTCCAAAGAGGGACCAGGGCCAAGACGGTCTTTTAGGGAAGGTGAGTTAGGTGTATTAAACAAAGTGGTATTCATTAGACTCAAACATTTGGATCAAAGGGAACATATATTTCTTTTGGTTGGATCATTTTAGGCTTAAGTGGACTTATTTGAACAAGGGCATATGATCATTTCCCAATTCCTAGCCTAGGACCAACGTGGCAAGTTCTAGATTGGCATACACTACATGAACATACAAAATCACCTCACACACACTTGGCACATTGTTTCATTATCGAATTATTGAATCACCTAGTTCAAGTTTTAGCTTAAGCATGATATCATACCAGTTCCTATCATGTCACATGGAGATCCAACACATTCAACTCATTCAGACTATAGATCTAACACATTTCAAAATATTTGGACATGTATCATTTCATGCCCTTTATGCCATCATGCTTTCATTCATTGTATCTACTTCTACACATACAATCCTACACGTGCCGATTCACCAGAAAAGTAAAACAGTCCCTTGGGGAAAAAGAACATAGGCAAGAAAACCCCAAGAGAGGATTATGAGTTGGGTTACTCAGACTTCAACCTATCACTCACAAACCCCATCCCCACTAAAAATTGGTGCAATTACCTTCAATGCACAAAAAATAAAACAAATGGTGAAGCAAACTTGTGGCGCATAAGCGCCAAAGACCTATCAAGAAGCGGGTGGGTCCAGTTTCCCAGAACCTGCTGGATTAGTAAAAGGACACCATCAGTAGCGCCATCATCAATGGTGGGAACACCATCAGTAGTGCTCATCAAACTCGATGCACCCACACTAGCCATCTCACGGGCCCTCTTTTACCACATCTCCTCATCAATAATAGATTGCCTCTGGGTTGCCTCTAATTGTTGTCGTTCTCTTTTCTTTGCCCGTCGGGCCTCCTCAATATCAGAAGTATGCTTACAAGAGCGGTGGTGTATCCCAGCTGCACTGGAGGGGTTGGGTGGTTGCATAGTGTCGCCAAAGAGTGCAATCATCACCACATCATCCTCCTCACCTCAAGTGCGGTCTCCGGTACAGTTTCAGCAGGGGCTAAAAGAGCATCAACATCACAACGGAGCCTAGCCAACTCCGTCTGGAAAGTGGTAACATCAATAGTGGGTGCATACCTTGTGGATAGCCTGAATCTTAGCATCCATCATGCACTCCATACGAGCCTCGGACTCTTCAACAGTCGATGCATCCACAACCTCATGTGTTGCAACAAGGTAGCCATCTGGGTCTCCAACTTCTGGACTCGGGCCAAAGGAACTAAATTGGACCCTGAAGGGGGTGGCTCAGGATGAGCTCGCAGCCTGACTGATGGCGGTGGAAGGAGGATCATATGCATCCACTGTAGTAGGAGGTATGGACGTGTCAGCTGCCTGCTCAAGATGGATTTGCTCCACATCTCTGACCAAATATGCACCCAAAGGCGGTAAGTCAACCTGTAGTCTCTTTCGCGGTGCCGCGAGATTAGCATCATCATTTATAAGGCCGACGTCCACGGTTTTCGTCGTCTCGAGCAACTTGTCACAATGCCAAATAGACACTAAAGCCTCCCTGCAGAGATGGAATATAAAACACGGGAAGGATAAAGTAGTACTAATCTGAATGCCCTCTCATGGATTTCGGCAATCAAGATGCGGGAGAAATCAAGCTCCATTCCCGCCATAATCGATGCTAATATCACAACCCGATCCCAACTAACAACGTTGTCCGCCTGTGTAGGGGACAGTCTAGTACGAACCACGAACCAAAAGAACTTCATGGCGAAGCTCAGGGTTGCCTTTCTAATAAGAACTGTAATATTTCTCACCCACTCAGTGCCCTCTCCATCCTCAGCTATATGACGGGCCATCCACCTCAGTAATGTCTCTCTCTGCTCGGCATCCTTCTGAAATATCCCACTCTGAACAATACCCATTCTGTAGTCGTACTCTGCTATATTAATCGATAAAGTGTGGGCTAAGTCATAAATAAAATAGTGAATGGTAGCCTCGTAGATGTCAACGGAGAAGTTCCGCACTAGTGTGGCCTGAAGTGGAGGTTGGCCAGTGGCTTAGCCCGTTTGTGAATAAAATTGAAGACGGTGGCGGCATATGAAGCGTAGAACTCACGAGTCATCTCCTCGCTAAAATTACCCGGACTTCGTGCCATCCACTCACATTTGTGCATCTTGAACAACTCTTCAATAGCGGGCACAGTATGAAGGCTCCCTGCCAATACCCGACGCTTCTTAGTAATGGTCCTAGCCATCTTCCGGTGTTCATTTAGCACATTCCCGTCATCATATATCTGGTACTGACCCACAATGTATATCATGTTCGGCTTTGTGGTGCTGTGAATTGGCTCAACTCTCATGTTGGGTGGGTCTTGGGCATCCCTGTACTATCGACATTGGAAGAAGAAGCAGAAGTACTGCTGGAACTGGAGCCGGAATGTGACTTAGAGTTGGACTGCGACTCTCCTACAGGTGAGCCCCCCTCCTCAGACTGGGGGACAGTGACCTCAATCTCGTCACTAGATGTAATAACATGCCTAGATATGTTCCACGTAGTCAACGGGGCAGTGGGGGGCCTTTGGTAGTCTCAGAGATGTACTCGTCCTTGCTAGACTCATTGAGAAGGCGTTTCGATGGGGCAACAGACTTGGACTTACCTTTCTTTGAGTACACGAGAGCTTGTTTCGGTGTCATGGTACCTGTGGAAGCTTAGTTAGTAATTGAAGAAGTCAAAAAGACCCAAGAAAATATTTTGGAACAAGAATAGGACTTAGAAAAAACTTGAAATTTTTTCCAGGTAGTAGCTAGTTTTGTGTCCTATGGTGAGTACCTACGGTCCGTCGATGGAGTGACGGATCGTGGGTCCCTTCCGTAGGTCAGGGTGCCCATTTTGGGTCTTTAATGTTGGAACCACAAATGTGCAGAACGGTCTATCGATGGAACAACGAATCGTAGTCTACACCGTGGTTCGCAACTTAGAAAATATTTGTGTGCATACAGTTGATGGGCCACGACCTACGGTCCGTCGGTTGAGGCCGTCGAGCTGTATTGTGCCAAGCAGTGTGATTTTCGTAATTCACATATAACAAAATTAACACAACAATCACTAATTTCTTCAAGTCTATACATGCATTTCAACATATTGTGCGGTAGTTTATCATGCTTAGGGTTTCGATTATGCAAAATTCAATTATCTATAACGAGATAACGAAACCCTAAGTCCAAACCTCAAACAAGACCTATCGAACCCAATTTTTCAAGTGAAATCTACAACACGCTCACACACCATCGTCCCAAAGGTAGTATCTAAACCAACTTTCATCAATTAAACAAGTAATTAAGTGCCCAATGTCAAGTTCAACTTTGTGACTTCATGATTAAACAATGAAAATGGGATTCAAAGTTCTGGTGAAATTGTTTATCTTTCAAGTAAGCAAAGTCCATGAGTGTGTGATGTAGTAACAGTGTGCTCCTTAAACCGACATTGACACCGAACCCCGACTTGATTGTTCCAGTGGAACAGAAAAATTTGGATAGGAAAGGGAGATTTAGGAGAGAAATGGGAGAAATGGAAGTAATATAGAAGTAAAAATGGAAGGGGATTATATGGATGTGATGGGGGAGTTTAAGGGATGAAATTTTAGGAATTTTGTCGGTTTGAAATGGTTAGGGGAAAGAGGGAAATGGGGGATGTGTTTAAAATGAAGGGTTTATATTTAATAAGGGGTCTGGGTCAGGTCGACTGTAACCCTAACTTAGACCTACGAGACCCCGTCGACGGTTCGTGGGTCGACCTACGGTCCGTTGATGGGTACAGTGGTTCACTTCAACACTTAGAAAAAAATAGAACACATACATAGGATCTGCGGATACCATCCACGGTCCGTGGATTGATCGACGGACCATCGATAGGACCCGTAGATCACTGCATCAACTTAATTTCTGTAGAATTTTCTTTTCTTCCCTACACACGTAGAAAACATTAGGACTTCTTTTTCACATTTTCTGGACACTTTTTAGGCACGGACTCTATTCTATTTTTACCTAGCCAACGCTAAAACGAAAAATTAATAAACAACTATTGAGAAAACTACAAATTTAAGAAAAACTCCCTATATCGAAAAGTAAATTCCTATAGTTGGTTAGATTATACATCTTGGATTGCCTCCCAAGCAGCGCTTGATTTAATGTAGCGGCATGACGCAGAGACCTTGGTTACTCAGACATCACCAAGATCCCATTCCTCTATCACTTCATTGACACTCTCAGATTTTCCGAGTAGATCTTTATCCTTTGACCGTTCACCTTGAACCTCGTTCCTTCCTTGTTCTCGAGTTCAACCGCTCCATGTGGACATACTTGAGTTACTTTGAATGGCCTGGTTTACTTGGACTTGAGTTTCCAGGAAAAAATGCAACCTTGAGTTAAATAAGAGCACCAAATCACCGGCAACAAATTCCCGTTGATCGATCTTCTTATCATGGTACTTCGTCATCTTCTCACTGTACAAGGCTGAACTTTAATATTCTCTTAGGAGAAACTCATCAATCTTATTCATGTCATTCATTCTTTGACTCGATGCAGCGCCCCAATCGAAATTCAACTTCTAAAGCGCCCACATTGCTTTATTCTCTAGCTCTACAGGCAAATGACAAGCTTTCCCATATACAAGTTGGTAGGGGGATATACCTATATGAGTTTTGAATGCAGAGTGATAAGCCCATAGAGCATCATCAAGCCGCCTTGACCAATCAATTTTGTTAGCATTTACGGTCTTTGCAAGAATTTGATTTATCTCGCGATTTGACACTTCAACTTGCCCACTCGACTGCAGATGATAAGGGGTTTATACACTGTGACGAATACCATACTTCTCAAGCAACGCCTTGAATAACTTATTACAAAAGTGAGAACCTACATCGCTTATGATTGCCTTTGTTGTACCTAATCTGGAGAAGATATTCTTTTTCAGGACTACGGTGACACTCTTTCCCTCATTGTTTGAAAGCACGACTGCCTCCACCCATTTCGATACATAGTCAACCGCCACAAGAATGTACTTCATCCCATTTAAACTCACAAACGGACCCATGAAGTCAAGACCCCAAACATCAAACAACTTAATCACCAGTATTGGATTCATTGGTAGTTCTTGCATTTTCGAGATTCCTCTTTCACGTTGGCAACGATCACAAGACTTGGAAAAATCATGAGCATCTTGGTGGATGGTAGGCCAGTAATACCCATACTGCAGAATTTTATGGGCAATTCGGATACCACTATGGTGCCCACCAACAGGCGATGAATGACACGCCTTTAGTATACTCATCATCTCAACCTCAGGCACACAACGATGAATAATTCCATCAACACAAACACGAAACAAGTAAGACTCATCCCAAAAGAATTTCTTCACATCAGACATGAACTTCTTCCTTTGGTGAAATGATAAATTCGACGGAACCAAATCACTTGCCAAGTAATTAGCAAAGTCTGCGAACCAGGGGATAAGATCATAAAAAGCAGCCAATACTTGTTCATCGGGGAACACATCATTAATTTTAATTCCATCTTTTACCTTGATCATAGCTTCCTGCTCTAGTCTGGACTATCAACAACATGGTTTTTTGTTCCCTTTCTATTCTTTACCTCAAAATCGAACTCCTGTAGTAGAACCACCCATCTAATCAATCTCGATTTTGCATCCTTCTTAGCCATCAGATACCTCAATGCAGAATGGTCAGTATGCACTATGACCTTAGTACTAAACAAGTAAAATCTAAACTTTTCGAATGCGAAAACCATAGCAATGAGTTCATGTTCAGTCACAATATAGTTCTTTTGAGCCATATTCAGAGCTCTGCTGGCATAGTAAATTGGATGAAAAAATTTCTCTCGCGTCTATCCCAATACTACCCAAAGCACCACGCTACTTGCATCACACATCACTTCAAACGATTGTCCCAAATCCGGTGAAGTAATGATAGGTTTCGAAGTTAGTTTTTCCTTTAACTCTTCAAATGCTCTCAGACAAGCATCATCAAACTCAAATTTACACTCTTTGTCAAGTAGCTTGCACAATGGGTGTGCAATTTTGGAGAAATCTTTTATGAACCTTCGGTAGAAACCTGCATGCCCAAGAAAACTTCAAACACCTTTTACAGAGATAGGTGGTGGAAGCTTTTCTATTACCTCAACTTTAGCTCTATCAACCTTAATACCTTTCTGTGAAATCCGATGACCCAGAACTATACCATCTTTCACCATAAAGTGGCACTTTTCCCAATTGAGCACAAGATTGCACTCTTCACATTGTTTTAGTACTTCAGCCAAATGTGTCAAATAGTCATCAAGCGAGTCACCTAATATAGAGAAATCATCCATAAATACCTCTATTGTGTCCTCCACCATATCAGAAAATATCGACATCATGCAACACTGAAAGGTCGCTGGAGCATTACATAACCCAAATAACATCATTTTCAAGATATAGTACCATAAGGACAAGTGAAGGTGGTTTTCTCTTGATCTTCCAGAGTTATGGAGATTTGATAGTAGCCTAAATAACCATCTAGAAAACAATACCAACCCTTACCAGAGAGACGATCTAGCATCTGATCTATGAACGACATTAGGAAATGGTCTTTCTCAATCCATGCATTTAGCTTGCGGTAGTCCATACACACTCTCCAATCAATCACCGACCTCATTGGAACAAACTCATTTTTAGCATTGGGAACCACAATGATTCCTCCTCTTTTTGTCACACACTGAATTGGCAGACCCACCTACATCAGCAATGGGATATATGTCTCCAGCATCCAACCATTTAATAATCTCCTTTTTCACAACCTCTTAAACCCCAATAATGTCTGCAATAGTCCATCATATAGCCCTCTTAAACCGCTTCAACATCGATATCAATGCCTCTATTTGCCCTTCACTCAAGTCAGTAGCAATAATAACGGGCAAGGTGTTATTTTGTCTCAAGAATACATATCGCAAGTGAGCTGGGAGAACCTTAAGTTCCAGTTTTTAGTCTCATCAACAAAAGGTTTTGCAAGTGGTGTGTCTTGATTCTTCATGCCTAATTCCAACCGTTTTGGTTTGAAATAAAACTCGAACCTATCAAGTGCAGCAACTAGCTCATCATAGTCATCAATATCATCATTGTCAAAATTCATTATCACAACAACTAATGCCTCAACACCTAACCTCTCTTCAATAGACACTTCAAAATTCTTTCTCGACAATATGATTTACCATCGATACCGACTTAAGATCACTTTCATGCTTCATAGACCTACAGATGTTAAAAGTTACCTCATCATTGTTTAATCGAAACTATATTTGCCCTCTCTACATATCTATCAATGCACACCCAGTAGCAAGAAATAGTCTCCTTAAGATGATGAAACCTCAAAATCAACCTCACAATCTAGTATCACAAAGTCCACCGGAAAGATGAATGACTCCACCTTCACAAGGACATCTTAGAGCACTCCAATGAGCCTCTTCACAGTTCTATCAGCCATAAGTAAACACATTGCAGTCGGTTTTGGAGCTCCTAATCCCAACTTCTTATAAACTGACAATGACATCAAATTAATGTTGGCACCCAAATCACACAGAGCTTTCGCAAAGTATAATATCCCAATGGTACAAGGAATAGTGAAAGCTCAAAGATCCTCTTTCTTCTGCACAAGTGACCTAGTAGCAATAGCACTACAATGTTGCAGCCTCTCTTCTTTCTCAAAACTGACAGCCCTATTTTTGGTCACCAAGTCTTTCATGAATTTTGCATACCCAGGAATCTGTTCCAAAGCTTCTATCAACGGAACATTGATGGACAATGCTTCAACATACGATGAACCTGCGATATTGTCCCTCTTTAGTCTTTTTCACCAACCTTTGTGGAAATGGAGGTGGAGTCTAGGCATGGGAACAACTCTTTGGGTCACTTCAGCTTCCTTCTTTGTATCCATTTTTGGAGTTTCAGTAACCTCATTCTCATCCTCATCTTTTTCTATCACTCTTTCAACCTTAGATGGCATGGGGGGGTTCAATAGTCTACTTTCCTCCGCGAGTAGTGACTGTCATACAATGTCCATCATTTTTCAGATTTTGGATGGTGTTGCTAGGAAGTGTGTCAGGCTGGCGTAGGTTCACAGTAGCGGACAACTGACTAAACTGCTGCTCAAGTTGCTTGATCGACACGGCATGTGCATCAACTTTCTGACCAATTCTAGATAAATTATTTCTCATCTCCTTCACATTCTCATATGTCGCATCAAATCTTTTCATCATCGTTTGCATTATATCCTCAATGAGAGTCGTACCAATATCAGCCTCTCTATTACCAGGTGGAACGTAGGGCCCAACCTTATCATTCATGTTGCCATAATTATTTCGGTTATAATTGTTATCACGATTGTAGTTCCCATCTCGGATATAGTATCCTTCATGATTGTAGTTGCCATTGTTCCGACCTTGGTTTCCTTGACCTTGGCACCTATTATCCGAGTTGGAACCTTGGGCGTTGGTTCCTGATCATTAACCAAATTCGCATCCTCCTCATAGTAATATTCCTCAATTGCGGTGGTGGAGTTCTAGTTAGATATTTTACCGCATTTACTTTTTCTGCACCTCCACTCACATGCTTTAATACCAAGCCAATTTATGTCCTTATTTGAGCCATTTCTTCATGAATGTCATCATTTGATTGACTTGGTGCAGTTTGGACAGCAAACATGCTCCTACCAGTATTTGTTTTTCTAGTGCTCCATGCCTTATTGTTTTGGGAAATCCTCTCAAGTTTTTCAGCGATCTTCTCAAAAGTGCACTCACCATATGAACCTCTAGAAATAGTATCTAACACAGCCTTTCCATTTTCATCCTATCTTTGATAAAAGTACTCCTTCAGTGACTCATCATCTATGCGGTGATTCGGAACACTCCTCATGAATCCAGTCCATGAACTGTTTACTGACTCTTCAGGTAGTTCTATGAAATTATTCAATTTATCCTTGTAATTCAACTTCTTGGACATCGAAAAATACCTTGCCATGAACACATTATGCAATTGGTCCTATGTATAGATCGAATTGAATGGTAGCTCAGAAAACCACACAACAACATCATCAATCAATGACAGTGGGAATACTCTCAAACCTATGACGTTCATATCCAATTTTGGTCGTCCCACACTACTCTTACAAACACTAGTCAATTTTTCCATGTGAGTGTATGGATCTTATAAAGTTAGCCCAGCAAACAACCCTCTTGATGTAAGCATTTGCATAAGGCTACTGATCACCACAAATGTATGTCTTAGAGGTAAAGGAGGGAGAAAAATAGGCCCATATGATCCAACTGCATTGTACTCAACCCTGTAATTACCACGAACCTTTGGTGTTGGCGGATTTTGCACCCTTTCTGCATTTTCTATTAGATTACCATCCTGAATCTGAACGGGTACATTCAAAATTCGAGGAGGTTGCAATTGAGCTCCATCTTATTGACCCTCTCTGATTGGATTATTGTGTACCCCATGGTTAGCCATTCCTCTCAAAGTTCTTAATTCAAGATCGTAGGGGGTCAGGGGTTCACCTCGACTCCGTGTACTTGGAATACACAAAAGGTAAGACCTATAGAAAACAAAAGCAAAAAAAAAAATGTAAAATCACGAAATACTAGACTAAAGTTTAATAATGTAGTTAAACTTAATCTAAAAGTCGTATTCCCCGGCAGCGGCGCCAAAATTTGATACGCCCAAATAACATCACCCAAGAGAAGTATAAGTGGTTGTTGCCAAATAAAGAACCCAACTTGTAGGTTGGGGTCGATCCCACGAGGAATATGGTTTAGACTTAAACTTAACTCACAATTATCTCTTTTTAGTCAAACTATTTCCGAGAAAAGTAAACAAAGGGGGGGTTTTGTAACTAAAGTAACAGTTTGTTAATTTGAATTAATAAGTAACAAGTAATCAAGATTCAGAGTTGAGATATCAATAGAAGATGAAAAGTAAGGTATGTGTGTTCTCCACAAGCTCTTAACACAGTATTTCTAATAACAGTAATTCTATCCTAGTGTTTGACATGTAAGGCCGATAAGTTATGTATTCCTAAGTGATTGGTAATCTAAGTAGGAACTTTCACTCGCGACTTGGTAAATCTACGGGTGTGTGCTTTACTAACCATTATCTTTATCCCATATTAATCAATTGAGTTGGGTATTCACCCTCACGTCAACTGATTAAAGTCAGACTATTAGATAGCAACAACTCATTAACTAAATCTCTATTGTTTAATCTTTTTCTCATTCATTACCCCCTTGGTAAGGAAAGTAGGAACGCAAGTTCTAACGTTGCGCACCGCTAGAAAGACTTTTAAACGAAAAGATTAACAATACATGCATAAATAATATTCAAGAAATAACTTAGTTATTAGTCGTACGTTGTTAATTGCTCATGGTTCCCACAACCTTAGTTTTGGATTTAGCTACATGCTTGAGAATTCACAATTCATATTGTTGTTAGGAATACTCATGAACTTACAATTAAAGTAGATGAAAACCGAAATCTTGAATTGAAAATCAAAGTGTAAATTGCATAAACTATCTTCCGGAAATTAAAGTTGCCAAGTGTTTGCAAAATAATTCCAAAACACCAAAACAAAAGTCTCCAATATTGTCCAACCCCAAAAAATGAAAATTACAACCCATATTTATAGAGTTTAAATCCTAAACCAACTAGGAAAGGAAAATAAGGAAAATTAGTTTAAGATGCGGTCTTGACTGACAACAGGACCTATGGACCGTGGATTGACCTACGGTCCATAGGTCACCTCCGTGGTTCAGGTACTGGAACTCACCATCTCTGATCAAAACGACGGATGTGCAGGATGGTCCGTCATTCACACTATGAGAGGTCATTTGCCTTAGTGGTTCCACACTTGGTCAGATTTCCCTGAATCTTCACCTACACTGCACCACCTACGGACCGTCACTGGACCTACGGTTCGTTGTTAGCTTCATTGGTTGATGATGATGCCATTTTAGTCCATTTTTCTCTCAACCACTTCCTAACCAATTTCCTGCAAAAGATTACATAAAAACATTATATATAATAACAACATAGCCCAAGACACACACAAACTCTAAGTGAAATGCATCAAAAATATCGTAAACTCACGATATATCAATGAACTCCCTTGGTTTGAGTCCAAAGGACTCCCTTTTATAACTCTCCTTGCATCTCGGGTTGAGTTAAAACCTATCATCCATTTCTCGAGTTGGTCTTGACCATTGCGGTGCAAGGGAAGCTGAAACAAGCTAAATGGGAGTTGGTACAGGTCCCGGAGGGTCAATACATGGCTTGAAATTAGTTAATGAATGTTCAAAAGCCTTAAAATTAGGTTGTATACGCGTTGTATACAGAACATATACATTGTTATACAAGTTGAGTGCGGTAAATATGAGGCCAAAAATTGAATTACAGGTATATAGTCCGATATACAGGAAAATGGGTCAAAAGCCCAAATCTTTTGTGCAGCAGCCCAAAATAATTAAAGTGGCAGGTTGAAGAAGAATCAAATGGGCTAAAGTCCATTTGGATTATTCAGCATGGTCAAATTTTTAGACTTTGAACAGGACTTGGTCCAAAAGCCCAACATATATGAATTTGGGCAAGGGCCCAAATTTGAATTATTTATTTCTTATTTATTTGCTTATTGTTTTAACCAAACTTTGTTTTATTTGATTTAATTTAATTTAATTCCCAATGATAGCCTTTCTTTATTTTTTGTATGTTTAATTGAAATATTATTTATTATTTACTTATTTTGTTTATTAATTAAAAAATGTTATTTCCTAAAAAAAAATATCTTTCTTATTTTATTTCTTTTAAGTAATATATAAACGAGTCTTCTTTACTTCGTCAATTTTCAAAGTTGGTCAAAAGTCAAATTTTTAGTCAAGTCGTAGGTCAACCACGCGTTAGCATGCACTTTGAATGCGTAAATCAGTATCGAAGTGTAAATTGAATCCCAAGCCCTCTATTGTATTTTTCAAATGATTTTTTCTGTTTAAGTCATCTAAAAAATATAAGTTTTCTTAAATTCTTTCAAAAATTAACTAATGACTCTTATTGATAAAAATCTATTTTTCTTTAAAATTTAAGTTAAGTTGATTTTTGTAAGCAAGGTCTAAGTCTTTATTTCTCTTTAAATATTAAAACACAATAGGGACTCTGTTGGGGATTAATTAAGTTCTAACCGTAATGACTTGACTATTTGACTATTTGTTTATAATTGTTGATTTTTTTTTTGCCTTATATATGCCTTGTTTGTTTGAATTGCTATTGTAACTGTCATTTTGCATTCATGGCATATTCCGTCACCACAACTAAATATAGTATATTAAAGAACGGTTTTGTGAAACCGCAGTCGGTCTTTTTTAATATTTAACCCTTTTTCAAAATGAACGACAATTTATTGGTTTGTCATGAGTCGAATGGTTGTCGTAACTCCAGCCTAAGTTGTCTATTTGGGTTGCCGGTCTCTCAGAAGCCACTCTTAGTCAACTAGCGTAGAGCGAAACCAAATCCCTCAATTTAGCGCATTCGAACTAAGATGACCCAACACCCAAGGCGTGTTGGGCCCATTAGAAGCTTACCTTGTGTTTATTTGGCCAATTGATCAATAAAAGACAATATGTGATTAATTGAAGGATGTATATGCCATTTTAAACAAATTGATTATCCATTGGGGGTGGGGTAACTTACCTTTTTCTTTTCTTTTTTTAAAAGACATAAATGCACAATTGAAGTTGTCTCAGATTTTCAAAAAGACACCTTAACTTTGCAATCGTCCTATTACCTCACTACACAGGTTTGAACAGATATTATTATATCATTTTTCGTCCACCTGACATAGAGAGTGGTGTGCACTCTCTCAAAGAGAGTGAGCAGCCTGAAATAACTAATATAATTTTATTATTACAAGTACTTTATTATTAAATATATTTTCTTATTTTTCTTATTATTCTAACTTTTTTTCCTTTTCATTTTTTTCTCTTTCTTTCTTCTTCATAAATTCATTGTCATCTCCATTGAAGCTTCTCACTTTCAATGTCACCATTTTTACGACAACTTCACCTTCCTTTTTTTACTACTATTAGCTTTACTCTCTTTAATTTTAAAACTTTAACTAAATATTTTCTTACATTTCAAACAATTTGATAAACCCGTTAGATTTCAAGATGATTAGGAAGTATCATATAGTTTTTTTTATCCGATTTTAATTAAGTTCTTTCAATTTTTGGGAATTTCATTGATTCTTTAGAAATTGTCATTTCTAATTTTGAAAGTTATATGAAAAGGAGTAGTTGATGATCTCTTCAAAATTTTAAATTTTCTTAGAAAAATAATTAATTTTGTTATCAATAATTCAATAAAGTCTAAAAAATAGTATGAATTCTATAAAGAATTTGACCGGAGAAGAAGAAGTAAAAGAAAAGAAAAAAATGAGAGTGATGTTCAACTTGACGTGGTGGGTGGGGTGAGGGTGGAAGGTGAAGAAAAAGAAAGAAAATGGAGGGATAGATCACTTGAAAGTGAGAGGTGGAAGATAAAGTGAAATCTATATATATATATATATATATATATAAAGGAGGAAATGGAAAAGCTAATGTGGCATACTTCTTCGGTTAAGATTTCTAAATATCCTTTTTTTTTTCCAGATTTTTTGAGAATTTTCCTTTTATTTTAGGATTTAAAATATTACATTAAATTAATGGTGATCTATTTATATTATTCCTTATTATTACTATTGATATAAATGTAACAATAAATGTAATAATTATAGAAAATTAGTTGTTTTCTTCTTCATTGAAACATAAGCGTTATATATTTTCTTTCTTTAATTAGACTAATTATGTGATCATTATTAAATTAATTATTAATCAGTTTTATTTTTCAATTTTTTTCACCTTTTTAAACGTGTATAGACAGAGCATACATACCCATATATAGGATATTCTTTACCATAACTAATTATCTCTTCTCCTAAAATTATTTTACTTTCCTTGTATTGTGTACGTTTCTATAAGGAAATGTAGGAATCAATGTAGTAGTTATGGAATTTAAAACGTAAGTTTCATTGCAAATTAATAAATGTGAAAAGCCATTACATTTAATGGCATTTTACCATACAAATTATTATGCATTTTACCATATAAATTATTATGCTTTGCACTGACATCATATTTGAACATAAATATATATATATATATATATAACGCAAATGATGGAGTAACGCAATTAACGTTGGGTGATTGTTATATTTCACTAACCGTTTTTAAAGGTGAAATTATCTATTTTATTTTATATGAATTAATGGTAAGAATATCAATCTTCTTTTATTTATGTATTTTTCAAAGCGAATTTATTAAAAGTCATGGTTGTCTATGAAATGTGAATTATAAATTATGATTTTATATTTTGCAAGAGGAAGTCATGTTACTTGGAGTCACAAATCCATTTTCTTTTATATGAATATCTTTAAAGGTGAAATATCATTTTCTTTTATTGAATTGATGCTAAGAATATCAATCTTCTTTTATTTATGCATCTTTTACAAGGAATTTATTAAAAGATATGAGCGTTTACGAAATGTGAACCCTAAATTATGATTTTATATTTTGTAGGAGAAAGTGCTACTTGGAGTTTCAACCTAAAAAGGTTGCTGCAAAACTCACACATACAAAAGAAGTTAGAATATCTATTTTCTTTTCCATATACATTTTTCAAAAGTAGCATATTAAAAGACAAGAATATTTATAAAATGTGAACTATAAATTATAATTTATACTTTGCAAGAGGAAGTGATATTTGGAATCTAAACCTAAATGACACATTTTGAAAGTCAATAACAATTACCCATATCCTCATCAACATCATGTTTATGCTTCCATACTTTCGTATCTTACTCCACATCTGCCGAGTCCTACCTTACAATCTCTTCAATATCAAACACCTCTACACCAAGTCCCTTGGTATGGTGTACCGCTCATACCATATCAAAATTCTTCATATCAAATGCCTAATGCCATATCTATTTCCTTATTTGTTAAATTTCTTACATGCTTATATGTTTTATTCATTTTATTTATATATTTATTTATTTATTTACTGCTTTTCATCGACATGCTAAATGTTTACTTCTTTGATAAACTCGCATTCTACTCATACTTCCCCCAATCGGGACCCTCTTCCTTCAAAAAATTTATCGTGATGTTGTGTCTTTGCACCTCTCACAAATACTCAATTTCTCTTCGAATACCCTTTACAGAGAGTCAGCATATGCGAGGATGGAACGGATAGTTTTACTACCGGTAAACCACGAGCCTTCTCGCATAGAATCCATTTCAACTCTGTGTCAAGCAAAATCTTAGAAATCTTACTTAGTTCATATATAATGCATAAACCCTAGGTAGTTTGACACTTGGTGTCAATCCACATAATTAATAGCCACCCGATCGTCTAAAGGGCCCAAACACCTTTTAGACAAATTTCATATTTATGTGTCAATGTGATCACAATAATTAAATTAAGCCAAACTTTGCCAAAATGGAGTTTAGAAGTCGTTTGTTGTTTTGTTTGCTGAGTAATGGATGCTCTCAACTTCCCAAACTCGCAAATGGTCATAGATGTAAACTACAAGCTAAGAAACTGGTGGATTGATATTAAAAGAGACCACGACAGAGAAATCTATCATTTGTTGGGCGGGCTTACCTACCTTATCTTTGTCATTCCAAACTCTCACTTGATTAGGGCCTTGCTCGAATTTTGGAACCCTGTGAAGATGGTCTTCAAATTCATGGAATTCGACTTGGCGCCAATGATTGATGAGATAAGTGGTCTCATCGACCTGCCATACCACAAGTGTGAAATAATGGTACCATATAAGCCATCATCGAAGGAGTTTCTAAAAAGTCTAGGAATGAAATCAAATCCAACATTGCCTTCTTTAGACATTCGGTGGATTCATTTATACTTTCTATATTCACGCTTTAGCCGAGAGGATAGTTAGTACTCTTTCAGTGATGAATTTGAGTGCTCCGTCGAGGAATGGGAAACATATCGTCTAAATGCCTTTGCCATTACCCCTATTAGGATCCCTGGTTTTTCCTAAGATAAGGGGAAGGATTGACACACACTCGGGTTATGTGGCCCAATATTTAACTCAAAAAGAGGACGAACCTAGGAAAACTATAGTGCCCATGATCCTGGCGGAAATAATGAGGAGTCTGTCAGTATGCGTCAATGGTAGAATATTTTTTGATGGAAGTAACCTTTTTCTGCAATTATGGGTTATTGAACACTTCTACCTACGGTCTGATGCGATTGACATCTTTCTTGGTAATGTCAACAAGATTGATAATCATCCAAGAAGAATGGTAGCTTTCACCACCCCTGTAGGATTCGTAGACTGCCAGATATTTTTGATAGAGCTCGAGAGTTGTCGCATCCAATGGAAGCTCCATTTGTTGTCCACCCCTCAAGCAATAGTAAGAGGCAACGATCGATACTTCATTGAGCTTATTGGCTTAAAGGGCGTTCAACCATACGCTCTTCTTCGAGTACTCTACATATTTGGGCAAACTCAAGTAATATCACTCTGGTCTGACATGGAGCAGTTTAAGTATGAATTTAGATTATATAAACCACAAGTCCATAACATACTTCGAAGATGGGAGCTGGTGTTGACCATTCCTATGGGTGCACGGCAGGCCTTATGCACACGTGAGTATTACATATGGATCCTAAAAGAGGTTAAAGACAGAGAATTGAGTGGGGAAGAATACTATGGGCTAACTGATGAAAGGGAAAACATATGGGAACGCAACGTGTTGAAGATCGGGCATGAAGTCATTCCCTATACAGGAAGACAACTGGTGCCAAGCTATTGGAATCGATATGTTCAAGATTTCAAAATTTAGGATGACTTCCCCCATGTTACCCCATTTCCCTTAGTATATTTCTGTATTTTTGTTTTTTTCAATTATGATGAATTGTTCAAATTTTGTAATTAATAAAGTTTGTCTATTTCCTCTAATCTAAACTCCAAATTGGCAAATAAGGTTTGAATTAACTATTGTGCATCACTTATATGTTGTCTTAGGCCTACATCTGGCTCAACAAGGCGTCTTGCATTTAGGGCATTTATCTTTAAACAATGTGTTTGTTATCTCAATTTATTCAACGCTTTAACTTGGGTTTTTCTTTTGATTATACTCTTATTTTACCCTTCCCCAATGGTTGGTCTGTAGACCATGGTTTGCCACACGCGATCAAAGGACACTCTTCCTTCTCTTCCAAATGAGAACCGCAAAGGGAAGAGGAAAGTGACTAATAAGAAGGTTTTGAGTAAGACTATTTAAAACAAGCATCCTTCAGACGAGTTGGTCTCAAGCCTATAAAAGAAAATAAAGGAATTAGAAGAAGGGTCTGATATGCGCGGGTGGACCAAGTTGTTACTCTCTGTCGATCCCACTATGAAGACAAACATAGATAAACCGCCTGTCACAAGTCAAGCCACTCTCCAATATAGTCCTCTACCTACTCACCTTACTTCTCATCCTCCACCAGCTTACCCCACTTCTCAAAATCAACCAAGCTCCGTTCAAATGCCTCAAAGGGACACTCACTTTACAAATTACACAAAGCCTTATCAACATCATGCCTATGCTTCCAGACCTCCGTATCTTACTTCGCGTCTGCCGAGTCCTACCTTACAAGCTCCTTAATATCAAACACATTTATACCAAGTCCCTTGGTGTTGTGTACCGCTCATACCATATCAAAATTCTTCATATCAAATGCCTAATTCCATATCTATTTCCTTATTTGTTAAATTTCTTACATGCTTATATGTTTTATTCATTTTATTTATGTATTTATTTACTTATTTACTGTTTTCATTAAAATTGTCTATATGTTACTACTTTTCATCGACATGTTAAATGTTTACTTCTTTGATAAACTGTCATTCCGCTCAAACTTCCCCCAATTGGGACCCTCTTCCTTCAAAACAAAAACAATTATCGTGATGTTGTGCCTTTGCACCTCTCACAAACACTCCATTTCTCTTCAAATACCCTTTATAGAGAGTCGGTATATGCGTGGATGGAACGGATAGTTTTACTACCTGGAAACCATGACCCTTCTCGCATAGAATCCATTTCAAGTCTGTGTCAAGCCAACTCTTAGAAATCTTACTTAGGTCATACATGATGTATAAACCCTAGGTGGTTTGACCCTTGGTGTAAATCCACATAATTAGTAGCCACCCTATCGCCTAAAGGTCCCCCAACACCCTTTAGAAAAATTGCATATTTATGTGTCAATGTGATCACAATAATTAAATTAAGCCAAACTTTTCCAAAATGGAGTTTAGATGTCATTTGTTGTTTTGTTTGCAGAATAATGGATGCTTTCAACTTCCATATTCGGCAAATGGTTGAAGATGTAAACTACAAGCTAAGAAATTGGTGGATTTATATTAAGAGAGACCGCGAAAGAGAAATCTGTCATTTGTTGGGCGGGCTTACCTACCTCATCTTTGTCATTCCAAACGCTCACTTGATTAAGGCATTGCTTGAATTTTGGAACCCTGTGAGGATGGTCTTCAAATTCATGGATTTCGACTTGGCGCCAACGATTGATGAGATAAGGTGTCTCATCGACCTGCCATACCAAGAGTGTGAAATGATGGTACCATATAAGCCATCATCAAAGGAGTTTCTAAAAAGTCTAGGAATGAAATCAAATCCAACCTTGCCTTCTTTAGACCTTGGGTGGATTCATTTCGACTTTCTATATTCACTCTTTGGCCGAGAGGATAATTATTACTCTTTCAGTGATGAGTTTGAGTGCTCCGTAGATGAATGGGAAACATATCGTCTAAATGCCTTTGTCATTCCCCTATTAGGATCCCAGGTTTTTCCTAAGATAAGGGGGAAGGATTGACACACGCTTGGGTTATATGGTCCGAGATTTTACTCAAAAAGAGGGCAAACCTAGAAAAACTATAGTGCCCATGATCCTGGCGGAAATAATGAGGAGTCTGTCAGCATGTGTCAACGGTATAATATTTTTCGATGGATGCAACATTTTGTTGCAATTATGGTCTATTGAACACTTCTACCTACGGTCTGATGCGATAGGCATCTTTCTTGGTTATGGCAACAAGATTGTTAATTATCCAAGAAGAATGGTAGCTTTCACCGCCCATGTGGGATTCGTAGACTGGCAGATATTTTTGATAGAGCTCGAGAGCTACCGCATCTAATGGAAGCTCAATTGGTTGTCCACCCCTCACGCAATAGTAAGAGGCAACGATCGATACTTCATTGAGCTTATTGGCTTAAAGGGTGTTCAACCATACGCTCATCTTCGAGTACTCCACCAATTTGTGCGAACTCAAGTAATACCACTCTGGTCTGACATGGAGCAGTTTAAGTATGAATTTGGATTAGATAAACCACAAGTCCATAACATACTTCGAAGATGGGAGCGGGTGTTGACCATTCCTATGGGTGCACGGCAGGCCTTATGCACACATGAGTATTACATATGGATCCTAAAAGAAGTTAAAGACAGAGAATTGAGTGGGGAAGAATATTATGGGATCACAAATGAAAGGGAAAACATATGGGCACGCAACATGTTGAAGATCGAGCGTGAAGTCATTCTCTATACAAGAAGTCAATAGGTGCCAAGCTCTTATAACCGATATCTTCAAGATTTCAGAATTTAGGATGACTTCCCCCATGTTACCCCCTTTCCCTTAGTATATTTCTGTTTTTTTGTTTTTTCAATTATGATGTATTGTTCAAATTTTATAATAAATAAAGTTTGTTTATTTCCTCTAATCTAAACTCCAAATTGGCAAATAAGGTTTGAATTAATTATTGTGCATCACTTATATGTCTTCTTAGGCCTACATTTGGCTCAATGATGTGCCTTGCAATTAGGGCATTTATCTTAAAACAATGTGTTTGTTATCTCAATTTATGCAACGCTCTAACTTGGGTTTTTCTTTTGCTTTTACTCTTATTTTACTCTTCCCCAATGGTTAGTCTGTAGACCATGATTTGCCACACGCGATCAAAGGACACTCTTCCTTCTCTTCCAAATGAGAACCGCAAAGGGAAGAGGAAACCGACTAATGAGAAGGTTATGCGTAAAACTATTGAAAAGAAGCATCCTTCAAACAAGTTGGTCTCAAGCCTGGAAAAGAAAATAAATGAATTAGAAGAAGAAGTGTCTGATATGCGCCGGTGGGCCAAGTTGTTACTCTCTGTCGATCCCACGCTGGAGACAAACATAGATAAACTGCCTGTCACAAGGCAAGCCACTCTCCAAGATAATCCTCCACCCTCTCACCTTACTTTTCATCCTCCACAAACTTACCTCACTTCTCAAAATCAAACAAGCTCCATTCAAATGCCTCCAAGGAACACTCACTTTCCAAATTACCCATATCCTCATCAACATCATGCTTATGCTTCCAGACATTCGTATCTTACTCCGCGTCTGCCGAGTCCTACCTTACAAGGTCCTCAATATCAAACACCTCTACACCAAGTCCCTTGGTATTGTGTACCGCTCATACCATAACAAAACTCTTTATATCAAATGCCTTCATATCAAAAGTCTACTTATCATGTTCACAATATCAAAACCCTTACTCAAAAACATATTCGCAAAAAATCTATTCAGTGTTGAGAAGAGGCCCATCAAAATTTACACTCTTTTGACTGAGCCTATAGATCAATTCTATGAAAAGCTGAGGATTGCTGGTCACATCGCTCCTATCAGTGAAATAAGGATGAATACACGTGCAAGGTGGATTGAACCCTCTAAGGTTTGCGCTTATCACTCAAGGATGAAATGACATACCATAGAAGAATGTCATGATCTGAAAGACAAGATTCAGCAATTGATTGATACTAAGATCATATGCTTGGAGGACTTCGCGCCAACGAAACCCCAAGAGTGAACGTGCCAAAGTTTACTTGAACCAGTTTCCAAATAAGGCTTGCACCATTTAAGTTCAAATTTTCTACATTCAGACAAGGAAAGTACCCATGTTAGCATATGGGCAATAAAGTTGGCCAGAATCTACCATTTCAGTGTTGCTTAAGAATGCTCTGTTTAATGTCTTATGCTCTTGTATATGCAACTACATTAGACCTGATTCCCATTTAAGAGGAGATACGTAGGTGCTCCCATGGAGTTCGATCATATTATAATAAAATTTTCATTTTTCCCTTTGACTATGTAACTGGGCAGAATTTTTTAGAGGGTCTCAAAAATTTCATCAGAGGGACATTTTCTTGCAAATCTCGATGTTGGGGCATAATTTTTGAAAAAAGCTCAAAAATTCCTTCAAAAGCATTTCTTTTCACAAATAAGTAACTGGGGCAGAATTTTTGAGAGGGTCTCAAAAATTCCTTCACACAAATCAGAACTGGGGAAAATTTTGAGAGGATCTCAAAAACTCACAGCGATCGAGCACAATCTGTAACTAAAGTCAGAATAGCAGAAGTTCTACACTGGGGCAGAAAATTTTGAGGGGGACCTCAAAATTTTCGACAACACTTCAAAGGACATTCGAGCAGACGTCTAAGGAGCACTATGCCAAATCAGGGATACAGATCAACCTCCCCTTAAACTAATTTTTTTTTCTTTGAACGCAGTAGAGACAGGTACATATACAAGAAGCAACTTCAACACCACTTGAAGGATCAATGTGCCGCTATATCTAATAAATCGCTAATCAATGCCATTCCGTCCTTCCAAAAGAAAGAATGATCAAACTACATTATTTAGAGCTTGAAAATCCTAAACTACATTATTCAGAGCTCGAAAATCGCCAACAAATGACATACTGTCATTCCAACAAGGTGAAGGACCAATCTACTCTATATTGAGCCCAATATCCAGTCAAAAGGCATATTATCCTTCCAACATGATGAAGGACCAAGTTATTTTGAGCCCGACAATCGCCAATAAATGGCCCACTGTCCTTCCAATAAGAAGGATCGAGCACTCCATATCAATCCTGAATAATCGTCATTCAATGACAACCACTCCTTATTATAGGACGAATGGTCAAACTACAATACTCTGAGCTCAAAATTCCCCAACAAATGGCACTCGACCCTTCCAACAAAGCGAAGGTCTAAAATGATTCATGCCCTCAATAAACTATTATACATGTGCCCGAGATTGCATTGTGCTCGAATTGCATTGTGCCCTAGACTGCATTGTGCTCGAAAATTGCATGTGCCCGAGATTTGCATTGTGCCGAAATTGCATCTGCCCAAGACTGCATCGTGCCCGAAAATTGCATGTGCCAGAGGATTGCATTATTACATTATGTCTGAATTGTCCATGTGCCCGAAGTTTGCATGTGCCCGAGGATTGCATTATTGTATATGCCCGAGATTGCATTGTGCCCGAAGACTGCATGTGCCCGATATTGCATTATGCCCGATATTGCATTGTGCCCGAGTTGCATGTGCCCGAGATTGCATCGTGCCCGAAGATTGCATTGTGCCCGAAGATTGCATTGTGCCCGAGAATTGCATGTGCCCGAATAAATTCAAATCAAGTGACAAGTATCAATAGATTCCCGAATAACAGATACGCTTTCTTTACTCATTACTTATGTTCCGAAGGCATCATGGTCTAAAGGAATCATCTTTCATGGCCTGGGGACATCATATCATAGCCTAAGGATTTAATTTCTGTTTATCATAATCCAAAGGTGTCATAGTCTAAAGGCATCATTTTTTAATGGCCCATAGATAAAATTTTCATGACCTGAGGATATATTTTTTGCGTATCATGGCCCTAGACATCATAGCCTAAGACATCATTTTCATAGTCTTAAGGCAAACATCATGGTCGATATGGAAAATTGCGTCATGCTTACATTTACCGTTCATTTGATATATCTGTTCTAATCACTATATTTAGTCATATTACAAGCTACAGATTTGCAGAGACTAATATTTTGCAGGCGAGATCAATCTCCTTCTCGGCTACGATTATCGTGCTTACATCTATCGCAACAAAGACCCTCTCAATTCTTTCTCATATTACTTCTTTTCATCAGATCCTTTGCCCTTAAATCGAAAATATATTTGTTATGCCTTTCTCGCTACTCTAATTCTATCGATTCAAGCCAATATCGTTTCCGTTCGAATACCATACCGCTCTTTCAATTTTTAGGAGTTTCGTTTGCTTCTGAATCTAGAAATACACACGACCTGATTCTCGTATAACTAGAGATATGTAGGGGGATTAATACCAAAGTCTCGGTCGTACCCCTCTCCAACTCTATATTGTTTCAATTGATCCCATTGACATCTCTCGTCGGTCGGACTAAATTGGCTACTAAGTCAACGTTGGTTGCCCGATAATTCATCATTCATCCTCGAACAACCAAGGGGCAGC
Organism: Solanum verrucosum; assembly: GCF_900185275.1. Lineage (NCBI taxonomy): Eukaryota > Viridiplantae > Streptophyta > Magnoliopsida > Solanales > Solanaceae > Solanum > Solanum verrucosum. Next base: position 508,692 of record NW_026020412.1, read on the forward strand.
TGTTGACACCCAATTTTGACCAACCTAAAACCCTTTCGGGAGTGCTATTTGATTAAATACGTATTTTTAAAACATATTTCGAGTTTAAAACTTTGATCATTTTTTTGTCTAAAAATTATATATTTTAGTATGCATGATTATAAAAATTATTGTAATTATCATCAAATTATTTTGTTAAATTATTTATCGATATTTAAACTCGAAATAATTACTTTGCTTAAATATTTTAAAATATTGTATGTGTTTAATTATATGAAAATATTTTAATTATTAATTCGAATAGCATTACCGTAATTCCCCTCCAAATCATTTAAATGTCAGCCTATTCTATTCTAATTTCTTTCGATTCTAGCCTTTTTCTTATCCAATTCATTGCAATTCTAGCCACCTCAATCCAATTTCATTTTGCAACTATAGCCAATCTGATTTCAATCATTAAGAAACTCATCTTTTAATCTAATCCGTTCATACTTGTCCATTAAATCTCAGCCCTACATCTAATCTTGATTGGACCGCTAGAAATAAATCCACCCTTCTTTCCCTTTAAACCTAAAAGACCCCAGATCATTCTTTCTCTTTCTACCTTGAGAAAAATGTGTCGCTCCTCCCCCTATTTCCCATCTCCGATCTTTCTCCTCCGGCCAGCGCAGCAGGTGAGCAGCCGCCTGATTTCAGCGATAACCACCGGCAAGCTCCTCTCTCAGTGCCACCTCTCTATTCCCCTCTCTTCTCCTTGATCGCTCTCTCTTCCTCTCCTCCGCTCTGACCAGCGAACAACACCAATAGCAGCTCCAGCTACTCCGACCAATGTCACCAGCATCTCTAGCGATGGACCGGCGAGAACACAGCAACAAGGCAACAGTGTTGCTTCTGTTCCTCTCTTCTCCGACAAATTTCGAGGAGTTCAACAGCAACAAGCTCCCTTGGTCACTTTTCAACAAGAGCTCTAAAGGTTAAACACTTCATTTTAATTTCTGTCAATTTTTGAGGTGTTGTTCGGAGAGACGGAGCTGTTCAGATCTGTCTCGGTACGATTTTCTAAATATTTTGTTGTGCTCCTTTATCTTCCTATTCTTATTTTCTCCATGAAACTAATTTTTGAGATGCAAAGTTTGCTATTTGTTCTGGGTAAATTTGTATATGAGTTATGCTTAAATTTGTCTCAATAGTTCAAGTGTTAATATAATTTATTCTTATGTGGAATAATATTAATTAGAAGTTGGTTGATTTTGGTTAATAGGTGATGATTTGATTTCTTCCGATTATGCTAATTTGTTAATTGACTATTTAAAATGCTCAATAGCTCCTTGTTGTCTGAACCTTGATTTATGGCTTGCTTTAAGATTTGGCTTTGATTTGATTATTTGTGTGTCTTTCTTCCTCTCCATATAATTGATTCATTAAATTGATACTATGCCATAATTATTTCTTGTTAAAATATGCAATGATGGGAATATGTAAAATTGATTTAAGTTGTCTATTGATGCCCTTCCTTAAATACGTGACTCCCTTCCGGCTGATGTTGAATAACTTTAATGGATTGAACCTTTTGCCTTAGTTAGAGTTTGACAGATTTTATATTTTGGTGTGGGCAAGTAAAAGGATTCTTACATTATTCTATTGGCTCTATTATTTGATGTGTTCCACCATAATTAGAGCTGGACAGCTTTCTCACTTGTTTTATTTTGTAAATTAGATTAATTTGGCTCCTTTGAAATTAGAAAAAAATATTAATTGACTCCTTAATTTATTAATTTTCCCTTATTTGTGCCCTCCCCTTCACTAAATAAATAGACCCTTGCTCTCATTCTTCAGACTCAGTCATTGACGCTTACACACTTTAATAATAGTAAAAGATACTCTCTGCTTTAAAACATAATTTCCGGTGAATTCTAAGGAGTACTTATCCACTTTGTTTTGTTGTGTACGGGTCTATGTGAATTAAGTTCATCTGCATTGCTGATAACTATATTCTGCATAATCGGTTAGTTCTACATCACTAGTTTATTTTCATCTTTGCATATGTTATTTTGAATATTGTGTATAATTAAATAAAAGGGAGGCATCCGGGTTAGTTCTCTTCACCTCTCTCTTTTATGTGATATATTATGTGTGGTTTGTTTAAATGGTTGGGTCTACATGTATGTGAATAATACTTTATTATGCATATTTTCCTTTTACATGTATCTAGTCGTATGTCTCGTTTGCTTTAGCAAGATCTTGATTTTAAAGTTCAAGATATGAAGAGTCGCCATGGGAGGGAAACAATAGACGAGTGGATTGTATTTAATTTATGTTTTGAATATTATTTAATCTCTTTTATTGTTTTGTAATAATTTGTAAACTCTAACTCCATAGATATATGAATTATTTGGGGATCATCTAAGGGGAGGGGGTTTATGTGCTAATTGTTTTACTTATGTTGAGTCTATTTGTGTTGTGATAATAATTGGCCCATAAAACTGTTTTAACATGTTAGATTAAAAAACATATTTTATCACATGCTAAATAACTAATGGAATAAATGTGCTACTTGCCTTATTAACGCCTTAGACTGTTATGCAAGCATCCTGAAAAAGATTAATTAAATGAATAACTTGCAGAATTAATCTCATTCATTAACTCTGTTAAAATCACCTACTTTCGAAGCAATTTGTTAATATTTCTTGTTATTTATATCATATTGTCTCATCTAGTTTAACAAATCTCCCATGTCAACAGGTAATTAAGCTTGTTTATACTAAGAATTATGCCCGTAGGAATTACTTCAGCATGTTAATTAAGTAGTTGATGTTAATAATACACTAGTTTCAACATGCTAATGAATTTAAAAGGAGTAAAATCTGAATCCTTTAAGTACTTATATGTCCTAATTGTTTTATGCTAATGCGAGTTTTAATAATAATTTTCAGCATGTTCACACTTAGAAGCCATGCCTATAGGATTTACTCTCTCCGTCCCTATTTAGTTGTCCATATTTCCTCTTTTAGTTGTCCCTATTTAGTTGTCCATTTTGACAAATCAAGAAAGGACAACAATTTTTTTCCTATTATACCCTTATTTAAAGTGAAAAGTTGTCATAAATAAAGTAAATACACTTATGAACTTCCCATCATTGATTAGTTATCTTGAGTGAATTTATTTTGGAAGTAAATTGTACTATAAGGGTAAAATTGTAACTTCACTATGCTAATCATTGTTGCCTTAATCTGTGTGTCATTTCTAAAGTGGGCAACTAAATAGGGACAGAGGGAGTAATAATTAAGTTCAGCATGTACTAATCAGAGTAATTAAATTCAGTTCGTTAATTTTAGATTTTAAGAACGTATATTGTATAATAATCAATTTGTAATAGATTCAATATTGTTAAAATTAAAACTGGTCTGCCTGCTAATAATAATAATCTGTAACTTTTTTTTCCTGCCATTTAAAATAAATAAAACTAACAATTGCTTTCTGCATGTCATTTTAAAAATCGCATGCATTATGCTTGTTTAATGATGCCCCCTTCTAAACTTAAGTATGCTCAGTTAATTGCTCTTCTGCATTAATAATTGTTTGACTACTGAGATTAGTCTAATTAAATAAATTCTGCAACCTGTCGTAACTTCATGCCCTATTAATATTGACCAGTTACTGTTTAATATCTATTTGTATGTCACACACTTAGCATGCGACCTTTTCACTATATTTGTGCTTGTCAGCATGTTTAATTAAAATCTAGAGGCAAATATGAGATTTACTTGTTAAATGTTCGTCCTATTTGTTTGACTTGGTGTCTAAGGGGCCTATTTAGAAGCATAGATTTTATTTTGGTCTAAATCCACCCTAATAGTAGTCCAATGCATCTTGGCCCTTAAGTGAGGACACTAGGCACCTTCTTAGAGATGAAATGCATGTGGAAGGTGGGGTAGGGGTAGTTTAGGCCCTACGGATATGATGACATCAACCCAGGCTTAAAGCGACAAACCTTGGTTTTGTCTGTCCCTACACGAAAACCTATCGAAAAATAAAGAAAAGTCGAATGTTGATTCGTAAAGTGTGTCATTTTTCCATGGTCTCTCTTTCCTTTTGTCCCTTTATTTGTTTATAATTATAATTGTTTGGGGTAGCTTAAATAAAAAATATAAAAATTATTTTCTTATTTACTTGTGCAATTTCTGTCTCCTCGCTTATCTCTTTTTTAACTGTTTAATATTTATTTGTTATTATGTTATCACCTAGTTTTGCATGCTCAATTGATTAAATAAATAAATGAGGTGATCTTAATTGTCTAATGTTAGTTATCACCTCGTAAGCATGCTAATTAAATAAATAATAAATAAAGTGACCTTAAATACTACTTGTAACCCCCACATAAATTGTATGAGATACGATCGGGACCCACATTTGTGGACCTCAGGGGTGCTTAACACCTTCCCCTCAAGGTAACCTGAACCCTTACCCGATATTTGGTTCGTTGACCTTAGCTAGAATTAGTTAGGTTAGATAGGTGTCATAACGTGCCTTAATTCGTTAAGTGGCGACTCTTCAATCACCCAAAACCCAAACGAGTTGTTAGGTCAAAAGTTCATTTTTGCAGAAAAACGAGGCGCGACATCCATTATACTCTAGAAGTTGTCGGATTGAACTGTGAAGATTTATGCATCCACCCAGACTTGGACCTGCCGAAAGGGTTCAAGGTGTCGAAGTTTGATACTTTCGGTGGAACCGGTAATCCACTGGTTCATCTAGAGCCTACTGTGACCAGCTCGTTGGAGTTGGTAAAAATGAAGCGTTCTTAATACGACTCTTTTGACGAAGTTTGAGCGGTGAAGCATTGGAATGGTTTACTTCCTAAGAAATAAAACAATGGTCCAGTTGGAACGCACTTGCCAAGGATTTTATCGAACGATTTGCCTACAGCATATAGATCGTTCCTGATCAATACTCTTTGGAGAAGATCAGACAGAAGTCAACTGAGAGCTACCGCGAGAATGCGTATAGATAGAGGAAAGGGGCCGCCACAAGCTGATCGCCTATGTCGGAAAAAGAAATTACAGAAGTGTTCGTGCATATTCAAGAACCAGAATACTATGACAGGATAATGTTGCTCATTGGAGCAAAATTTGCAAAGATAGTCAAGGTAGGTGGGACTATCGAGGACGGGTTAAGAACTGGGAAGATTTCCCATGTCGCTGCCTCAGCCAGATCTTCTGGATTGCTGAAGGAGAAGAGGGAAGATGTGTACAACAATATGCAACGAGAGAGCATTTTTGAGATACTCTAGATATTTATGTTCTATTGAGAGTGAATAGATAGGATCCTTCTTACTAGACTTTCAACAACTCTAGATTAAAAAAAAACATGTCAATTAACTTGGGAACTCTATGCAAGTAAAATGACCTCTTGAACGAACACATGTAATACTTATGGATAATATTATTTTTCTTTTAATGCAAATGATAAGTTACATCTTTTAACCCTCCGTAATTAATCTATGTGAACATTGCTAATTTGTTAGTATATGTGAAATAAGAGAGTCACTTCCACATTAATAGTTCACATTTATCTCAAGTGTCATTCTTAACTTCGTAAGAAAATATAGGAAGTATTTAGAAGACTTGAAGTTACTTTTGTATTATGACAAATTTGTCATTAAAGTAAGAGTACATTTATTATACGTTAGTTTCTTACATTCTTTTGATGGTTGAAAACGTAAATGATTTTCCTATTTAAGGAGTATCATTTGGGAGCTATATACACAGAGAAGGAAAAAAAATTCATTTCTTCCATTTACTATCTCCTTCACTAATTCCTTTTATTGGCTTAAATAATCGTTCTTCCTATTGTGGATTTCTAGGCAAATGTTTTTGTGCAACTCCAAACTTTCAGCCACGAGTGCACGTGTTTGAGAGTAATTGTAGAACCTTGGGGAGCGACCGGCTACTACGATTTGCACCGGAGTCGGGCCGAAATCGCTTTCAAGGCAGTAGCTTGCCACGATACAGTATTTGTGATAAGTTATTTACTACTTTGTAATTCCTATCCAATATCAATATTATAGTATTTTTTTTTCCAACAATTTGAAAGAGATTTTACTAACATACAATATTGATAAATGACTATTTCTTTGCACAAAACTTTTTTCTGATTTGTCAAAACTTGAGCTTTTGGATGGAAACAATTTTAAACGTTGGTCACAAAAAATTTTAATTTTCTTTGAACAATTAGAAGTTGATTATGTTTTATTTAACAAACCTTCTATGAATGGTTCAAATACTACTACTGATTCTAGCAATGTTATGATTGTTGATGATGTTGCTATAAAGAAGTTTGAAAAGGATAACAGAACTGTAAGAGGACACTTCATATGACTAATCTTTTATTTGATTTATTTGTTACTTATAAATCTGCCAAAGAAATATGAGATAGTTTGGAAAAGAATTATGGTGTTGATGATGCAGAAAAGAAAAAATATGTTGTCAGTCAGTGGATTAAATTCCAAATGATTGATAATAAATCAATAATGGAACAAGTTCACGAATATGAGAAATTAAATGTTGATGTTCTCAACGAGGACATGAAGATGTGTGAGATATTTTAGGCTAATATTTTGCTTGAAAAATTCCCACCATCTTGGAGTGATTATAGAAATCAATTAAAACATAAGAAAAAAAATAAACTCTCCAAGAACTTATTAGTCATATGAGTACTGAAGAGGCGAACCGTCTCAAAGATAAGATGGAAGAACTTTCTCTTGATTCTTGTAAAGCTAATCTTGTTGAATCTTCTGGTACTGTTGTGAAAGATAGGTTCAAAGGCAAACAGAAAAAAGTCTTGAAAAAGGAACATATGAAGAAGAAAAATCAATTTAACAAGCTGGAGAGCCAAATTCAAAAATCTAATTGCCCTTGTTTTGTCTGTGGAAAACTTGGTCATAGGGCGGTCAAGTGCTATCAAAGAAAAGGAAGGACAAAGTGATGTACAACCTCATCTTACTAAGGGTAATAAAGTGATTGTTGCTATAGTCGTTGAGGCAAATCTGGTGGCTAACAAAACTGACTGGGTGCTAGACACAGGCACTTCAAGGCATTTATGTGCCAATAAAAGTTTATTCCATGACTTGAGGAGTCCACTGATGGAGAGTGTGTTTACATGGGTAACTCCACTACAGCTAAAGTTATGGGTAAAGGAAAAGTTTTACTTAAATTAACTTCTGAAAAAACTTTATTCTTGAACAATGTTTTGTATGTTCCCTCCCTCAGTATAAACTTAGTTTTCGAAGCACTTTTCAACAAAATAGGCCTTAAACTTATTTTTGAAGCTGATAAAATAATTATTTCTCGTGGAGGAGACTTTGTTGAGAAGGGGTATCTTAGTGGAGGATTATTTGTATTGAACATTGTTCAAGAGATTGTCAATAATGCAAGTATTTCAAATTATGCTTATATTGTTGAGTCTATTAATTTGTGGCATGGTAGACTAGTTTATGTTAATATTGCTTCTATCAAAAGACTTAGAAAAATGGAATTAATTCATACGACAAAAACTGATGATTTTTCTAAATGTCTTGTGTGTAGAAGCAAAGCATGCCAAGAAACCTTTTGAAATATGTTATTAGTAGAAAGACCGAATTACTTGAACTAATACATTCAGATTTAGCAGATTTCAAGAACATTGTTAGCAAAGGTGGAAAAAAGTATTATATTACTTTTGTTGATGACTTTTCTAGATACACTAAGGTATATCTTCTTAAGTCTAAAGATGAAGCTGAAAGCATGTTTTTGAAATTCAAAGCAGAAGTGGAAAACCAATTAGACACAAAAATCAAGAGATTTAGATCTGATAGGGGCGATGAATATAGTACTAAAACTCTAGAAGATATTTGTGAGAAAAATGGTATTATACATGAGGTTAGTGCTCCCTATACTCCCCAACAAAATGGTGTTGCCGAACGAAAAAATAGAACCCTTAAAGAAAGGATGAATTCTATGATTTTAAGCTATGGTCTATCTGACAATATGTGGGGAGAAGCAGTCTTGTCTGCATGCTATATTCTTAATAGAGTCCCTCAGAAGTTCGACAAGACCTCATATGAGTTATGGAAAGGGTTTGCCCCTTACTTGAAATTTCTAAAAGTGTTGGGGTGTTTGGCTAAGGTTGGTCTACCTGATTTTAAAAGCGTAAATGTTGGTTCTAATACTTTTGATACTGTCTTTATTGGTTATGCTCAAAATAGTATTGCATATAGATTTATGTCTCTAAGTGATCATTCTATTTGTGAATCTAGAGATGTAGAATTTTTTTGAGCATATTTTTCCTTTAAAAATTAATGTGTCAAGTGATGTGCAAAACGATGCTTCTACATTAGGTCAGTTAACTCTCATGTTGTGCCTTCTTCGAATGTTATTTCTCATGTGACTAAAATAGCAGTCATTAGGACTCTTATTGCTTTAGCCGCTATTCATGATTTAGTGGTACATCAAATGGATGTCAAAACAGCATTTCTAAATGGTGATTTAGAGGAAGAGATCTATATGACTCAACCTGAGGAGTTTGTGGTTCCTAGACAAGAGGATAAAGTATGTAAATTGAGGAAGTCTTTGTATGGACTAAAACAAGCACCTAAGAAATGGTATGAAAAATTTAATATCACATTAGAAGATAATGACTTTGTTGTAAATTCATCTGATACATGTCTTTATTCTAAGATGATAGGTTCAGATTGTGTTATTAATGAGACCAAGAACTTTTTGTTAATCTTTGGTCCTAATGTGAATGTTATTAATGAGATCAAGAACTTTTTGTTTTCTAAATTTGAAATGAAAGGCCTTGATGAAGCAGATGCAATTTTGGGAGTTAAAATCAAAAGAACTGCTAATGATTTCTCTTTGTGTCAGTCTCATTATATTGAAAAGATGTTGAAAAAGTTTAATTGTTTTGATGTAGTTCTAGTGAGAACTCTTAATGATCCTAGCATACTCTTGAGGAAGAATAAAGAATCTAGTGTTTCTCAAACTGAATATGCTAAAATAATTGGGAGTGTAATGTTTCTCATGCACTATACTAGGCCTAATATAGCTTATGATGTTAATAGATTGAGTAGATATATTCATAATCCCAGTAGTGAACACTGCAATGCCCTTCATCGCTTGCTAAGGTATTTGAGAGGTACTATGAATTGGTGTTTGCATTTTAATAAATTTCCTGTTGTTTTAGAAGATTTTTGTGATGCAAACTGGATAACTGACAAGTTAGCTCCACCAGTGGCTTTGTGTTTACTTTGAGTGCAGGTGTTATTTCATGAAAGTCTTCCAAACAGACTTGTATAGCACGTTCTACCATGAAATCTGAATTCATTGCTCTCAAGTTGGCAGGGCAAGAAGCTGAGTGGTTGAGAAATCTTTTGGCGAATATGCCATTATGGGAAAGACAAGCTTCACCCGTCTCTCTTCATTATGACTCACAGGCAGCAATTGGAATTGCCAAAAATAGCGTGTACAATGAAAAAAAGAGACAAATTCACATCAGACATGGTGCAGTTAAACAATTGTTGAAACTGGGTGTTATTTCCTGGAATATGTAAGGTCCAAAAGAAATTTGGTGGATCCTATGACCAAGGGTTTGGCAAGGAAAATAAACCTTGAAACGTTGAGGGGGATAGAGCTAAAGCCCATTGATTGAGGTAGTGTGGTGGACCCATTAGGCCTCAATATACACCACATTACTTGATGGAATCACCTACGTGAGTGTAAAGATGTGGTCGCCTTTTATGAAAGACTTGGATCGTTTTTCTAGAGCAATCATAAGACCCAAGGTGTGTGTGCATGACCATAAAAACACTTTGTTGGATCGCGGAGTTTGCATAAAATCAAGTATATGATATGTGTTGTGGGGGTCTCAACTTATGTCCATTTAGTTCAAGAGTACTTCAATTTGTGGATATGTGTTGTTGCCTTCAAATCGAAAGATATTGGCACTTAAGTACATGTTTCTTTCTTTTGCCCAGAAATTATTCTTATTCTTTATCTTTGCATTAGTGGGGGATTGTGGATAATATTCCTTTTCATTTAATGTAAATGATAAGTTACATCTTTTAACCCTCCGTAATTAATCTGTGTGAACATTGCTAATTTGTTAGTATATGTGAAATAAGAGAGTTACTTCCATATTAATGGTTCACATTTATCTCATGTGTCAGTTTCTTAACTTCGTAAGAAAATATAGGAAGTATTATGACAAATTTGTCATTGGAGTAAGAGTACATTTATTATACGTTAGTTTCTTACATTCTTTTGATGGTTGAAAACGTAAATGATTTTCCTATTTAAGGAGTATCATTTGGGAGCTAAATACAGAGAGAAGAAAAACAAAAGTCATTTCTTTCATTTACTATCTCCTTCACTAATTCCTTTATTGGCTTAAATGATCATTCTTCCTATTGTGGATTTCTGGGCAAATATTTTTGTGCAACTCCAAACTTTCAGCCACGAGTGCACGTGTTTGAGAGTAACTGTGGAACCTTGGGGAGTAACCGGCTACTACGATTTGCACTGGAGTCAGGCCGAAATCGCTTTCAAAGCAGTGGCTTGCCACGACATAGTATTTGTGATAAGCTATTTACTACTTTGTAATTCCAATCCAATATCAATATTGTAGTATTTTTCCCAACAATAAGTCGAATCAAGGAATCAGGAAAATTGAGGTATGAAAAAACAAAATAAATGTGAAGTTGAAGATGTAAATGGCAAAAAATTAATCTTCTTTAAGCGGTTGAAGCTAAGCATAAGTGAAAGTAGACACTTTTGATGTACTATATACTAATTTTTCATGAGATTCTGAAATAAGTAGTGCTCATATATTATTTGACTGTGATATTAGATGATGTTGATAAGCTGGTAAAATCAATTTTGTTTTCTATCTTTACCATATAGTATAGTAGCTTTGCCTTTCCGACAAGAGTAGTTACGCTTTTTCCTAGAGCTCTTACTAAACCATATAGTATAGTAGCTCTGCCTTTCCGACAAGAGTAGTTACGCCTTTTCCTAGTGCCCTTAATAAACCATATAGTATAGTAGCTCTACCTTTCCGACAAGAGTAGTTACGCCTTTTCCTAGGGCCCTGACTAAACCATATAGTATAGTAGCTCTGTCTTTCCGACAAGAATAGCTACACCTTTTACTAGAGCCCTTACTAAACCACTAGGAAGTAGTCTGCTTTGAAACAACTAGGAAGTACGCCTTTTCCTGGAATTTGCCTAGCTACCATGGAAATCATAGTCAGAAGAGCTAGAAAAAAGAAGAACCAAAAGCTTTTGCAAAGAGTATTGCTCATAAAGAGGTGCCAAAAGGAACGAATGATCTGAAAAGGCATTGAAGTTTGTCTATGTAATGAAGTTTTTTTTTTTTTGTGTTACGCATATTAACAAATTTTAAGTGAACTATTTTCTTCAGTCCAAATTTTTATTATTCCCAATGATATCACACTACACAAAAAAATGATTTTTAGTGGCAATTAATTAACGGTAATAAATTGCCGCTATATTTATATATTTTTAGCGGCAATTAACACTCTTTGTTAATTGCCGCTAAAAACTATTTTTGTTATAATTTCAGTTGTTGGAATTCATATTGTTGAAGCTTTTGTCAGTAGGTGATAAAACGTAAAAGTTGTATATATTGTTGGACACCTAAATAATCTTATGACTGTCCATGTTAGGTGAAGGTTGTTGCAGTGCTACATGAATTTTAGAATGCATGTTTGATGAGAGTTTCAAATTTCTTTTTTATAGAGTGGGATTCAATTTATTATTTTAGCTTTACCTTGATGTGTTGTTTTGGATAGATATAATACATAAACATGACCGTTAACTTGGCGTTAGCTGGCAACTATGACCTTTAACTTTGTGTGTGCACAAGTAGGCACTTAAACTTGAATAAAATTAAACAAATAGACACATTCGTCCTACATAGCACCCTACATGGAAATTTTGTGTCCTACGTGGTGTCCTATGTATATTATGTCATGTAGGAAACGTGTGTCTACTTGTTCAATTTTATACAAGTTTAAGTGTCTACTTGTGCATATTCAAAGTTGAAGGGCATAGTTATCCATTGAAGTCAAGTTAAGGATCATGTTTATGTATTATATTGTTTGAATAACATGTGCATAAATGATACACATCCTTACCCAGAAGAGTTATGATCATCACCTCTCCTGTTTGCACCATTGGTCCCTTGGTGCAAACAGAAGAGGTGATCATAACTCTTAGTTTGGTCATAACTCTTACCCGTAACAATCTCCAAACCCTTTACTTCAATCATTTTGGTCTGATTTTCAATTTCAAGTTTTTCATGAACAATTGTACAGTAATTACTTGGGCTTATCTTGAACAACACTTTAATTACTCTAGTGTTGAGCTCGTGCTCAGCACAGGTCATGCAAATCTATGCTTTGAGAAACAAATTGGATGAGATTTAACACAAAAGTATATTTTTATTAGTTATGTCATCCTAGAACATTTGGGCTCAATTTCAGTTCATTCATGATATGGTTCAAGATAAAGAAATAGTTATTATTTATTGCTAAATTGAAGAACAGATTGCTAATGTTTTTACAAAGGAATAAAAACTGAAATTGATTATAAAGTTGATAAAGATACTGGATATTATCACGTTTGAAAATCTTGATTTAAAGAAGACTAGGTAGGAAATAAATCAAAGTAGGAAATCTAAGTTATTTAAGATTTGTATATGATATTTATTTAATTCATTTCTAATTGTGAAAATCATATTGAAATAACTTTTTTAGTCCAAGATTGATTTGATTTTTTAGTATTATAGAATTAAAAGTTTTTGAGTTATATATCTAGCAAAGTCTTCTACCTCCTGACTCTAATTTGATAAATTTCTTATATATAACTACTAGTAAAACTATCCGCACTTCGTGCGGGAATTTAATATCACAGAATTTATAAAACAATACTTAAAACCTATCAGTCATTAAAACTAAAACACTATATTGTCTTACATATAAGATTACGTAGTAACAAACATTAATAATGTAAAGGAAAATGAAAATTATTACATCTTATCATTTATGCTTAATAACATAACCATAAATTAATGACTGTAAAAATACATACCAGGATCTGTAACATAAGCAATAGTGTCAGCGAGCCACTCAACATGAGCAAAGTACACAAATATTTAATTGTGAAGAAGAAGAAGAGGTTTAGAATTTTCGTTGTTTTAAAATGAGAGGAAATCCCTCTATTTATAGACAACAAATGGTAGTGTGAATAAATGTTTATTCTGCCTTATAGGAAAGGTTACAACTATTTCATAGAAGTTGCAACTCTTCATTAAAGTTACACCTTTTTATAAAAGTCACAACTTTTTATAAAAGTCGCAACTTTTCATAAAAGTCGCAACTCTCCATTAAAGTCGCAGCTTTTCACAAAAGTCACAACCTTTCATAAAAGTCACAATTTTTCATAAAAGTCGTAACTCTTCATTAAAGTTACACCTTTTCATAAAAGTCACAACTTTTCATAAAAGTCGCAACTCTTCACAAAAGTCACAACTTTTCATAAAAGTCGCAACTCTTCACAAAAGTCACAACTTTTCATAAATGTCACAACTTTGCATGAAAGAGGAAAGCTAGCTTTGGAAATAAATAAATTAAAAAGAAATTCTAGTTTGTGGTGGCGCCACGTAGGCGGCTCTAAGGTTCTCTTTTATATATATACTAGGTAAATTACCCATGCTTTGCACGGGATTGAACTATTTTACTAAGCTTACATATGATCATTCAGTAATATTCGTATTTTCAATACATACAATACATAGTCAAGAACATTTTATCTGAAGGCAAAGCGTTCCACTGAAATTTTAAATTGTCATTTTTTTTATTTTCATTTTTGTTATACAAAACTTATGAGTCATAGAGAGATTTTAAGTATAAGAAAGAAGTCTAAGAAAATCTCCATCGAAAGAGTTGGTCAGAAATAATGAATTTTTCTAAATTCCAAGAAGTTATAAAAAAAATCAGACATTAAAAGTGTTACTATCCTCAAAAAAAACATCAGACATTAAGAAGAGACCAAAAAGCCTCAAACAACAACACTCCCAAGTAAAGTGGAACACCATGTCCATATAAGAACATAATTAACTAAATTCAAATGAAGGACCTTCGGCTCCTTTCTTATGAACCTCCATCAATCTCTTTTTTATTATAGTATGTCACATCATGTATATGTTAAAAATGACCATAAAATTGTTAGTATCATAAATGTTTTTCCTCATTGTCTCAGAATAGTCATTAATATTCCCAGGATTGAAGTGAAGAAATAGGGAAAAACTTTTACTTGGAGAGTCTTGGAAGGAACTGATAATAAACCAAGCTTTTTTTATGAGCTTTTTTTCTAGACTTTGTATCTGTGTTTTCTTCGATATCTACTGGAAAATAATTCACTAATATTCTCCAACAAAGACGATAATATGTATACCTCAATCCATACAAAATGTTTGTACCTAACAAAAAAACAATCAAAATAATATACTAATTGTGGCAAGCAAGAGAGCAATATATTTAGTTCTTTTAACAAACATCATCATTGGTTCCATATTAGTTATCACATAGTTATTGTTGTATGCTATCAAATATAGCACAATCCACAAGCAATTTTCCCAAAAAGTATATGGAGAAACTTGTAGAAAGGGACACAAGAGAAGATAAATTTTCAATCACCCTCAATGGATTTCTAATATAGTTCAAAAAAAGTCACCAAAATAGCAAAAAGGAATTGCAAGAGATACATGATTCACTATGACTTACGGTTAAAGATTAAGCTTCGTGAAATAGGAGGAATGAAACACACTTCATAAGAAGCTTAATTAATATATTTTAATTTGATTCTGTATAGCCAAAAAAACCGACAAATAATAGTGGCAGGAATAAAAGTTTTGTTTACTAAAGAACCAAATGTAATGAATTCAACCATTTCAGCAATGTTATGAGTTGTGGTCTGAGAGGTGCAAGAGTAGTAGTGTCGGATTGTAATTAAATTAAATTTTGTTTGTTTATATGAAGAAACATGTTGAAAGGGACAAAAGAGAAGATCAATTTTAAATCATCTCTGCTGAAATTTTTAACAGAGTTAAAAAAAAAAGTCACCAAAATAGCAAAAAGAAATTGTCATAGGTACATGAATCACTATGATTTATAGTAAAGATTAAGCTCAATGAAATAGGAGGAAAAAAACTTTGAGGAATGAAACAAACTTCATAAGAAGCTTAATTAATGAATTTGAATTTGACTACCCTATAGCGGGAAAAAAACCTACAAATAATAGTGGCAGAAAATCCCTCCATTTATAGACAACAAATGGTAGAGTGAACAAATGCTTATTGTGCCTTGTCGAAAAGCTCACAGCTCATTGAAAAATTTACTACCCTTCGAAAAGGTCACAATGTTTCATAAAAGACGCAACTCTTCATGTCTCAACTTTTCATACAAGTTACAACTTTTCAGAAGAGTCATAACTTTTCATAAAAGTTACTACTTTTCATAAGTCACAATTATATTTTTCATGAAAGATGAAGGCTAGTTTTGGAAATAAAAAAATTAAAAGAGAATTCTGATTTGTGGCGGCGCCACATAGGTGGCCTAGGATTCTCTTTTATATATATATATATATATATATATATATATATATATATATATATATATATATATTGTTGAGTCTTTAACTTATGCCTATGTTATTGCTTTTGAGTATTTTTCTTTTGGGAAACTTTCAAAAAACAATAAATATTAGGCCTTAAATAGTACTTCACACTTTCATTAATTACAATTCGCAGCTACACTTTGATTTGTTGCACATTTGTATTCTTGTTTATTTTTTTTGCGAATTTTGGAGAAAAATATAAAAATAAAAATACATATTAGGAGGAGAGCGGCGAACGAGATCGGGAGAGAGAGAGGAGAGAGGATTATATTTTATATTTATTTTACATTGTATTCTGTATTTATTTAATGCATAACTATTTTGTATCAATTGTATTAGAAATACAACGAATATAACTATATTCATCCTCTCTTTGATTGGATACAATTGATACATAATACAATTGACAGAGAGGATTAATGCATATAGTATTCGTATGATTAGAAATACAATTGATACAAAAATATAAATATAGTCTTTCAAATATAATCAATATAAAATACAAAACTCACACCTATATTTGATTGAATACAATTGATACATAATACATTTGAATGGATTTCATTTGATTGAATACAATTAATACATAATACATTTGAATAGATTTCTTCTTATTGGCAGGAAAGAGAGACAAAGAGAGGGGGGGGGCTAGAGAGAGAGGGGGGATGAGAGTGAGAGGGACGGAACGCAATGGTGAGAAGGAGAGTTTGTTTGCTATGCTATAGTTTGCCTCTCATTCTTTTAGGAAGTTGTTATGCAAGAGATTCTCATAAGTTGTTAAAAGGTATGATTTACTTTGTCATGTATCTAGCTACTGGCATATCTCAGAGTGGAAACTCGAAATTTAGTAAATTTCCTCCTCAAATTAAGCATTTTAGTTACAATCCTTATTTAAACATGCTTTGTCAATTCCTGAAATACATGTATTTATGGAGTTAAGATATATATATCCAACCAACGAAATATGGTATAAGAAGTAATATTCGAAACTCTTGTGAGTACTAGTAATTAGGACCTAAACTAGTGAGATTTGTGTTGTTTGCTCTTAAAAATTTACATCAACGCCAAGGTCCACTATACCAATGAAACAAGTGTCTTCACTACTGTTTGCTCAGGCAAAAAATATGTTTTTTTTCGTGGTAGAGGTGAACATCACCCACAAGAACAATCAACTCAGTGCAAGAGATGCCTAAATTTAGAACAGAACATATATTCACTGGAACTTGTGGATTTGCGTTGTTTGCTCTATAAAATTGACGATAACGCGAAGGTACACTGTACCAAAGAAACAAGTGCCTTCACACCTGTTTGCTCAGGCAAAACAATGTTCTTTTTTCGTGGCAGAGGTGCAATAGCACCAACTCCGTGCAAGGGATGCCTAAAGTTAGAACAGAACACATATTCACTGGAACTAAGTATTTGTGACAAAAGGCTACCAGCAGCACTAGTCGTAGTGTAAACAATGATAGTCTTAACAACTCATGCCTCAAGAGAAATCAAAGATGACTGTAGCACTTCCCGTTAATATAAAGCCTCTTTTAACAGAATCAAATTAAACTCCCTATTGCTCTACTGTTACGGGAATCAGTGGACACAGCAAATATGAGGAAATAGAAATTGCTATCAAAGTGATCTCTTTTCTCCGAAAAATCTAGGTGCTCAGTAGAATCTTATTGGCAGCTCTATTACGACCCTCATAAGCCCAAACATCCCAGTCCCTTCACATCTGCCACAATGCTCATCACTTATTACAAACAGAGTTCAGAAAAGTCAAGAACGTAATACCCTTTATTTACAGGTCATATACTCCAATTTCAACTACTAATATCAAGCTCCTTAGCTCCCCATCACAAGTAATAAAACCTAGAACCGATAAGCAGTACAAGTAATCTCTATTAATAGCTAAACAAAATGGATAAGCACTAAAGTAAGACTTCAAGCATTTCAGTGTGCCAGACTTCATAACATTAAACCCAGACATAACAATAGCAAAAGGAGGTTCAAGTCACTTAGTTAGGACAAAGCCAACAGCCCAAAAGCAGAAATAGCGTATTTACTCACACAAGATTGTTCATAAGATCTTATAGTAAATATAATCCAAATTTATCCCCCAACACAGATTCACTCGAATGCCCAAGCATTCTCCCTCCTAACCTCCTCTTCTTCCTCAGGAGTGAAGTCATTCTTGATGTTAAAGGTCTTCCTGATCTCCTCTGGTGTTTTCCCTTTAATCATGTCTGCCACGGTCTGACATGTGAGATCAAGCAGGCTCTTGATGTTCAAGTAGTTGGCAGCCTGGAAAATAACAAAATGACTCAGTTCACAGTAAGTAGAACATCAACATCCTAAAGCTCTAATCAGAAGGAAGAAATACCAAGTTCATCGACAGAATTTAAGAGAAGAAGCAGATATTTGACTCTGTCCTGTACACAAGATGCTGATAGAAGGGAAAACAATAAACACTAAAGATCAACTAGTAACAGAATATATTAGTAAATTCACAGTTAAAACACACAATAGGAAGAACTGGTAGCTATTAAATGGGAATAGAACTGACATGGCAGAACTTGGGTACAAAAAACCATTCTCTATTATTTTTAACAAGTTGCTGCTTCAGTTGATACACTATACATATGGAAGTCCAAAGGTCTCGAAGCAAAATAAAGCCCTAGCAATCATGTATATGGAACTAGTGAACAGAACTCCAACCGGATTCAAGTCCAACAAATACACTTAACCCTTCTCCATTATGTTCTCCAAATGCGACAGAATCAGAATAAAGGAACTGCCAACAACAATTTCCCCTGAGAATCATGTATGTACTATGTAGGATAGACTCTGCTAATTTAACAGGAATTCAATTGTATGTAAGAAATCTTAATGGTTAGACTCAGTTTCTACTTTCTAGATACTGCAAGGGTTTCTGGTTTTAGCAGTTGCCCATGTGGCTCCAAAATCAAAATATTCTTTTTATCAGGAAAATAACAAATATATTCAAATCAAAATATTTCTAAAGCTTCACTCCAATCATATCCCACAATCCCTAAATAAAATATCCTCATTACAATACTTGGGATTGCAAGAAGATACCAAATCTCCTCCTCACATGACTCCTAAGTCCTAAGGATGGTACACTAATCTATTGCAAGAAGATACCACCAATTCCTCACATATGACTAATAATAAAGGAGATCAACTCTAAAGAGACAATACCCAGTACTTGGAGCTTCACTCCCACTCAATAACACAACAAGATTCTTGAGTAGATACAATGACCTATTGCTTTGGGTTGAATGAGGGAAAGAGAGAGGGCTTCACTAAGGGGTTGAATGAGGGAAAAAGAGAGGGCTTCACTAAGGTCATGAGGGTGGAAAACCTAAGCTCCTTAATCAGACTTAGGCTGTTAGGATAGAGACCTCTAATAAAGATGCCCACATATCAAAAAGTATGATCAATCAACAAAACCTTATTTTAGTCATGGAACAGATATAAAATAAAGCAAACAAACTGATAGTTATAGGAATAAAGGAAAGGATTCAGACCAAGATGAGATCGAAGAGGGTGCCCTGATCAACTTTGACAAAATCAGAATCAAAGGTTTTAAGCTCATCTTCAGATGCCTTATCCTCAGTTTTAGAAGCATCAACATGGCGTTTGCAGTACTCGATGACCTTAGCCAAGATCTTGCTGGTAACATTAGGAAGAGGGATGCTGGTGTCGGCGCAATCATCTTCAATCATATGCTTAATCGTCTGAGATTCCAAAGCCACCGCTTCTTCTACCTCGAAAGTCTCGCCGTCGGAGCTCTTCAACACGATCATCTTTGAGGAAGACATGCTAGATCACGAAACCCTAAACCTAAATTTGATATATATCTTCAGAGAGAGAAAAAATTGAGGAATTACGTGTGGACCAGATTTTATATAAGGTTGGGGATTATGGTAAGTTTCTGAAGTTACCGTGAGGTAACAAATTCTTACCTTCACCGTTTCGCATTCATTAAAGCCCGTTTGGATAAAAAAAATTTAAAAAAATAAAATAAAATATATATATATATATTAAAAAAAAAAAAAATCAAATTTTAAATGATTTTTAAGTTAAAATATAAAAAGTAAAGAGTTCTATTTTAAATTTTTAACTTATTTAAAGTTATTTTTAATTTTGTCAAATATTCTCAAAAATTAAAAATGACTTAAAAGTAAATTTAATCAATTTTTAAACTCATCCAAACATGTTTATAGTCATTTCTTAGAGAGTTGGGAGCTAAAATGACAAAAAAAAAATTGAGCCAAAATTTCAAAATGGCCAAAGAGTTGAAGATAAAATCAAAGGGTTAAAAGTGCACCATGCCCTCGTGTCTTATCCCTTATATTATGTGGGCCATTTTCCTCATGTGAATTATCTTCGTACACTACAAACATAAAACGTTATTATGATTATTAAAAATTAAAAATTTTGTGTAGATTATATTATAGGAAAAAGGTTAGATATATTTTTTTAACTTTGTCATTTAGAGTTAATATATATCGTTCGTTATGAAAGTAAAATCATATATATTCCCACTATTATAAAAATAGTTTGTGCATATCCTTATCGCTACAAAAATAGCTCATATACTCTTTTATCCAACGAAAGTGGAAAAAAATAATTTTAAATTTATTTTCTTGATTTTTAATTTTTAGAAAATTGATCTAGGGGTATATGTGATCTTTTTCACACATAAGTTTTTTTTTGGACAAAAAACTTAAGTACCTTAATTACTATTATATAACAATACCTTTTTTCCACTTATATTGCAATAGTTTTTTACAAAATTAGAATTTATATTTTTTTTTAAAACGTTGAAACAGTCAGCCACACTTATCACATATCCCTTAATTTTCTCCAATTATTTTACCTTCCCTGATTTACTCAGATTTGTTATATATTCTCTCTCGTGAAGAGAGATTTCTAACAAAAATAAAACTCCCTGTCTACTCTGATCAACTATTGAAAATGGATACAAATATTTTTTCAATTCTAATACAATACAACATAACGGGTGATGGGACTCATCAGGTATTTAAATAAAAAACGATTGATTTGGTGTTTTTTTCGTGGTTAATATATTTGATTTTTCTCACCATCTGTGTTTAATGTTTTTGATAATTAGTCGTTGTTTTATATTGTACGTTGTTGTGGTGTAATATAAAATTTATATGATTTTGTTAATAATCTAGTGCATCGATTGGATGGATTTTATCGTTGAATAAACATTAAATATTAGTAGTCGTTTTTGGTATAATTTTAGGATTTTGATATATTATTAGGTTTAATTTATTTATTTATTCTGAAAGTGATATTTTTTGGTGGTATAGAAAAGCAATTTGGTGGTTATTAAACAGCCGATTCATTGAATATTTTTGGTATAACATTATGTTTAATTGATTACTGCATAAATTCAATAATTTGTTTTGGTGTGTGATTTAGTGTAATTGGTAATTTTTAGACCTTATACAAAGACCAACTTCAAGTTAAAATTCTGGTACGTGTATTGGTGTATCTAATTTGAAAAATAACCAATTTAGATCATGCAACAAAAATAAGACAATTCACCATTAAAGCTCACAACAGAGAAAAATGGAGAGGACTTACGAGTTAATGCGTGTGAAGAACGCCTAATCCTCTAATCAATTTCCTCAAGAACAAGCAATTCCCACCCAAAAACGACCAAGTCTCAAAAATCAATTACAACATATGCGAAAATAATCCCAAAAACGAGTTTAACTATTTGTAGACATCGCAAAAGCGGTCACTTTGGCCACTTAAGCTGCATCACAAAATTGATGGCCTAACCGCTAAAGCGGCCTAGCCACACAAGCAAACTACCTCTAAAGTAGGCCCTGACCACTTAAGCGGAGCTGGCGCTGCAAATGGGGTTGGCCTTGAGTTGGCAGACCTTGAGTTGGCAGACCTTGCTTAAGTGACACACTGGACGCTAAAGTGGCTTCCTCTTACGCAGTGATAGGGCTGCTTGAGCAGTTGCACTAACACAGTGCACTAGAAAATTTTGCTAAGTCCCAACGGACTCCGCTCGGATGCTCGAGGTTGGTTTGGAACCATGTGTCACAAACAAACTATGCTACTCCATCAAATTCGGTATTTCAGACTCAAATGAGATGTTGAAACTTCCAACTGTGGTCGTTCCTTATTTTATGCTTTGTTCTATTTGAGAAACAAATACATTGAGACTTGTAATTATTTTTTATTTCCGTACTTTATGTATTAGTGGCTTGTTCACGTGACAAACAGGTTTTGGGGTTATAATAGAATGAATAGCCTTTCCGTTTTTATCTTGTCTTTGCTTTACTTTCCGCATTTCTTTCGTTTCGTCGGGTTGAGGCTGACTTGTCTTTGTGGGAATAGACAAGTGTCATCATGTCCATTTTTGTGTCGTGACATTATCATAAGTTATTTTTATTTGTTTTCTCTCCTTTATTAACTTGCTATCCTTGTAATATTTTGATTCTCTTTTTTGAATTATTCATGGGTCAACTCAATTGTGGTTTCTACTTATTCATCCACTCACTATCCCGATCCAACGATATTAGAAGAAGGTACTAAAAGAAGTTTTTCTTCTTCCCAGATTCGTATTTCACCTCTAGAAAATACATTCTCACGTTCATACTCTGAAAATAATTTTTAGGCGTTAATGTTTTGCGATGACAATAAATATCAGTCCAATGTGCTAATCCTTCATTACTCCATACTTATATTTTCCTCCTATGATTTTCATCACATACATAATCCATATTATTTTAAAATATTAATACTAATTAGCATGAAATGGACGTGTTGAGGAACTAGTATAAAAGAAAAATATGATGTGATAAATATAACTTTTTTAAGGGATAATTTCAGAAACCTCCCTCCAGATTTCGCTTTGTAACACTCACCCCCTTGTGATTTACGGTATTACACCTACCTCCCTTATTTTGAATTTTTGTAACCATTCTTTAAATTTATTAAAAATAAATATAAATTAATTACGATTTGACAAATTTTTCCTTCTTCATATTAATTTCTTCATACTAATGCATATTGTTAAAAAATGACTTGTTTACTAATCTTTAGTAGATACTTTTTAAAAATAGACCAAAATACAAATAAATTAATACTACTCCATTATTTATTATGAGGGTGTTTGGATTGACTTAAAAGTTGGTCAAACGTATTTTTGAGTCAATTTTTGACTTCTCGAAGTATTTGGCAATTATAAAAAATAACTTAAAATAAGTAAAAAATGACTTAAAATAAGTTATGAAATGTTTGACAATGTCAAAAATGACTTGGAATAAGTTTAAAATGACTTAAAATAAGTCAAAAACAAAAAATAGGTCTCCACTTATTTTTTATTTTTTAATTTAAAAGTCATTTCAGTTTGACTTTTTATTTTTGACTTAGAAACTACTTTTTTAAAGCGAAAGCAAACGGATTCTATGTATAGACACAAAGTGTTCATTTTTTACCAAATAAAGATCAAAAGTCTATGCAAAGTAAAGTGAACTAATTCACTGCTAAAACCATTTTCACCAAACAATAGCTCTTTATTTTTAGTTTCACCTTAACCAATTCACCGGCAATTTCCCCATACTAATTGCTGCATTTTTTTTTTTTTGTTTTTCGATTCCATCAACTTAGCACATTTTGTCTTCTGGCTAGAAAAAGAATTCAACCAGAAAATTTATATTTAAGTTTGAAGTTAACTTGGAAGCTAAAGGTGCGTATTTCAATTTGATTTTGTCTGTATAATTTTCTTTCAAAAGAGTACCAAATTTGATTAATTTTGTTTCCCGAAAAGATGACTAATGACTCTTGCCAAGAAGAATGAAGACAATTTAAATGCGAACGTGAAGTTCGGAGAGAAGAGGACTTTCGATTCTTAAGAATGAAAATGATATTTATTTGTGTTGGTTTATTTTTATAGTATTTATTAAATAACTCACTTTTTTATGATCATTAGTTTGAAGATTTAATACAAAGAAAGATAAATTTATCAAATTATAATTAGTTTATAATTATTTTAAATAAATCTAAAGAATTATTTAAAAATATCAAATAAAAGATGTAAGCATAATATCCTAAACCACAACTCACAAGAGAGCAGAGCAAAACCCGAAGGGGTCTCTAAAAAGAAAATATGATTATTTCTTTGTTAAATATTTGCCCCAAAAAAAAGAAGGTGTGGGGGATATATTGCAATCATTTGTAAATTGAGACAAGGGAGAAAGAGATAAGGTGAAAGAATGGCTAACAGCATTTTGAGTAGTACATATTCATGTGTGGATTTTAGGAGTTGGAGAAAATTAAGATCAAGAATGTTAGAGTGTGGTGTATCTGGTAAAGGAAGAAGTGCCATTTTTACAAATGATATCGAAATTGGAAAGAAGCTTTATCTTGGTATGGATTTTGGAACATCTGGAGCTCGATATTCTCTTATTGATGGTGAAGGTACTATTCATGCTGAAGGAAAGAGAGAGTACCCCCTTTATATGGTAAGCTTATTCACAATAATTAAGCAAAGTAGTTGTAATTAATGGGTGCAAATTCTTGAGGTTTAAGTTACAACTTTGTACATTAAGTTCTATATGAAAGTAAATGAATGATTCTTTTGGTCTTTCTGGAGGAACTATTTTATACCATAAATCTATACCATGCTGGTAATGTGGTGCATATAAGTATATCTGGTGTGTGTAATGGTTATATCTATATCATGCTAGCCCATTAATTTAGTGAAACATGCCTTCAAAAGAGATGAAATTGTTTTATTTACTAGAAAGAAAGAGGAAAAAATGGACTGGATACAATCATGGAAAGACACACTCTTTTTACTCCTGGATGATGTCCCGATCAGTCTCCGCGAAGTTGTTGCGTCCATTGCCATTGATGGGACCTCTGCAACAACTATCATCATAGATAGGTTGGTAGTTGCTAATTTTTGTACTTCCCTTTTCTTCATCTAATTACCTGAAGAATATATTATTTCTCTCTACAGTAGGAGCGAAGAGCCATTGTCTAGAGCATTCCTGTATAATGAGAGCTGTCCTGATGCCTTGCCTTTGGTGAAGTCTATTGCTCCTGCAAAACATACAGTCTGCTCTGGATCCTCTACACTTTGCAAGCTTGTCTCATGGTGGAACTCTTATCCTTCAAGCAAGGAATCTGCGGTATTGCTACATCAAGCTGATTGGTTACTGTGGCTACTCCATGGAAAGCTGGGCGTGTCTGACTATAATAATGCTCTGAAGGTAACTGTTATAAACACACGCTTTCTGTCTTTTTACCCTATGTGTCTACCAGGGGAGTAGGCACATGTATGCCAGGGTGTCCAATTAAAAAAATGCCGCATATACAAGTATAATGACACACGAAGTGATTAAATAACATATTTTGGACACCCTTGACATAATAGGTTGTTATAGCCTAGTGATTTAAGATTTCTTGAATGTGTGTTTAGACATATTTAATGAGTAAGTGCTTGCGTGTTGAAATCTCACTTGCAACGATTTTTTCCCCTTTTAAAAAGAGCTTTTGTTGTTTAATTCGTGAAATTTTCTGGCTCCGCCACTGGACTGTCTACTAATGTACTGAAGCTTCCTTTTGTTGCAGGTTGGCTATGATCCGGAAATGGATTCGTATCCGCCTTGGCTTCTATCTCAGCCATATTCTCATCTTTTACCTTCTGTGCAAGATCCTGGTACTAAAATTGGGTGTATGAAGGAGGACATAAGAACTCAGTTTGGTATGTTCTTAACTTCTTTTCCTTAAGAAATGGATTAAAGCTAGCTGAATTATCATTGACTAAAACTGCTTCTTGTTTTCTACTTCCAGTTTTTAGCTGTATTATCATTTTCAATAAACAACTATTGGTGAGGTGTGGGAAATTGTATTTCCATTTGGCTTGTCCTCAAATAGATCTTCTCAATTGAAATTTATGAATATTAATGTTCCTAATTGGTGTTACATGGACCAATATTAGGACCATTATTTTTTATTTGGGTTGCTAGATATATACGTAGGCCAGTGAGGGTGGAGGAGATGTGAACATCAATTGATCTTCTTTACATGGGAGAAGAATTTTCCATACTTTTCATATCATAATGAGGGATGATGCATATCTTATTAACTCGAATTATTGTTGATTTTTAGTACTTTTTGCTTTTTTTCTGATGTTGTACCGCATTTTTCTAATTCATAGTCTGTTGAGAGTTACTTTTATTAATTTTGGAAATATTCCAAATTTGTCCTATGATATTTAGTTCTTTGCAGTTGCTGTGGGGATTCTGCATTACCTTTCTAGTTCAAAAACAAAGAAAGAGAGGAACTTTTTGCTAATATTTCCATTCCTGTTTTTTATTCGGATTAGATAACATGGATTTTGAAGCTCCAAGAACATGATGGTGGTTTTGGAAATTAGAGACTTGCTACTAATGTGTTCCTTCACTTTATCAGGTTATCCAAAGGATTGTCTTATTTGTACAGGAACCACAGACAGTATAGCAGCATTTCTAGCAGCACGCGCTACTCAACCTGGAAAAGCCGTATGTTTTGCATGCTTATTTCTTTTGATTTAGAATAGATATAATGAGAAAGGTGCTGTTGCTAGTTCCGGCAGATACTTTTCGGGATATAATCAGACAAAACTTGCAGAGCTGATATATTTAATGGTTTTATCATCTAGTCTACCAAGTACTCTTTTGGTGTGGGTTTCTTATAAGTTATAACTCCTTAGACCATATAGCGCAGGGAATCTCTATCACTTCATTATCTACTATATTTTTTATGCTAACAGCTTTTCACATAAAAAGAAATTCACTAGCTCTGCTCTCCAGTCTAGTAAGTTTTTTTGTTCTAGTTAATCACATGCTTGTTCTCGTACTAAGGTAACATCTTTGGGTTCAACACTTGCTATCAAACTACTAAGCTCCAGAAGAGTAGAAGATGCTCGATTTGGAGTATATAGCCACCGTCTTGACGATAAATGGCTTGTAGGAGGTGCTTCAAACACAGGGGGAGCAGTTCTTAGGCATCTCTTCACTGATGAGCAGTTGGAGAAACTAAGTGAACAGATAAATCCCTTTGAGACTTCCCCTCTTGATTATTACCCCCTTCAAGCAGTTGGTGAAAGATTCCCTGTGGCAGATCCAAAGATGGAGCCAAGGTATTTAACTATGCTTGTGCTTCTTGCTAAAAAGTGAATAACCAGCTAGTTGGAACAAACTTAAATTCTGAGGTAGTGATTTTGGTGAAAATTATAATGTTACACTTTGATTGCTTTGAATATCTTGATTCTACAAGTGTCACATTTACTCCACTATGGAGTTGTCTTACTGTTCATGGTCCAATAAACTTGGAAGTTTTCAGATAAAATCCTGCTTTTCCACAAGCCCATGGTGTCTAGGTGTTCCAAACTATTGATTCTTGTAATACAACAACAATAAAATACCCAAGGAAATCCCACAAGTGGGTTTGTGGAGGGTGATGTGTACGCTTTCTTACCCTTACATTGTGAAGGTCAAGAAAGGTTGTTTCTGCTAGACCCTTAGTTCAAGCAAAGCATATTAACATCAAGTATGGAACTACTGTGGAGAAGAGAACAGTAGCAACAAATAATATGAGAACCAAAGCAAAGAAAATAATAGGTAACAATAAAATCATATAATTAGATAGAAGGAGAGTAACAATAACAATTCAAGTTAAGGAAACAAGACAACGCTCAACTACTTACTAACCTTCTACCCTGAATTTTGACCTCCATATCCTCATATTTAGGGTCATATACTCGGTAAGTTGTAGGCATGTTATGTCATATCTAAGCACATTTCTCCAATACTTCTTTGGCCTACCTCTCTCTTCTCCTACCCACCATAGTCAACCTAATACCTCCTCACTAGGGCATGTATGCATCTCATCTTCACATGCCCAAAACATCTCAACCTCTCCTCCCTCATCTTGTCCACCATGGAGGCCACTCCCTACCTTGTCTCAAATATCTTCGTTCCTAACACATCAATCTTAATATTCTCATTTCCACCTAAGTTGCTCAAACTCCTTTCGGTGCCGCACCCGTGTCAACACGACATAGGTGTGGGTGTGGGATCTGTACCCGATTTGGTCAACCGATTTTTGGTACTTTGACCAAATTCAAGGGAGGAATTCTAGACAGATCCAATGGTTTCTGTAATCTAAACAAAAGCTAAGGTGAAATTG
The DNA here is from genome assembly GCF_900185275.1 of Solanum verrucosum. NCBI lineage: Eukaryota > Viridiplantae > Streptophyta > Magnoliopsida > Solanales > Solanaceae > Solanum > Solanum verrucosum. The sequence goes on from NW_026020412.1 coordinate 536,653, forward strand.
AAGAAAATGGAATTCCTTGTATATATAAATTTCTATTGATACTCCTTTTCTTTTATCTCCTTTCAAAATTTTCCTCTTGATCAATATTTCTTCTCAAGTTTTCCATAATATCTCATAATTTAGGTTTTATAACTCTATTGTTAGATATTTGGATTATTTTTAGCCGAATCCCCACACCCATATCCATATGCATGGATCTGTATTCCCGAATTTTAAATTTAGATCATTGAGGATCCGACCTTTAGATACGCACCCGTATCAGACACCCGCACCTGAGTCCAAGCAACTTAGATTTCCACAACTTTCATCTTTTAGACGTGCGAGCCCAGAGTCCTTGACAGGCCAACAGTTCGCCTCATACAACTTAGCTGGTCTGACAATCGCTTTATAATACTTACCTTTTAAGTCTTGCACATTCTTATCACACAAGACACTTTGCGAGCCTTTATTTCATCGACTTTGCTCCAATACGGTGTGTAACTTCATCATCAATCTCCCAATTTTCTTAGATTATTGATCCAAGATACTTTAAACTTCCTCTCTTGGAGTTGACCTGAGTAACAATCCTCACTTTCACATCTACCTCATGGGTAGCGTCGTTGAACTTTCAGTCTAAGTTCTATGTCTTAGTCCTTCTCACCCTAAACCCTTTAGACTCCAAATTCTGTCTCCAAACCTCCAACTTATCATCAATCCACGACGAGTCTCGTCAATCATGTCAGTCACTTTATCTTTTTCGCTCTTTCATCAACATCCATGGTTGGATTTACAAATGCCAACCAACCCTATTGATTTTTGTTATATGGAATGGTTTCTTCTTTGATTCTTAAGATCAAAGGCGGGAATTCTCTCTGGATTCCTATCGGGCTGCTGTTATGTGAACTGTTAGTGACAGGCTGGTTCATTTCACGTTATCTCAAAACAACAATAATCAGTATAAATTTCAAAGCTGTTTTTTTATCCATTAGTGAGTTATACAAAATTAATTCTGTGAGCCACACTTTTAGCTGATTTTAGAGGATGTAAATAAGTTGCTAACAATCTATAAACCTCACATTAACTTTAAAGGATTCTACTAAATACAAGTAGAATTAAAGTATTTGATGATATCATAGGTGCTATCTGGTGTTCTGTTTTCTGTTAATATAGTATAATCCAACTCTGTGAATAGTGGTCATGAGTCTTAAGAAGGTGCTCAACGTTCATTTACTTGATGACTGAAGTAATAGGGACGTTAATCGTATATGCTGTGACTTTTTAGTCAATACAAGACGGTAAAAAAAAAAAAAAAAAAGTCAATACAAGTTGCAGCAAGATGATTTGACTTTTTACGCAAAGGCCAAAGCATACATATTGTGTATAAACTAGAGATGGTTTATTTCATCATATGAGACCTTTAAAACACTAGTACCCAAAATAATTTATTGCTGTCTTAGAGTTCTGCTCATTCTGTTTTCAAGAACAGATACTGTACAATAGATTCTCCGCATTTCATGGTGTCGTGTTGTGGTAGATTCCACGGATTTTTGAAATTCTCCATATGTATGTTGTTGTGTAGAGTATTGAAATATGCAGCAAGTGAAAGAAGTTTGGAGTTGTTTGTGCAGGGGGGCCTTTAGAGTCATGTCCTTATGGTGAAGATAGACTTATTACCTGCAATGTTTGGAAAATACGAATTCCCAATCTTTGTAGATCATAATGCGCACCCCTTCACTTTTCTGATTATTAGTTGTTGTTAGAAAGTAAAAGTAAACTATTTGCCATAATAACCAATCTATGTGCTTTCTAATGTTCATCTTCGACACAATTCATTACTCACTTACCATTTACATACAGGTTACATCCACGTCCAGAAAGTGATGTTGAATATTTGCATGGTATTCTTGAATCAATCGCTCGCATTGAGGTAGTTTGGTGGCATGTTCCTCCTAATCTAACTAACATCTTGCTTCTATTTAGGACTTGCTAATACTGACATTATGACATTTAGGCAAAGGGATACAAGTTGCTGAAGGATCTAGGGGCTACCCCTGTTGAAGAAGTGATCACTTCTGGAGGAGGTTCTAAAAACCAAAAATGGATAAAGATACGAGAGAGGGTACTCGGTTTGCCTGTGTGCAAGGCAGACCAGACTGAAGCTGCCTATGGAGCTGCATTATTGGCAATGAAGGGTGCTTGTGAAAATGCAACATCTGATTAGAAAAGTATAATGTTACTGGTGTTTGAGCTTATCTAGTAATGATTATGCTATACATTTATGCAATATTCCAATTTAGTAATGTCTGCAAGGAGCTTCTCAACGCAAATTGTCTATTTGAAGGAAATTTCCAAAACAAGCAGTATCAATTTATTTTGTGTTGTTGTTGTGTGTGTGAGGGGGGTAGGGGAGGAATAGTGAATGTGAAATGCTTTCAAACTTCTCTTTTTTCACTCTCCCTAACCAAACAATAGTAGAAACGAAATAGGCTAAAAAATAAATGCACTTAAACTATGTGAAATTGAACAAAAATGTGTTTCATTAATAGTTTGATCTAAAAATATCCCTATTTGCTAATAGTTTGATTAAAAAAAATGACCCTTTCTTAATAAATATATCATTGTTATAAAATGAAGATAATAAATTGAAATTAAGAAGAGTAGAGATAGAGAAAAACAAAATAATAATAGTAGTAACTTTCCTTTATTATTGAATGTTTTTACTTCTTGTTGTTATTTCATATTACAAGAGGAGATATATATATATATATAGAGGTTGTAAAACTTGGGCACAAAGAAACTTGGTGACAAAGTTTGCTTGGGCACAACGTTACTTGGCCACGAAGTTTACTTGGCCACAAAGTTACTTGGCCACGAAGTTTATTTGGACACAAAGTATATTGTGTGAATATCCATTTTACAACACTCCCCCTTGGATGTCCATGTAAAAATAAATTTAGTGAAAGAAAAAGTTTAGTAATACGCATTGTTTGCTGCCTCATTAAAAACCTTTACCAGGAAAACCCAGTGGGATAAAACCTAATTAAGGGAAAAAGAGTGCAGTGCGTATTTACTCCCCCTGATGAAAAATTACCTAATATTTTGAAGATGGCATATTCCGATCTTGTGACTCAGCTTCTCAAAAGTTGAAGTTGGCAGTGTCTTGGTGAATACGAATTGTTGAACATTTGTTTAGATATATTTTGGCTAGTCACCTTTGATGTGTCCTCCTCTTAGTTGAGCACATCCAGCATTGTCTTCATATAATGTTGTTGGAATATCTCTTTTCAAAGAAAGACCACATAATTTCTGGATATGCTTATAGATCTCATCCAAATATATTTTGACAATTACTCAATTTGTGATCTTGTCGGTCTAGACAAATTGCTCATTTGAATTTTTAGTAGCAACAATCAAGCATTGAAAGATACTTTCACTTGTATAACAATCAAATTGGTTTTCGTGTGGAATGATTTTATATGACAGTATTCCGACATGAAAATAAATAACTTTCTTCAGGTCAAACTTCATAATCTCCTGCAATTTCATGGTCAATAAATCTTGACACAATTGATCTAATAATTTATATCGATATTTGATTCACTCTAATATTTCCACCGATAAGAGTGATGTTATATTTTGCATGCATATTAATAAAATTATTTACCATAAATAATAATAGCAGGATACATATGTGCACCAATTGCACTATGACATGGTATTTTCTAACCATTTTAATGAGATCAAAATTGATCTTTATGTTATGCGATCTTACAACCATTGGGGTACTATTCAATGGAATCACTTTACAACCTTTTAAATCCTTCAGGAATTTTCATATAATATTTACATTCTAGCTAGATATGATATTCATTCATCATGCGTATTCAAGTTTTTCATATATTGTCAGAAAAATAGAAACCTCATTGCATCCACCTTAGGAGAATACATCTTCGTACAATAATGTCAGGACATTTGCGAAAAGTCTTTATTTTTCAATGCACAAGCTGTACTTTATATTTTACGATTTTACTTATCGCACAATAATTCATTTGTATCCCATTGACATTATATTTTGGTATATGGACAAAAAGTTCAAAACATCAGTTTTCCAAGGGAAATAAAATATACTTGAATTGTATTTTCTTTGGCCAATCATTTATTTGTCAACTCTCGACAGATTTACCTAATGTTAGAGAATCTGGCATTCACCCAACTTTATTTGGAAACTCATCTTTGTGCATTGTGTATGGTGGAACAATTGAATATTATATTGTGCATTTAAATTTGTAGATGATAATTATTTGGTTCCTGACCCTGAACCAATTATAATAGGGGAACCTTGTTGGCTTGATACGAACAAGTGTTACACTTTAAATAACACATCTCATACCAAATTTCTTTTGAAAGTTTTGTTCTCATAACCAGTGGTTTAGCTATAATTGGAGGCATATAATTTCTGCTTAAACCACTTGGATATAAATCAACATCATCAATATAATTTTATAATTTAAAATGTGCTCTTGATTATCACTTCGAGCAAACAACCTTTGTAAAAATCAAATTGCAAGTTGATAATAAAGCACATGCGACCATAACATACATGCATCTATATAATAGTAAATGGTCCACATGGCAGGTGAACGGGACCATATTCACCTTTTTATACATTTCAAAATTTCAGGAGATATAATCTCAACCTTAGCTGGTGCAATGATAGTTTTATCATGAGAACAAACAACACAATATAATTCTTGAAGAATTTATTATTTTTTCAATATATATAACCACATGAATTCTCATTTATTTTCGTGTCACATTTGAATTGGGATGGTCATCAACCGATCGTGCCAACTTATATTTATTTTCAATAAACTTCTAGTTTATTTTGCATGTGATTACATCATCATGTCCATATTTAGTTACCACAAACAATATGAAAAATAGGTAATCTTGACTATTTCTTTGAAACTTAAAAAGTTTCTTTCGAGACTTACTACAATTTCAATATCATGAGCAATTTTATTCTTTGGGTAGTAGCACAATAGCTCACCAAAGCTCATAATTAACATTGGATACTATCACATATTTCATAACATTGTTTGTGTGGTAAACATCTCTTTCAAGGAGAAACTTGTATCATTATTGTCATGATCAAAATCATTACAAGTAAGACTTTTTTTTCTTGATTTACTTTTGTCATTAGTATCTCTTCCCTTTTGTTTAATATCATGCAAAAAAAATTTTATTTACGCACTTGATACATAACCAATGACAAATTTTTGTGGCAGAAAATTATTTCTTTTTTTTGCCATTTCGGTAGTTTATACTAAAACATATCATAATATTTGTGATGTACTAAAAGTACTTGACCAATGATTATTTATACCAAAATAAATTTCTTTATTTCTCTCTAACCTCCCATTGGGCTGAGTTGTGGTATTTATTAAATCATACATGAGGATGTCCTTATTTATAATTTTCATCATCTCTTGACACATTCACTTTTGAGAATGATCCACTTTTCATGATACTTATCACAAGTCACATTCTCTTCAAGGAATTGACTATAATCATATATTCATGCTTCATAATTATTACTTTCATTAGAAGTTCATTGTCATGCTTTGAAATTTATCATATTCATATGACATACCTTGAAATCACTTTTGAAAGTCAAGTGTATCACCACTTTTTCATCCTTTTCTTTGATGGAGGATTTATAAACTTATCAAATTATTAGGTCTCATAGCAAACATGTTTCTAATGACCTTTCATATCATTTGATGACAAAAATTGCCTTCACTCTTTGAAGGACCATTTCGAGAACTCGTAATGTTCTTTCTTTTATAATTTTCACTATGATGAGTATTATTATTTTGTCCATTCACGTTCATATTCATATGTCCAATCATAAAATAATCTTGTCATCTTTCAGACTTTTATTGTATTGCTATCACTTTCACTTAAATGAACGGAGCATATTCAGTGGGACGGACTTCACAATTTTTAGCAAGAGCATATCGATTTGCTCAATCATCATTATATATCAATATATTGCATTGGGACTTTAGCCCAATGCCTTATCCATACAAAGGTGTGTTAGGCCAAAATATGAAGGGACTTGAACCCAAAATTTTATCATCATGGTGCATCGAGCTAGACTTTAATCGATGTCTTACCCCTTTGATGCGGTGAAATTTGAATCCACCATCTTACCTCAATCAATGGCATCATATATAGTCCAAAATAAAATTCATCCTTGAGCCTTTAAAATATTGTTACTTTGTTATTAATAGCACAAATAAATTTAGTCATAATAACACTTCAAAAGATCATATACAAATTATTATCGAAACAAAGTTGATCCTCATTACTATTTTCAACTTAAAATTTATATGAATAATTCACTTATTGAAAGATCAACAAATTAATTCTCAACATTGACTTCATTTGTTCCTAGTTAAGAAAATTTCTTTCTTCAATTATAATTCATAGATAAAGCAACTAGAGGTAAGCACTAATAATCACAATAAATAAAATGATATCTCAAATTAAATTCAACTTATGAGGATAATTATTTGGCTCATCATATATATATTTTTATCTTATTTCATGATTCAAGCTATATCCAACCTCATTTGGAATTGTAAAGATTATTACTTAAAAATTGACATAATAATTCATAATAACAAAATCCTTCTAACTTTTCAAGATTAGAAATCATTCAAATGCATATTTCTAACGGAAAGAAAACTCAATATGCTAATCCTTTTTTAAACATAGTGACAAATGAAATGAAATCTTTCTAAGGTGTTGAACTATTTTCGAATCAGTGAAATGACGCCTTCATGTTAGAAATGAAATTTTAAACATATGTAGATGAATATTTTATAATGACTATACATATATATTCTCATATTTGCACATAACATGTCAATAATAATCTCACTTTTCTTTTTATAGGTTAATTAAAGTGAAAACCAAAGCTCAAATAACAAAATAATTTTAATATTATTACTATTATTAATTTTGTTTAGTTGAGCCAAAATAAAGCATAGAGAGGAAATATACCTCTAAAGAGAGTGAAAGAAAATCACAAATTTGAAAGTGAATACGTCATAGCTATTGCTAACTAAAAAGCTTATTTCAGTTAATTATATGTAGTAAAATTCACCGAAATCAAAGTTCATACCATACAAATATTTATTTACACTAATATATAACAACGACACCGACGGTAATGCAAACATAAACATCTTTTGCTAGTACTAATAAGTTCTAAACAACTTTCTAAAAACTCTTGTTATCAAATAAATGTTAGATTCAAATAAGAGATACGGGAAGGTGATATTGTGACATAAAATTTGCTCACAATTAAATGCATGGTAAAATACATACCTGATACTTACCATACCGAAAGATCTCTCCAATTTTGCTACTCATCTCATGTATATTTTTGAGATAGGTCAGAGACTCGTGTTGATAACGTGTTATAAAATGAAGATAATAAATTGAAATTAAGAAGAATAGAGATAGAGAGAAACAAAATAATAATAGTAGTAACTTTCCTTTATTATTGAATGTTTTTACTTCTTGTTGTTATTTCATATTACAAGAGGAGATATATATATAGAGGCTGTAAAACTTGGGCACAAAGAAACTTGGTGACAAAGTTTGCTTGGGCACAACGTTACTTGGCCACAAAGTTACTTGGCCACGAAGTTTACTTGGACACAAAATATATTGTGTGGACATCCATTTTACAACAATCATATTTTTTTCAAACACATTCTGTTCTGAATAAATTATTGCTTTTAAAGAATCTTTTTTGATTTTTTCTTTTAAAATGACTTTAACTAATGAATAAGTAAGAAAATAATTATTTTTCTTTTTAATCTCATTTTATCAATTAAAATAGAATAGCCTGTGTACACAATAAAATTCGCGTCGAGAAAACAATAATCAAGAACAGAAAAGTGTCGCAACAATTGTGTTTATTGATTTAAAGTGCGAGTGTTACAATCTCTATGATTCCTCTCGTCTTTTCAAATATAGAATCAAGGGCTCTTGAGCTTGATCTTGGATTCAAAGGCTTTAAAGTTTATTCTTGAATCTTCGATGAACTCGAACTTTATCTTGTTCTTGACTTTTACTTGAATTCAAGGGCTTCGAGCTTGTTCTTGAATCCGATGGTCTTGATCTTGATCGTTCTTGAACTTGAATGCTTGAATTCTTTTGTAGCTTATAGAGAAATTTATGACGTTTGTACCACGAGCTTTTCTCTAGCTTCTTGTTTAGAATTTTCGGTCCTTTTTTCGAATTATGAGAACACATATTTATAGTTTTAGAATAGAGGTGTTGTGATTGGAAAAGGATTCCCTTCGTCCAATAGATTTAAGTGACATGACATATGAACTTTATGGAGCGGGTTTGTTATTTTTAACACATGTCATGATCCTATTGACTTCTTATTTGACTTGGCATGCCACTTCATTTGCCACGTCAAAAATGGGACCCTAGGATTTGATGAAATTGGCTTTGCAAACTGGGCTCATCCATTGTAGCCCAAATCAATTAATTTGGACTTTAATTAAGTTCATAATTATTGGACTTGAATAATTAACTCAATTATATTAATCCATAATATTTATTTGGACTAATATATTCATGAATTTAATATACTTTGAATCATTTTATAAATTTATATTTAATAAATTTTAAATGATTACAAATGCCTCATGCTTCAAGTCTTGTTGAAATATTTTATCTTTTAAAGACTAGGCTTGAAACATTAACTTGATGTTATTATTCTTCTTCGAGACTAATAAGCTAAACACGTATTTCTCATTCCAAAATGGCTAAAGAATGGCAAAATACATTGTTTTGTTTGAAGAAACGGAATAACCCAAAAAGATTTGTTGTAGCAAACTAGTCAAAATCCCTAACATAATTATTAAAAACATCTACATTTAAAAATAATTATTAAAAATGTTAATATGTCAATGTTTTAGCAAATAAAATGTATTCTAATATAATTAATTTCTTTTCCTTTTATTTCTCAAATTAGACCACATTGGACTTATTTTGACTCCACTATCCGGTGAAAAAGAAAAAGAGTCCCATTACCCACTTTCCTCTCTCTAGATTTTTACCCCAAATCTATCCTTTCTCTCTCGTGCATTTTTCTCTATTTTTCTCTCCTTTCCTTGTTTAAGAAATTCATCTCTTCGAAATTCCTCCAAGACGTGGTTTACTAGCATATGAATAGTGGTCAGAATCTCTTCATGGTAATGGGACTAATGGACCTGAGATCAATTTCAATGGCCCCATTAAAGATGCCACAAGTTTCCCCCAAGTTATTCTTACTACAGTTGCTTTCAATAGAACTTTGTGGCATTGGATTGCATCGGCTATTGCAGTTGAGGCAAGGGCTATGTACAATATGAGATTCATTTCAATGTGTATGCCAAATTGTATGCCAAAATGATTTGTAGTTCTGTAAGAACCATAGTTGTATTCAATTATTTCTTTCACAACGTAATTGTATTTTTTTTTCTAGAATCTTGCATCCTTTCTTAAATTGTATTCATTCCAATATGTATGATATGTGTATTTGTATAATGGTATTTGTATTTCTTTATTAGTTTGTATTCATTCTAATAGGTATGCCAAATGAAATACAAGTTATTCAAATTCTGTTGACAAACAACTTTGGAGGAAGAATTCTCAACTGGAACTTCGATATAATCGGCGTTCTCCAAAACCGAAACTTTTTTTAATTATGTTTTCATCATAATTGTATACCCACAACTTTTGTATTTTATGTACTCACTTTACCATTCAAATTGGAATTGGTATTTTACTTTCATAGTGAAAACTAAAAATTATATCCGAGTGATCAAAATTGTATTACATGTTGAGAATATAATTAAATAATAAAAGTGTGCTCTCTCTCTAACAGCTTAAGCTTTTAGATGAGATGATCACACACTTTCCTGAGATTGAATCTCACTACCACCCATATTTAAAAGAATATCCATGTGATTGGCCCATGAAAAAAATCAGGTCCACGCGTGAGGGGGTGTATTGAGAATATGGTCACACACTTCAACATTACATGACTGTCAAATATATTTTTCTTTTATTTATTAGAAAAATGTTACTGATTGTATCCCAATATAATCTAATCATTACATATGAATACGAGTTATGAAAGGATACAAGATTTCGGAAAGATTAGCATACATAGTGAAAATAATATAATTTGTTGAGAAAGGATACAATATTCTTTAAAATAAAATTGACTGTGAAAGAAATGTGATACATTTATGCTTAAGAAATACAAGTTCATTTGGCATACCCATTGAAATGACTACAAACTTTTAAAAAAAATACAATGTTCTTAATAAAAATATAAATACTGAGTAAAAGAAAAACAATTGACAAACAAAAAATAATATGAATACAATTTTTGCAACCTTCTTCTTTGACTCTCTCTTTATTTTTCTTCGTCTGCTATTTTCCTTTTTTTGATTTTTTTGTTCACCAAACTATGTTTTGTATTCTGAATCTGATCAAAGAATTACAACATGCTATCTTTAAGAATTCAACTATACTATGGCCAATTTGTTGGTCATTACAAAAGAGACTTGTTAATCTGAAGATATTTGACAGTGCATGTTATACCAAAACGTCTACCTACTCCTGGAATGACTCTTTATGGTAATAAAATTTCTGCAAAAGAAAAGTTGTACGAATCTGTTCCAAGCCTAAAAAAAAAAATAATTAATTGAATTCACTTCAATAGATATTGAGTATTATCAATGGAAATTTAAAAATAGTTATTGAAAAATTGATGAACAAGGGGGATGGGTGCTCTGTCGTTTATTTTTGAACTTATAACTGATGAGAATTTTAAGTGATATGTTTGTTTTCAAAAATATTCTCTCCTAAATTTCTCTTTTCTGTTATTAAATAATTGTATTTTTTTAAATTAAAATAAATAAAAAAACATAAATCAGATACATAACAAACTAAAATATTGATATTTTAAATAAATATTGAAAGTGTGGCTAAGGGGTCCAATTAAATGCTAAATATTGACATTTAAGTTTTTTTTTCATGCAATAGACAATCATCATTAAGGTAGAATATATGACCCATTTTAATGCAATTTTGCATTTAATTCAACCGGCCCACCATTTGTTATTTAATAATGGGCCTTTTACTGCAATTTTCTCTTTATAGTAGTCGTCATCTTCAGGTATGTCTAATCCAATTTGGATATAAATTGTGTATCGCCAACAATGCCTTTGCATAATTCCAACGTCCTAAATTAAATATTTTCAGTTAGAATTAGGACTTTTATGATTCTTATCCCACTAGGAGTCAAAACCCCTGTATTTCACATCTATAAATAGACATTCTATCTCCATATTGTGAGAACACATTCAGAGATAGTTAGAATCCATCTTCACAACAGAGAGATTCTTGTGCTTAGGTATTTTATTTATTTATTTATTTTATCAATTATTTTATTTTATTCTGTTCTCCCTTTTTTTTCTTTTTTTCTTTTGTGTCTTTCTTTTCACATTCCAACATAGGTAATATTTATATTTTGCAGTGTCTACACCATGGAGAGCTTTATCACACAAGAATTTGATCTTGAGGTGTGAAGGGATGTGTTGAACATCCTTTCCTTGAGATCACTAACTTCAGGCTTTATAAGATCTGGAATACTACACAAGAATTTTGATCTTGAGGTGTGAAAGGATGTGTTGAACATCCCCCCTTGAGATCACTAACTTGAGACTTTATAAGATCTCGAATATTACACAAGAATTTGACCTTGAGGTGTGAAAGGATGTGTTTAACATCCCCTACTTGAGGCTGTAACGACCTGTTCCCGTTGTTATAGAAAAGCCAATGGGGAAAAAAATTTATGTCGGAAAACTTTTTGGTAGTAACTTGAAATTTCCCAACCTAGTCCAGATTTGGACGAAATAGGAGTCAGTAAGGTCTAGGGAAATCTTGTAACAATTGAGAGATCTAATTATGAATTTGATCATATGAGTAGATAGCTAAGACGTTAAGGAACTCGTACGACTTTACGAAATTGAATTTAGGCAAGTAGAACTCCCGAAACTGATCTTAGCGCGAATGAGTTTTTTTCTGAGTATCGTAGGATGAAGGTGTGTTGTGAAATAGGAGTTTGAAACTCTTAAATCGACTTAATGGTTCCTTGCAACCCGTTATGACAGAATTATTCCCGCCAGGGTCGGGCCACTGTAGCGGGGTGAGGAACGCTGTAGCGGGACAGACGCGACTTAAGTCGGAAATAAACCTCAAAAACGTTTTATTCTGCAAGTTTTAACTTTGAGAGCTAAGGAATGACCCCAAATGTTTTCTTGACAGTTTTTCACCATTCTTGAGGCTGAAGGTAAGGTTTTCACTCCCCGAATCCATTTTCCGATTCGTAGAACTTAGTTTCTTGGGTAATTATCGATGGGGGGGGGGGTTTTGATCTGTGATTTATGGTGGAAGAAACCCTAAGCTGGGTATGAGGATCAAGGGTTTGGCCTAGGGTTGATGTTATTGGTTATAATTCGGGTACTTAGGTCTTCTTTATTGATCCTCGCATTATTATGATTGTTTGTAGACCAAGAACAAGCAGAAAGAATTCGGAAAGGGAAGAATCAAGTCTTTTAGGGGATTCAAGCTTAGTTCGAGGTAGGTGATGGTTGTGATTTCATGTTGGTGTGATATATATATGTAATTGCTTCATTATAATGCATGTCTGTACGCAAATGTTATATTATTGAACACACTAATCTTAAATGAGGATAATTGAATAATTGTATGCCATGAATAATGACTTGATTGTATGATTATGAGAATGTACATTATGATTGTGGCTTGTTGAATGGATCGGGTGTTACGTTTCAACATACTAAATTGGATCAGGTGCCACGTTCTGGCGAATATATGGGGTCGGGTATCACGTCCGATATAGTAACTTGGATCGGGTACCACGTACCGGTACACTAACAGTTTGAGTGTAGGTTCCGTGAGAGGACCAGTGACTTGACATATTTGTATATCTTGAGATTGTGCAATTTTACGTTGTTCGTAATTGATACTGATATTGTATATGTTTGGTGTATGCATGTTTATTATGTTGTAATGACTTATATATGTTTCGCCTATTGGGATAGCCGCGTGATCCTACCAGTACACTGTGGTTGTGTACTGATACTGCACTTGCTATTTCTTTGTTGAGTACATGGAATCTTCAGGCGGCTACTGACAGACCTCGTCTAGAAGATCAGTGATCAATCGAATTCAAGGGTGAGCTAGTTCTTTCGGGCTGCCATGAGTTCTCTTTTTGTTTATGTCCACATCTTCAGACTTAGACTAGTACTTTAGATTTTATATGTTCAATTGGGTTGTACCCATTTCCTCTAGACTTATGGTTCCTTGTTAGAGATTTGGTACATTGACCTTCAGGTTCTAGGTATTATTTCCGCATTTGGTTGTTAGATTTTTGTTGGAGTTTATGGGAACCCCCTAATTTTTTTTGTTCTTTAGCATTTAAACATGCTTTCGTATCTTTGAATATGTAGTATTTTTGTTAAGGCTGCTTAGTTGGGTTGTAGTAATGATTCTCCAACCGGAGGGTTAGTGTGAGTGTCAATCACGATGATCTAGGTCGTGACATAGTTCGTATCAAAGCCTTAGGTTTGTTGATCTCATTATACCAAAACTAGTCTAGTAGAGTCTTGCGGAACGGTACAGAGACATTTGTACTTTTCTTCTAGAGGCCATAGGACTTTAGGAAAAACTCAATTTTTTCTACTCCTTTCGTTCTATGAGTTGAATTCAATTGGTATCTATGTAAAACAAATTGGTATATAAATTTTCTTGTTAGTAATTGAGTTGTAAAGGTGGAAACTACAACACACCAGCACTAGAAAATTTGTCCTTGGAAATAAGTATGTATCCCTGACTCTCTGTGGGCATGTAATGACTAGAGATAAACATAAGGTTTGTATTAGGTTCTCAAGGTTGAAACCTTCATTCTTCATGGGTACGAAGATTCTTAGGATTCCCTTGTTGACTGTCATGAGTTGCTTCATAAGATGAATATAGTGGAGAGGTTTGGGTTGAGTTTGTGACATACCAGTTCAAGGGAGACACCAAAATGTGGTGGTGGTCTCATGTTTAGTGTCGACTAGTAAATGCACTACTCATGACTTGGGAAACATTTGATAGCTATATGTATGGAGAAGTATATACCCTGAACTTTGAGGGATATGAGGAGAGATGAGTTCTTGAATATAGAGCAACATAATGTATTTGTTGCAGCCTTTAAGGCAAAGGGTTGTGTTTTATCCAAATATGGTACTCCACTTTGTTTTAGTCTAGAAGGGAAAATTCGTCGTGTTGTGAAGGGATTAAAGTCAGATTTGTAGATTTAAGCTTATAGGTGGCTGCTTTAGCAAAAATCTTTTCAGGAAGTAGTTTATTTGGTGACGGAGGTAGAAGAGGGTGAAGTCAGAAGACTATGTCAAAGTGGCAACATTCAAGAAGTTTTGTAAGGGAGGGCTAGATAATGAACACCATTACTTGGAAAATGCATTTAGTATTGTTGTCATATCATCTATGGGTTGCTTAGTAAATGATGAATCATGTTGCGACAATTGAAGTTAGAATCTCTACTGCGGTTTCCTAGACTGAATGTATATCAACGAGGGTCATGATACGACTACTACAATAGCAACAATGCTTATGTAACACCCCGTATTCGAAACAAACGAAAATGCAGATTTTGAGAAGTTGTAGGTGCAACTTACGGTCACCATCCATGGACCGTAGGTCAGACCACGGCCCGTGCTGGTGGTCCGTGGTTCACCACTGCAACCCCTCCCCAAACCAGCTCAGAAAAATTGGTTAAGTCCCGACTCATGGACAGACCCACGGTCCGTAGATCAGACCATGGTCCGTGGTCTGTGTCCGTGGATCGAGACTTCCCTTACCAGCCTCTGACACAAACTACGGTCGACCAGCACGGACCATCATTCGATCCACAGTCCGTAGGTCTGACCGTAGATGAGGTTAGCAGCTAGTTAGATGAAAAATATTGATGGGTCAACTTCAGATGGTCATAACTTTTATCACAAGACGAATTATGTGTCAAATAACCTATGGTTAGATAGATAATTGAATTATCTTTCCAACGCCACCGAGTTTTCTAAATTCCGACCTCTTAGTAAAAAGTTATGCTTGTTTTAGTGAAGCCCTATCGGGCAGACTCGACCTACGGACCCAATCGACGGACCGTCGATTGATTGACGGACCGTCAGTCACTCCGGCAGTAGTTAATTCAGGGGTCTTTTGGTCTTTTCCTATTTCTTTTAACCCCTAAGATATGTCGTGTAGACCCTAAATCATGAGGTTTTAATCAGTTTAAGCCTAGAAACATAATTAGAACTTACCTTAGTCAAAATCATTAATCAAAACTTAGAAAATTAGAATCAAGAAGGAGAAAAAGGTCAAGAACCCTAGTTCAAGAACGCAGCGAGGTTTCTTCAGTTCCAGCCCTAAAATCGAAAGATTTCTCCGTGGAATTCGTCACCAGGTATGTGGGATTTCACTAGTGGGTTCCTTTCACCCATTAGGTCCCTAGAATTCAGTCAGTTTCTTGATTCCCTTATTATGAATAGACCTAGGGTTTGTAGAATTACAGCAGATCATCACGAATTAGTTATTTAAATGTTCCAAATCAGATTATCATGTTATTGCTCAGTTTATCGCATGAATTTCAGAACCCTAGCTATGTATTTCTTTAGTTCTTGGATTACACATGCTAGGTCAGATATTTCAGTATTCAGTTATACATGCCTCAGTTTATGAATGCATCATTATCAGATTAATTGTTGCATTCTCAGTTTGCATGTTCAGTTTTGAGCTATCTAGTATTTACAGAAATTCAGTCATAACTAGTTAACCACTTAATTTATTGGGAGTAGAATAATATCGAGTTGGACTAGGGTTTCAGCGTACCCATATAATCCCAGAACTACGAGCCACGTAGGTGTAAGTCCCCTTTGTGGGCAACATCAGTTTAGTGATTACGCCAACATGCTTTTATACCTCTGGCAGGGTATATTGGGTCCTCTCGATAGGGCGTATACATCGGACTCCACATTTAGCTCATGTGGTTTTATGTCGGTTATTAGTAGCTCCCACAGTTCAGTCAGACTCTATTGCATTGACCATATTTCAGTACAGTCAGTATTCAGTCTCAACATGTTATAAATTTGGTCATAGCATCAGTTAACTTAGTATTAAGTATTTTCAGTATCTATATCATATCCAGATGATTTCATTGCTTTATTGCTTTGTTCAGTTATATGTTCTTTCAGCTTTACTCTATCTTGCATGCTCAGTACCTTTCAAGTACTGACGCATACGTACGCTACATCTTCTCGTGATGTAGGTTCAGGTTCTCTGCATCCAGATCACGCTTAGATCGATTCCCGATCTTCAGTTCAGCAGCATCAGTGGTGAGTCCTCATTCTTCGAGGACTAGTGACATGTTTATCTTTATCGCTTTTAGTCTTTTAGTTTCAGTTTTACTAGACCTAGTTGGGGCATATCCCAACATTTCTAGTCAGTTTAGAGGCTTATTTCAGACATAGTTAGATTCAGCTTAGTGTGTTGAGTTTGATATTTCTTTTGTATTAAACTCTCAGATTTGATATATTCAGTTATAGTATATGGGTATTCCCCATCTTTTCAGATTTATTTATGAATTAGCTTCCGCATCAGTTTATTATCTTTAGTATGCTCATGATCATGCCAGCAGGGTTAGCTTGGGATCACTTGTGGTCCTAGGTCCCGTGTCCGCGTCTCGGGGGTAGCTCGGGGCGTGACAACTTACTTGGTCAAGTTATTAAGTATGTTAAAATTGTGGAGAACCTGGGCAAATGAGGAGGAAATCAATGTGGCCGTGTAGGCAGAAGAAATGGTAATGCAGGTAGGGGAGCAGTACCACCAGGCAAGGAGGTTGCCCGTCAAGATGATCGGGCTCAGTTTTATTCCTTTCTGGGCAAGATCGAGGTTGAGGTGTCTGATGCATTGTCTTGTTTAATTCGGGTTCTACTTATTCATATGTGTCAGTTCAATTTGCATTGGGAATTTGATATGATTTGTGATATACTTGATGCCTGCATCTATGTTTCTACCCCAGTTGGAGAATTAGTCATAGTCATCTATGTGTATCGTTCTTGCCCTATCCTGTTTATAGGTTTCAAACTTGGGCAAATTTTGTTATTTTGGATATGACTGATTTTGATATAATCTTAGGCATGACTTGGTTGTCCCCCTATTATGATGTGTTAAATTGTAATGTTAAGCATGTGACTCTAGAGATCCCCGGTAGGGAAAGGTTAGAGTGGGAAAAGGAGTACAAGCCTAAGCCAGCTAAGGTCATATCCTCCATTCGGGCTAGGAAACTGGTGGGGCAGGGATGTTTGGCGTATTTGGCTCATATTCGGGATGTTGAGGTTGAGTCTCCCTCTATTGAGACTATTTCTATAGTGTCTGAGTTTAAGGAAATGTTTCCTACCGATTTGCCTTGTATGCCTCTGGATAGAGATATAGATTTCTGCATTGACTTGGAACAGGATACTTTCCCCATTTCCATCCTTCCGTATCGTATGGCTCCGGCAGAATTAAGAGAGCTTAAGGCTCAAATCCAAGAACTTTTTGATAAAGAATTCATTCGTCCTAGTGCTTCACCTTAGGGTGCTCCGGTCTTGTTTGTTAAGAAAAAGGATGGCAGTATGATGATGTGTATAGATTACTGGCAATTGAATAGGGTCACCATTTGAAACAAGTACCTATTGCCTCGAATAAATGATCTTTTTGACCAATTGCAAGGTGCATCAATTTTCTCTAAGATTGATCTAAGGTTTGGTTACCATCAATTAAAGATTAGGCCTGAAGATATGCCCAAGACAACATTTAGAACCCGCTATGGGCACTACGAGTTTCTAGTTATGTTGTTTGGGTTGACAAATGCGCCTACAAATTTTAAGAGTTTGGTGAATGGAGTGTTCAAACCATTTCTTGATTCGTTTGTTATAGTCTTTATTGATGATATTTTGGTTTATTTGAATAGTGAGGAAGAGCATGCCGACCATCTTCGCATTGTTCTGGGTGTTCTTGGGAAGTTGTATGCGAAATTTTCTAAGTGTGAATTTTGATTGACTTCGACTGCCTTGTTGGGGCATATAGTTTCAAAATAAGGGGTAATGGTAGATCCCTAAAAGAGTGAAGCGGTTAAGAATTGGGTTTGGCATAGCTCTGTGACTGAAGTTAGGAATTTTGTGGGGCTCGCTAGCTACTATCGTCGACTTGTGAAGAACTTTGCTTCTATTGCCACACATTTGACAAATTTGACCAAAAAGGAGATACCATTTGAATGGACTGAAAAATGCGAGGAGAGCTTTCAAAAGCTCAAGACTCTCTTGACCACAACACCTATTCTAGCACTACCGGTGGAAGGTAAATATTTGATTATTTATTGTGATGCTTCAGATTCTAGTTTGAGTGCGGTGTTGATGCAGGATAAGAATGTCATAGCTTATGCATCGCGGCAGTTGAAGGGGCATGAGAGGAATTATCCAACACATGATTTGGAGTTGGCAGCTGTGGTGTTTGCTCTTAAGATCTAACGACATTATCTTTATGGTGTTAAGTGCGAGGTGTTTACTGATCATCGCAGTCTACAACATGTATTCACTCAAAAAGATCTGAGTTTGAGACAGATAAGGTGGATTGAGTTACTCAAGGATTATGTGTGACCATCCAATATCATCCGGGTAAGGCTAATGTAGTAGCGGGCACACTAAGTCAGAAAACGGTGAGTATGGGTAGTTTGGCTTGCTTAAGTGTAACTAAGTGACCTTTGGCTAAGGAAAATCCAAACTTTGGAATCTAAGTTTATGCAGTTGGGAATCTCAGAGAAAGGTGGGGTGTTAGCTAGCATTGAGGTAAAGGCCACGTTCATTGAGGAGATCAAGACCAAACAGTTTGAGGATGACAGTTTGAAAGAGCTCAGAAATAAAGTAGTGTTGGGCAAGGCATAAGAGACCACTATTGACGCGGAAGGGTTGCTCAGTTTTAAAGGAACGATTTGTGTTCCTCGAGTAGATGACTTGATCAAAAAATTATTGATAGAATCTCGTGGTTCGCAATGTTTTATCCATCTGGGTGTGACCAAGATGTACCGAGACTTGAAGCGTCTATATTGGTAGTCTGGCATGAAGAAGGATATAGCGGAGTTTGTGGCTAAGTGTCAAAATTGCCAACAAGTAAAATATGAGCATCAAAGGCCGGTAGGGTTGCTTCAGAGAATGCCAATTCCGGAATGGAAGTGGGAAAGGATAGCGATGGATTTTGTGGTTGGTCTTCCCAAGACTTTGGGGAAGTTTGATTCTATTTGGGTAGTGGTTGACAGATTGACTAAGTCAGCCCATTTTATTTCCGTCAGAATAAATTATAATGCTCAATAATTGGCTAAGGTTTATGTGAAAGAGATAGTGAGGTTGCATGGGGTGCCTCTTTCTATCATCTCAGACCGTGGTACACAGTTTACCTCTAAGTTTTGGAGGAAGCTACATGATGAATTGGGCACACAACTCACTTTTAGTATAACTTTTCATCCGTAGACGGACGGGCAATCAGAAAGGACTTTTCAAGTGTTAGAAAATATGTTGCGGGCATGTGTTATTTACTTTGGAGGACATTGGGATAAGTTCTTACCGTTGTGAGTTCTCCTATAATAATAATTATCACTCCAGCATTGATATGGTATCATTTGAGGCACTCTATGGGAGAGGATGTAGATCAACCATATGATGGTTTGAGGCTGGAGATGTGAAGCCATTGAGGGTTGATTTAGTGAAGGATGCTCAAGATAAAGTGATGAGTATTCAAGCTAAGTTGTTAGCAGCCCATAGTAAACAAAAGAAGTATGCAAACCATACGGTAAGAGACATGTCATTTCAGATAGGTGAGAAAGTTCTTCTTAAGGTATCACCCATGAAAGGGGTGATGAGATTTGGCAAGAAGGACAAGCTAAGTCTACGATACATTGAGCCCTTTGATGTTCTTGAATGTGTAGGGCCAGTAGCTTATAGATTGGCTTTACCTCCTAACCTATTGGGATTTCATTTGGTATTTCATGTGTCCATGTTGAAGATATATCATGGTGATGGGTATTACATCATAAAATAAGACTTAGTTGTGTTAGACAAGGACCTTCAGTACGAGGAGGAACCGATTGCAATTCTTGATCGTGATGTACAGAAGTTGAGGACCCAGGAGATTAGGTCCGTGAAAGTTCAATAGAAGCATCGTCCAGTTGATGAAGCTACTTGGGAAACCGAAAAGGACATGCGAGCCAAGTATCCAGTTGTTCATTGATTCAGGTACTACTCCACTCTAACTTTAGTCTGTCTTTCCTAGTTTATCACTCGGGGACGAGTGATAGGTAAATTGGTATCTATTGTAACGACTTGTTCCCGTCATTATTGAAAAGCCAACGGGAATAAAAATTGGGCTGGAAAACTTTTTGGTAGTAACATGGAAATTCCCAACCTAGTCCAGATTTGGATAAATCGGAGTCAGTAAGGTCTAGGGAAATCTGGTAACAATTGGTAGATCTAATTATGAATTTGATCATATGAGTAGCTAGCTAAGATGTTAAGGAACCCGTACGACTTTACAAAATTGAATTCGGGAGAGTAGAACTCCCGAAACTGATCTTAGCGTGAAGGGGTTTTTTTTTCTGAATGTCGTAGGATGAAGGTGTGTTGTGAAATGGGAGTTTGAAACTCTTAAATCGACTCACTGGTTCCGTGCAACCTGCTGTAGCAGAATTATTCCTACTAGGGCGGGGCTAATGTAGCGGGATGATAACCGTTGTGGCGGGACAAACGCGACTTAAGTCAGAAATAAACCCCAAAAATATTTTATTCTATAAGTTTCGACTTTGAGAGCTAAGGAACGACCTCATGTGTTTTCTTGATAGTTTATCACCATTCTTGAGGCTGAAGGTAAGGTTTTCACTCCTCGAATCCATTTTCCGATCTGTAGAACTCAGTTTCTTGGGTAATTATCAATGGGGGAAGGCTTTGATATGTGATTTATGGTGGAAGAAACCCTAACCTGGGTATGGGGATCAAGGGTTTGGCCTAAGGGTGATGTTATTGGTTATAATTTGGGTTCTTAGGTCTTGTTTATTGATCCTTGCATTATTATGATTGTTTGTAGACCAAGAACAAACGGAAAGAATCCGGAAAGGGAAGAATCAAGTTTCTTAGGGGATTCAAGCTTTGTTAGAGGTAGGTGATGGTTGTGATTTCATGTTGGTGTGATATATATTTGTAATTGCTTCATTATAATGAATGTTTGTACGCAAATGTTGTATTATTGATCACACTAATCGTAAATGAGGATAATTGAATAATTGTATGCTATGAATAATGACTTGATTGTATGATTATGAGAATGTACATTGTGATTGTGGCTTGTTGAATGGATCGGGTGTTACGTTCCAACACACAAAATTGGATCGAGTGCCACATTCCGACGCATATATGGAGTCGGGTATCACATCCGATATAGTAACTTGGATCGGGTACCACGTACCGATACACTAACAATTTGGGTGTAGGTTTCGTGAGAGCACCAATGACTTGGCATATTTGTATATCTTGAGATTGTGCAATTGTACGTTGTTCGTAAATGATACTAATATTGTATATGTTCGATGTATGCATGTTTATTATGTTGTAATGACTTATATATGTTTTGCCTTTTGGGATAGCTGTGTGATCCTACCAGTACACTATGGTTGTGTACTGATATTGCACTTGTTCTTTCTTTGTTGAGTACAGGGCATCTTTAGGCGGCAACTGACAGACCTCGTCTAGAAGATCAGTGATCAATCGAATTCAAGGGTGAGCCAGTTCTTTCTGGCAGCCATGATTTCTTTTTTTCTTTATGTCCACATCTTCAGACTTAGACTAGTACTTTAGATTTTCTTATGTTCAACTGGGTTGTACCCATTTCCTCCAGACTTATGGTTCCTTGTTAGAGTTTTGGTACATTAACCTTCAGGTTTTAGGTATTATTTCTGCATTTGGTTGTTAGACTGTTGTTGGAGTTTATGGGAACTCCCTATTTTTTTCTTTTCTTTAGCATTTAAACCTGATTTCGTATCTTTAAATGTGTAGTATTTTGGTCAAGGCTGCTTAGTTGGGTTGTAGCAATGATTCTCCCATCGGAGGGTTAGTGTAATGCCAATCACGATAGTCTGGGTCGTTACAGAGACTTTATAAGGTCTCGAATACTACAAAAGAACTTGATCTTGAGGTGTGAAAAGATGTGTTGAACATCCCCCACCTTGAGATCACTAATTTGAGGCTTTATAAGATCTTGAATACTACACAAGAATTTATCTTGAGGTGTGAAAGGATGTGTTGAACATCCTTGCCTTGAGATCACTAACTTGAGGCTTGATAAGATCCTGAATACTACACAAGAATTTGATCTTGAGGTGTGAAAGTATGTGTTTAACATTCCCGCCTTAAGATCACTAACTTGAGGCTTTATAAGATCCCAAATACTACACAAGAATTTGATCTTGAGGTGTGAAAGGATGTGTTTAATATCCTTGCCTGGAGATCACTACCTTTAGGCTTTATAAGCTCTCGAATACTATACAAGAATTCGATTTTGGGGTGTGAAAGGTTGTGTTGAACATCCCCGCCTTGAGATCACTAATTTGAGGCTTTATAAGATCCCGAATACTAAACAAGAATTTGATCGTAAGGTGTGAAAGGATGTGTTGAACATCCCCGCCTTGAGATCACTAACTTGTGGCTTTATAAGATCCTGAACACTATACTATAATTTAGTCTTGATGTGTGAAAGGATGTGTTTAACGACCCTGCCTTTGAGATCACTAAATTGGGACTTTATGACATCTCGAACGCTCAAATTACTCTCCCCTTCTTAGCTACCATTTTTTTAATTTTATTTTAAATTTTACCTTCTTCAGTGAATCGCTATAAACATAAACTAACACTATTTTTCTTCAAGGATTACACTTGCCCATCTTCTAAACTCAAATATCTCATCATTGGAACGGAGGGTAGCGCAGTGGAGACAAATTTTTTGGTCCAAAATCCTTTAGTTGGTCGTTATATTGATCCATGACCGCAATTGAGGAACACACGTCATATGAAAAATTGGACCTCTGAATATGATCACAAATCTAACAAAGCTTATAAAGTGTGGTATCTTGAGAAACCAAATCCTCAAGGTACAAATATCGCAAGCACTCTTTCAAATTTAGGTCTTCGCATGATTCAAGAGGAGTTGAGTTGCGGAGACAACATTGTGTTTGAAGGTGAATATCATTGCATTTCGGGATACTGGAGTGGAAAAAAAATGTCCTAAGAAAAAATGTGAAAAGTTTAAACAACGCTAATATTTGTGATGGTGTATTTGCTTTTCTTTTTACTTATGATCGGAACTCTAGTATTATACAGGCCTTTTGTGAGGCTTGGTGTCCCCAAACAAATACATTACTTACATTTACTGGAGAAACGTCCATATCACTTAGGGATTTGCATACTCTTGGTGGCTTGCCAATTAGCAGAGTCCTTTATGAAGAAGTGGTACCTAATGCCATAGAACTTATGGTTTTTATGACAAGAGGGAAACATTTCTTCCTCGAACTTGTGAGTGTATGCTTGCTACCTTTCATCATCTTAAGAGGAAAATGATAGTAATTTAGGGGTCTCCTTTAGTGAATGGATACAATTTTGGTGCAAGAAGGGACTTAGATAAGAAATAACTCCCTTAAGAAAAGAGAAGAAGTCTCGATGCTTGTCATCTACACATAAAACAACAGGTGAAATACCAATCGAGATAAATACATGGTCAAGTGCTCAAGAGACGGTATTTTCTAAGCTTGGAGGGCAACACCAAAAATATGAGACTTGTCTTACGAACTCTTTGTTATGTTGGTTATGTGCTTTTGTATTTCCATATGAAGAAGGGAATTTCATTCGGCCTGAAACTTTCAAGATAACAAGCTTGATGGTGAACGGTCAAAAGGTTAGCCTTGCGGTCTTGGTCTTAGCGAGCATCTATCATGGCTTGATTAAACTTTCAAATTCTTCAAAGTTAGACCATATAAAAGTTTGTTTTCCCATTCAGTATGTTTATGATTGGCTTACTTACTATCTCAAGACACACTATCTTCTTACTAATGGGCCTTCTTTCCCATGAATGGTGGTATATTCCGGGGAAGGTGCTGCAAAATATTTTGACCAACACCAGGTAAGGAAGCTCGTTTATCGGGGGGAAAGTTTTGTATGGAATGCAAGCATGCTTAGTAGGCCTCTCCCAACCTATTATGTCTGATGATAACAAAACGCTAGAGTTAGAGTTAGCTTATTTCATGAGCCTTCATTTCAATTACCTTCCATTGAGGGGGGGGGGAGGGAGGTTCCTTCGTCACTGAGTCATATAGTCCGCATCAATTTAGTCACCAATTTGGTTTCCATCAAGATACTCCTGGCTATTTAGAAAATGATATTTGTGTTGAATCGCTCGCTGAGGGCCTAAGATATTGGATCATTTTCAATCACGTGCTACTATGTCTAACGTGACATTTCCCTTTGCGATAACTTCTGCAAAAAAGCTTTACACTATATGATATCCATCTTGATGGGAGAGATCTCATGAAAAGTTTCTTGAGGATAATTTGGAAGTTTTGGTGGAGAAATCTGAGTCAAACCATGTTACCCTTTAAGAAGATAAAAGTCAAGATATCAAGAAAACACTTTCAAAGGTCAAGACACCACTTTCTCCCCAACATCAAAGTAAGAAGGTTAACTCTTCTAAGGCATCTAAGAAGAAAGTGGTTCATACTTCCACTGATAAGAGCAATGTCCCCAAATTCTTTTCTTTAGTAAACGAGCCTTCCAAGAAACAAGCAAAAACAACAATGATCGATGTTGGAAGGACAAAGGGTCGAATCAACCGAGGCTGAAGTTGTTGATTAAGAAGTTGTAGAAGTCCAAAGCATTGGTAGTCCTTCAAGAACGTTAACAATCCGAAGTGAAAAGGTTTTCTCTCCTTTTTTTAATCTCGAATCTCTTATCTTTGAGTTATGAATACATGAATTTGCTAACCCCTTTAATTATAGGTCAATACTATTGCACATCTAATGGGATCGCAATGTGAAAGTCCACAAGTTAGTGGCGAGTCTACTGCATTATCAAGACCTAACACAAAATCAACTTCAAATACCGAGTAAAAACAAAATACATCGTTTACTTCTTGTAACCAAACTTTAAAAGGGTTGACTCCTAATTCAAATTAGTTTTCTCGAGTTCTTCCAAAGCTGAATGGAGCTACAAGATCTGTTCCCTCAAGTCATCAACATTAGGAACACACAAACGACCTTGATATCTAATCACACCATCTCCCTCTTGGGAGAAAGCCTCAACAGATTTCTTAAGCACCGCTTCTTTCAACTCAACCAAAATTGGGCAAGACTTTGCTTGGATTTCACATCCGCCACAAAAGATGATTCGGAACCATTATGAACCATGACACCACCATTGGTAGAGTCAACTAGCGGAACACCCAATCGGGCCAATCTATGAACATCTCAAACCAACTCTTTTCTATCATCTTCAATATGAGCAACACTACCCATAAACAACCGACTAAGAGCATTCACCAACATATTCGCCTTATCAAGGTGATAGAGAACACTCATGTCATAATCCTTCAATAACTCTATCCAACTTCTTTGGCAAAGATTCAAATCTTTCTGGTTAAACACATATTGCAAACTCTTGTGGTTGATAAACACATCTACAGGAACACCATACAAATAGTACCTCCAAATCCTTAAGGCAAAAACCACCGCCGCTAATTCAAGGTCATGGGTACGATAATTCTTCTCATGAATCTTAAGTTGCCTTGAAGCATAGGCAATGACTTTCTTATTTTGCATTAGCACATATCCTAGCCCAATTCTAGAGGCATCATAATAAACAACAAAACCATCCGTACATTTCGGTAAAGTCAACACCGAAGCGAAAGTAAGTCTATCCTTCAACTCTTGAAAACTCTTCTCATATGCTTTGGACCATACAAACTCAGCTTTCTTTTGAGTCAATGTTGTTAATGGAGAGGCAATGAATGAAAACCCCTCAACAAACCTTCTATAGTAATCGACCATACCCAAACTTCTAATATCCGAAGGAGATAGAGGTAAATGCCAACTCTTTACCGCATCCGTCTTCTTGGGATCTACCTCAATACCTTTACTTGAAACAATATGACCTAGAAAAGCCACAGACCTTAGCCAAAATTCACATTTGCTAAATTTCGCAAAGAGTTGTTAGTCCTTAAGAATTTGCAACAGAATCCTCAGATGATCAATGTGCTCATTCTCACTCCTTGAGTAAATCAATATATCATCAATGAGCACAATCACAAACAAATCAAGATATTGTTTAAATACCCTATTCATCAAATCCATAAATGCCGCCGGAGCATTGGTCAACCCAAACGACGTTACCAAAAACTCATAATGACCATACCGAGTTCGGAAAGTCATCTGTGGAATATCATTTTTTTTCACCCTTAATTGGTGATAACCCAACCGAAGATTAGAGAAGTAACTTGCTCTTTGAAGTTGGTCAAACAAATTATCTATCCTTGGAAAATGATACTTATTATTAATGGTCACCTTGTTCAATTGTCGGTAGTCTATACACATTTGAAGAGACCCATCTTTCTTTCTAACGAACAAAACTGGAACACCCTATGGAGAGATACTCGGTCGAATGAAACCCTTATCCAACAAATCCTTTAATTGTTCTTTCAACTCCTTTAGTTTTGTCAGTGCCATTTTGTAAGGAGGAATATATTTAGGTTGCATATCTGGTGAAGGTCAATACCGAAGTCTATTTCCCTTTCGGGAGGAATACTGGTTAAGTTATCGGGGAACATTCTAGAAACTCATTAACAACGGGGACCGACTCAAGAGTAGGGGTTTCAGAATCTATATTCCTCACCCTAACCAGATGGTACAAGCAACCCTTAGAAATCATCCTTCTAGCTTTAAGATAGGAAACAAACTGACCCTTAGGCATAGAATTCCCCCCTTCCACTCTAAGATAGGCTCATTTGGGAACTGAAACTTGACTACACGAGTTCTATAATCAATAGAAGCATAACAAGAGTGCAACCAATCCATACCAAAGATAACATCAAAATCTAGCATATCAAGCTCTACCAAGTCAACAAGAGTAACTCTATGGGACAAGAAAATGGGATACTTTCCATAGACCCTATTAGCCATAGTAGAATTACCATCAGGAGTAGATACAAAAAAAGGTTCTAACAACTCATCTGAAAGAATATCAAACCTTATAGTTGATTTTCTAGAAACATGGTTAATTTTCTAAAGTTTGCTTCTACAATGTCCAACACATGGTGTTACGGACAATTTTCTATTGCAATACTTTTATTGCAACCTTGATTCAGTCAACAAGGACTTGGTTGATTAACTTATTTAAGGTAGGCTGATGCAACAACTGTTCGATATGGCAGTATTGTTGTTAGATGATGTATATGACAAAAGTGAACCGAGGATGACACACTAGAGGGGATCAAGTACCTTTTCAACAATGAGGCACAAGCAAGGAACAAATCAAAAAGTATCATGAGTGCGATGAAAACATGACTAAAATAATGATCCAACTTGATTTGATGTACAAATATGTCATGGGGTGGATAAAAAATAGTAAATGCAATTGGAACAAGCAGTGAGTAGTGCTCGAAAGATGCCAAGTTTGAGGCATTGTGCATCGAAGAGGTGAATTACATGAGAAATCGATTGGTGGTTCTCATCCTGACTACCCAAGATTGGGTGGGAATTAAGGTTGGAACAAGGATCGAGATAATCTTGGAGATATTGACGAGGTCAAGATAGCAATTGGAGAGATAGGAAAATTGAAAAAGATAGGTATGTCCCACCCCATGATCACCAAAAACCAAAAGAACCAGCTGGACCAGAGGGAAATCAAACCAAGGATATGCTAACAAAGATCTTCAACAAGATTGAAGGGTCCAAAAAAGTGTTGAAGGATTTGAAAAATGACTTCTCCACTTTGACTCAAACGATTGCTTCTCATCTCATATCAATCAAGCAACTGGAAACTCAAATGTGTCAGATCTCTACCTATCTAAATGCAATGGAAAAGGGAAAGTTTCCTAGTGACACCATCTCGAATCCCAAAAAGATGTTGATGAGTAAGAAATGTATCATGCCATGACGTCAAATAAAACACTTCTTGGGAGAACTCAACTTTATTTTATTGTTTTCAATAATAAGTTTTGTGAGTGCAAATTGAAATGAAGTCGAATAGTTCAAAAGGATGCAGAAGGCGATTAAAGTACCCCGTTGGTGATGCACCAAAATGACTGGGTAGACATCTTTATGTTGACCCTTTGAGCCAATAATTTTGAAAAATGGTATTGTCATCTTTGGAAATCAATAACCAAATTGGGGATTCGCCCAATCACACTAGGTGAATTGCATCGGGTATGCGGAATTGTCCATCGACTTTAAATATTGTCCTGGCATTATCGGCGAGCTTAAGCTCCTTAGGTGAAATTCCTATGGTTGGAAGCTTGTGAGAAGATTTTCCAAGAGTTGAAGGATACACTCACTTCAACCCTTATTTTGACATTACTGGAAAGATCATATGGTTTTATGGTTTATTGTGATACTTTTTGGATGGTCTAGGTTGTATTTTGATATAACATGGGAAAGTCATTGCTTTACTTCAAGGTAATTGTTGGTGCATGAAAAGAATTATTCGACTCATGATTTGGAGTTAACAATAGTAATGTTTGTTCTAAAGATTTAGAGACATTACTTACATGGTGTTCATGTAGATGTGTTTACTGAACACAAGAGCTTGAAGTATATGTTCACTCAAAGGCATTTGAATCTTTTCCAAAGAATATGGCTTGAGTTATTGAAGGATAAAAACATTAGTGTCCTTTATCATCCCGATAAAGCAAATGTGGTAGCGGATGCTCTTAGTCGATTATTGATAACAAGTGTTGCTCATGTTGAAGATGGTAAGAAGGATTAAGTTTGTGATATTCATAGATTTGCGCGATTGGGTGTTCTCTTGGTTGATTCGAGTGAAGGTGGTGTAACTGTTCAAAATGGTTCAGAATCGTCTTTTGTATCGGATGTGAAGGCTAAGAAAAATCTTGATCTGGTATTAGTTAATTTGAAAATTTTGGTTTTGAAAAAGCCATTGGGGCTTTCTCCCAATAGGAAGATAGTGTCCTTTGATACCAAGGTCGATTGTGTGTTCTGAATATTGATGAGTTGATAAATCATATTTTGACAATAGCTCATAGTTCTCGGTATTCTATTCGTCAGGGGCCACTAAGATGTACTATGATTTGCGGGAGGTCTATTGGTGGAATGGAATGATAAAAAGGATATTGCGGAATTTGTGGTTAAATGTCTGAATGGTTAAAAGTGAAAGTTGAGCATCAAAAGTCGGGTGTTTGGCTCAAGATTTTTTTATTCCTACATGAAAGTGGAAAGATTTGAATATGGACTTCATTATGAGATTACCTCGTACTCGTCGTTAGTTTGATTATATTTGGGTCATTATGGACCGAATGACAAAATTGGCTCACTTTTTTCTTGCTAAAACTTTATTCTCAGCTGAAGAATAGGCCAAGCTTTATATTCGGGGAAATGGTAAGATTGCATGAGGTGCTTTTGTCTGTTATCTCCAATCGTGGTACTTAGTTTACATTCACTTTTGGAGGTTGTTTCAAAAGGGTCTTGGTACTCAATTGAAGCTTAGCATGAATTTTCATCCTTAGACCGATGGACAAGCCGAGCGTACTATTTAGACTTTGAAAGATATGAGAGCTTGTTTGATTGACTTCAAGGGTAATTGGGATGATCATTTGACTTTGATTGAGTTTTCTTATAATAATAATTATCACTCTAGAATCAGAATGACTCTATTTGAGGCTCTCTATGGTAGGAGGTGTAGGTCACCTATTGGTTTGTTTGAAGTTGGAGAGGTCATTTTAATAGGGCATGAGTTAGTGCATGAGTCCATGGAAAAGGTTTGACTTATTCGTGAAAGGTTGAAAATTGCTCAAAATAAAAAAAATGTCTTATGCTGATGTTAGCAGAAGAGAGGTTGAGTTTGATGTTAATGATTGAGTCTATTTGAAAATCTCACCCATAAAGGGTGTGATGAGGTTTGAAAAGAAAGGGAAGCTTAGTCCTGATATGTAGTCCAATATAAAATTTTGAGGCATATTGGCAAGGTTGCTTATGAATTTGAGATACCTAATGATTTAGCATCGGTATATCCAGTATTCCATGTCGCTTTGTTGAAAAAGTGTGTTGGTGATCCGACGACCATTGTGCCTTTGGAAAGTTTGAGAGTTAAAGAAAGTCTTTCTTATGAAAAGGTTCCATTTGAGATTTTAGACCGAAGAGTTCGAAAGTTGAGAAATAAAGAAGTTTCTTCTTTAAAGTACTTTGGAGTAATTAATTAGTTGAGGGTGCTACTTGGGAGGCCAAAGCCGATATGATGTCCAAGTATCCTCATCTCTTTCCCTCTGCTCCTATTCTATCTTGAGGTATTAGTTCCTTATGGTTCATTTTTTTAGATTCCTTCATTTTAGCCATTCTCATGTTTCCATATGCATGCATGTTCATGAAAAACTTGATTTTCATGTTATGATTGAGCTTGGAGTGATTCCCATGTTATGTGTATTATGATGAAATTTGCATTCATGTTGGGTTATTAGTTTTCCTCCTAGTCTTTTCATGATAGCTTGAGTCCCATTTGAGGACGAATATTCCCAAGTGAGAGATATTGTAATACCTAGGAAGTGTAAAATGTCACTTAGAGGTACTAATAAGAAAACACAGTTGAAATTTGTGACAAGTGGACTTGTAAGGAAGGGTTCACGGTCAGTGAACCCAACCTTGAACCTAAACCTTGTGAAATATATACTAAGGCAATGGTCTATAGATGGGTTCAAGGAAGGTGAAAGGGTCCACGGTCAGTGAACCTATCCTTGAACCCAAACCTTGTGAAAAATATAGTTAAGGAATTGATCTAAGAATAGGTTCTAATAAGGTGAAAGGGTCCTTGGTCAGTCAACCCATCCTTGAACTCAAACCTTATGAAAAAGATCCTAAGGCAATAGTCTACAGACAGGTTCAAGGAAGGTAAAAGAGTCCACAGTCAGTGAACCCACCCTTCAACCCGAACCTAGTGAAAAATATCATAAGGCATTGGTATACAAATGGATTTAAGAGAGATGAAAGGGTCCACGTTAGTGAACCCGAATCTTGTAAAAAATATCCTAAGGCAATGGTCTACAGACGGGTTAAAGGAAGGTGAAAGGGTCCCAATCAGTGAACCCATTATTGAACTCGAACTTTGTGAAAAATATCCTTAGGAATTGGTCTAACGACGGGTTCAAGGAAGGTGAAAGGGTCCATGGTAAATGAACCCATCCTTGAACCCGAACCTTGTAAAAAATATCCTAAGGCAATCATCTACAGGCGAGTTCAAGGAAGGTGATAGGTTTCATGGTTAGTGAACCCATCCTTGATCACGAACCTTGTGAAAAATTCTAAGGCAATGGTCTACATACGGGTTCATGGGCGGTGAAAGGGTCCACGGTCAGTAAATCCATTCTTGGACCTAAACCATCTGGAAAAAATAATCTATGTCAAGGGTCTACAGACGGGTTGACGGATGGTGAAACGATTGACGGTCAGTGAAAGGCTTTCGTTTAGGGTGTTTAGACAGTTTTTAAGGCAGGGTTATTTGGGTCTTTTCCCACTCTTTTAACCCAACACTATGTCATATTTACCTATTCTAATTTAGTATAAATGATTTCTAAAGACTATAATCCACCCATTCACTCAAAACCCCAAAATTTCTCCAATCTTTTTCTCCAAGTTTTTTCCCAAGGCTTCAAGATATTCAAGGGATCTTCAAGCTTCATGTCTCCTCTTTTAATTCTAAAGCAAGATTCATCAAGGTATGTGGGATTTCATTCATCCAATGGGTCCCAATGGATTTCTAAGTTTCCAATTCAATTCCTCCTAAATTTCTTAGGGTTTCATGTGATCTTCATGGGTATTAATTGATGTTGGTTTAATTGTTAAATTTCAATCTTCATATGCATGTCTTGACTAAACTACATGTTTTTGCTTTGTTTACTCGGAATTCTTTCCATCTAATATGTTTTTCTTCTTTGTGTTCATTCACGGAGTTCTAATTAGGTAAATTCTTTGCATCTATCAATCAAATGAATGTTAAAATTCTCTCACCAACCAAGTTATCCCAAGATAATTTGGCTAAACAAAGGACTTGGTGATTAGTAGCCGGTTCAACAAGAGCAATTTGATCTTATTGACTTGCTTATTCAAGTTGTTTGAGTAAACCCCATCTTCACTTCATCCCTCTTCCCTTTCATCCATTAACGTCAATGCAATAGGCTACTCAATTTTCCATCTCAGCTCTTCTTGCCCTTTATCCCATGCCTGGGTAAATTCTTTTAACCCTAGTCAGTAGATTGACCTCTCCTTGGCGATTGGGTCCATGTGTTTAATCAAATTGGATGTGGTATCGTATTTAATATAAATGGTAGCTTTTAGGCGTGATCTATCTCTTTGCTTTTCATATTCAGGATGTGCCCGTGGGATGAGACTTTAGGGAGAGACTCACTTTCTTTCTCAGATTCAAATGCAGGACCGGTAGTAGGGGTCAACGTTTTTGCTATTATAGAATCCTATGCTAAGGAATGAATCTATCCACCATCCAATTTAGCTCTTTTAGTATGGACATGTCTTAGAATGACTCAAGTTCAAGTAGTTCGGCTAAGTCGGCAAGAGAGATAGAAAGAGTAGATCGATCTCCTGTTTCCCGAATGCCTTGACTTACTAAAGATTGGAATGAACTTTCGTTCAGCCCTTCAAACTCTAGCTACTGCTCCTGGAGTTAAGACTTATTTCGTTGTAGAAAGAAAAGACAGATCCCCCTAGCCCATATTTGTCCACCCCCTTCATGAAAGACCCAGGATAGGGCCTCACCTTTGAAGGCTACTTTTAAGCAGAAAGCCTTAGCCTCATACAATAACCTAAAACTATGAAGAAATCCATCAGATTTACAACTAAGACCACTCGACCAATTTCATCCACTTGAAAATACGTGTAAAAATGTCTAATTTGACTTTTTAATAGACTTGTTAGTTCCGCAGCTCAAGGAGAAAGTTCCATAATGAAATGGTTGATAGATAAAAGGGAGAATGCCACAGATAACAAAAAACAAACTCCCTTTCCAAAAAAAATTCCTATTGATTTCTTTACGACTCATGCACTATTCGTGGTTTCTTACTATGAATTTATGAAAATATGATTTTATGAAGATATGAATTCATCAAGTAATGCTTATTTTATAAAAAGGCATGTATATAATCTAAGGTTGCTTTTGAGAGAACCATCAAAGAAATTGTGAAATACTTTCTCACATAATTACGAAATCATAATTTGGTGAAAGGTTTTCTCACACATACAAGATTCATGATTCAAGGATCTATTTTATGATTACTTTATGATTTGGATTGGTATGTTGATTATTGCCTATCCTAATGTTTTGCTTTGATAATTGACTCTATCTATTCCGTTGGGAATTAACTTAGCATCGAGAGAAGTTTGAGGTGAAGGCTCAAATAGGCAGTCTCTATTAGATACATGATGTTCCAAACTATATGCCCTCATATGCTTGTCGTAAATGACCTAGCTAGTGAATCCATAAACAACATATGAATGAATGATATGGAGCTCTACCTTGGCAAGTAGACTCTCCCTTCTAGGTGTGGGAGTTACATCGAATTTCATGTTGTAGCTCACATGGTCTAATGTCGGTTAAAACTAGTATCCCACAAAATAAAAAGAAATATGTTTTCCTTCAAAGGTTTTATGAAGCTTTTATTAATGATTTTAAGATGTATTGGCCATGTTCATGATTCACTATTCTTCTTTAAATGTGTTTTTTACTATGCTTTAGTTTGGTCATGCATACCACGTTTCATGTCCCTGTATAATCATGTTTCATGTTATGTTGCGTTTCTTCATACATAGTACATTCCATTTACTAGTGCATATTTGTGAGTGCATTGTCTTATAATGTAGGTTTGACGTTTCTCATTCTTCCGCTCGTGGCTAGATTCGGATTGTTATCTCTTGATTACAGATTGGTGACATACTCCGAGGACATGTCCTATAATGATTTAGCTTATCTTTCAGTTTTATGTCTTTTGTTTGTGACTGTGTATGTGGTGTATGGGTTACATCCCAACCACTCTTCTAATGTATTAAAAAAGTTTGTCAATACAGTTATGTTTCCGCTTTATGATTCAACTCTTTTATGATATGAGTCTGTTTTACCTAAACTCTTCTTTTATATCTTATATAGTGTTGTATGCATCTCAAGTGGCTTGTGTAGGGCCTTGCATGGTCTTATATGTCATGTCACGTCTAGGGTGTACTTTGGTTCATGACAGTAACCTTGTTCAATTAACGATAATCAATGCACACATGAAGTGAAAAATCTTTATTTCAAACAAACAAAACCGGAGAACCCCATGGTGAGATACTTGGTCTAATGAAACCCTTATCCAACAAATCTTTCAGCTAATCCTTCAACTTCGTGGAGCCATATGGTAAACAGGAATAGAGAAAGGTTACGTATCTGGAAGAAGGTTAATTCCAAAGTTAATCTCCTTTTCAGGAGGAACACCAGGAAGACATCGAGAAACACTTGTGGCAACTCATTAACAACATCGACTGATTCAAGAGTAGGGGTTCAGAATTCGTATCCCTAACCCGAAAGATATGATAAATGCAACCTTTGGAGATCATATTCCTAACCTTAGGCACGAGATAAACCAACATATAGACGTTGAATTTCCACCCTTCTATTCTAAGATAAGTTCGTTCAAACGGGTTCTACAATCAAAAGAAGCATAACAAGCATGAGTCCAATCTATACAAAGACTGACATCAAAATCCATCATGTCTAACTCTATAAGATCAACTAGGTGACTATATGGGAAACTAAGACCAGACACTTTCTATAGACCCGTTTAGTAACAGTAGAATTACCGATGGAGTAGAGACTGAGAAAGGTTCTAAAAGGATTTCAGACTTACATCAAACTTCATAGCCACGTAAGGAGTCACAAAAGACAATGTAGGGAGTGTATCAATCCATGCATAAACATCAATTGAAAAACTCATAGTATACCAAGACCATATCTCTAGAATCCTGATGATCCTGACGATTCTGAAGAGCCTGAATCATATTTTAATGCTGACTACTAGAATCATAAGAAGCATCGGGTGGCCAGAAGGAGCAATAGGTTGAGCTTGATGACCATCTCTACCCTTGGTAGCAAACAAAGTCCAGTCTCTCAATCTGTGATCAGTCTTACCACAACCATAGAAACTATCGATACTGGCTAAGCATCTCCCATATGACTCTTGCCACATATTTGGCAAGTGTGGGATGAATATCCACCAGAACCACCTCCTTGAGACTTAAGGTTAGACACTTTATCCTTGTTGAACCTCCAAATAGGTGCAATAGATAAAGTCAGAGCGGAGAACCTTTGTCGAAACTAAGAGTGACCACTTCCAGCATACCTCAAGTGAGAGAAATCTCCACTATCTGTTCTCTCCCTCTTGGTCTCTCTATCCCTCTCCTTAAGATTTTCCTCCTCGATTTGTTTAGAATGAGTCATCAACCTTGGTATGTCCATCTTCTTGATCAATATGGCAATTCTACGCTCTTTGATCACCATTTCGGAAACACCCGAAACAAACTTACTCATACAAACTCTAGAATCGACAACCATAGCAAGAGAATTTTTGGAAAATTGAGTGAACTTCAAAGAGTATTCCTTCACACTCATATTACCTTGCCTCAAGTTGATAAATTCTTGCACTTAAGCCTCCTTCATCTCAAGAAGAAAGAACCATTCAAGAAATACCTCTTTGAACTTGTCCCAATCCAAGGACCCACATCAATATCTTTTACATCCTTCAATTAAGCAAACCACACTTGAGCAACCCTTTTTAATTGATAAGTGGTCAAGTTTGCCTTTTCCACGAGAGTCACTCCCATAATATCCACAATCTTTTGAATCCCCTGAACAAACTCATGTATGGATCCTTATCCATTTTTAACCGTGGAATTTTGGAGGATTCACCCTTTTAAAGTCTCTAATCCTTGTTGTTAACATACCCGCATTTAGGTTCATGAGATGCTACCCCCAGGATGCGGACGCGGGACCTAGGATCACGAGTGACCCCAAGCTAACCCTGCTAGTATATCATAAGCATACTAAATAAACTGAAGTAAGAAAAGACTATGTGGAAGCTAAGTCATAAGATAAACTGAAATGAAATGATGGGGAATACCCATAACTATCTGAATATAAAAAAAATTAAAAGTTTAACAACAACTGAAAGGTCAAACTCAAATGCTAAAGCTGATTCTAACTATGTCTGAAATAAGCCTCTAACTAACTAGAAATGCTGGGACATGCCCCAACTAAATCTAGCAAATCCGAACATAAAGACTAAAAGCAAAAGAAACATGTATGTCGTCCTCGGAGAATGAGGACTCACCACTGGTACTGCTGAGCTGAAGATCGGGAACCGATTTATGCGTGATCTGAAAGCTAAGGACCTGAACCTACATCACGAGAAGATGAAGCGCAGAGTATACATCAATACTTGAAAAGTACTGAGCATGTAGGGTAGAATAAATCTGAATAATATACATAACTGAACAAAGCATATAACTGAGAAATGACATGAGATAAGCATGATACTATACTGAAAATACTGAACATGAACTAACAAATGCAATGACCAAGTTTATAACATGCTGAAACTGAATATTAAATTGTAACTAATAACCTGGTCAATGCAATAGAATCTGACTGTGGAGCTACTAATAACCGACATAAAACCACATGAGCTAAATGTGGAGTTTGATGTATACGCCCTATCGAGAGGACCCAGTATACCCTGTTAGAGATATAGAGGCATGACTGACGTGATCACTAAACTCATGCCACAGATGGGACTTATAACCTATGAGGGCACGTAGTTCTGGGACTTGAGGGTGACTGGCCCTAGTTTAACTCGGTATAAAGCCTTGTCACGACCCAGGAGTTCCCCCTAGATGTCACACGACGTACAAGACTCCGAAAAGCCTCATACAAGCCTCTTAGTATATCATGACATAATATAATAGGAAATGGTGCGGAAATTTAAAACTTTTTCTTTTATAATCAAAGTCTTTTATAAAGACAAGCGGAAGTCTACACTTTGTCTCAAACCATCTATAACCATTGAAACTAACACTTTGGGACGCAACCCATACAAAAGCTCTAAACATAAAATGAAAGACTTAAAGGACATAGTGGTCAAGCCCTCGAACACTATGAGGACTTACCAAACTTCTTCTTCTTGATCTACTATAATCCTAGCCACAAGGATGGAAGCCGGTATCTCCAAACCCTACACTTTAGGAAAAATGTAGAAAATATGGGTTAGTACAAAAATGCACTAAGTATGATAGCCATGCATAAAATCCTTGAAAACGTGCTAAAAAGGACACTTTTAGTGAAAAGCATGCATTTACCAAGTTTGAGATATATCATGCACTTTTAGTGTAAAAGCATAAGTCACATGCATATTCAACATATAAATCATTACAATATTAATATAATCATCTCATAAGTAATCCTAAGTTATAATTGTGCAATGTATAGATGAAGATCCCATAATACCATCTATACTAAGTACCACTTTTAGGATACCATAGTCATACTTACCATTCTATGTTCTCATATTTAGTTAATACTCATAGACAAGAAACATTCACATTTAATAATTCATGTCAATGAAAAAAACTCATAGCAACAATCCAAGTTAAGCATTCATCATTTCATAAGTCATTATACATTGAGGAACACACCATAACTACTTTTAAAGCCTACTTGTGCAATGCATGGATGAAGTCCTATACCCCTACCTACACTTCATATAACTTTTTGAGTAACCATAGTACATAACTCATATTCTTGTTCATAGTGGAAATTAGCCTTAACCGACATAGACCATGTGAGCTTAACATGGAATCCGGTGTCATGCCCCACACCAAAAAGAGGTGTCCTACTTGCCTAAGGTAGAACTAAAATGTATTAGCTTTTAGGTGGATCCAATAGCTAAATAACCTACCGGGGTACATAGTTTATGGGATAAGGAGATTGCTTCTAGAAACCCCAAGCTTACTTAATGGGGGAGCTTCCATCTCATGAGATTACCTTTAGAAACCCGGCCTTAACGAGAGAGCCTCTATCTCATTTTCATTATCCATTCGGTGCTAAGCATAATTCTCATGGAGTATTTATTGAATCCTAATTTGTTTCATTAGGATAGCTCATTAGATCATGCGTGAGAATAAACTTTCACAATCCATATCTTCATGTTAGATTCAATTAGGTGAGAACTGACTTTCAACCTTGAATCTTCATTATGTGAGAAAACCTTTCACATCATGTTCATTATGTGTTTATGAGAATAGCCTTTCAATCAACACAATATATTATCATAATCATGATCATGTACATTTCATGCATAGTCATGTGTAAGGGTGTATATGAGCTTAGCCTTTCAACAACACCATAGTTACATCATAATCATGTTCATGCATGTAGTGTGTGTGTGAGATTTTCCTTTCAATGACACAAACAACAATATCATCATCATCATAGACACCTCACTCTCAAAGTGTTCATAAAACATGTACATAATCTCACAATCATGCATAATTTTCATATCTTGTATTCAAGGATCATAGATCACATTAAATCAATACATCTAGAATTCACTACATTAGACATGGATATAATCATAGTTCAAGTAGTTCAATTACTAGATACATAATTTCATGTACTCATATTATAGGTCATGTGGGTAAAGTCATTCCACAATAATGCCATATACAATTCAACATAAATGATAGCTTCCCTCTTAAAGCCTTAACATCACTAGCTCATTTATATTAGCTTTTACCCTTAAAGCCCTAGAAATCATCTTCATACTACAAGTCTTACTCTCAAGCAATACCTCACATGATAATCATCTAAACCTCATTCTCAAGATAATCTAACCACAAGCTTCATTTTTAACCAATTATATTCATATCAGCATATTAACTCAATCTCAACACTACTAATCATGATTCATCATACATTCCTAGATTTCAAGGTATTTTAATCGCATTCTTCATTATTAGGTGATTCTAGTCATCAATCATTATAAAGGTTCAACTTCAAGATTTACTAGTCATGTTCCATCATTTATACTATAACCTAATTCAATTCATGTCTACAAGCTCCCATTCTTAAACAATTTCTACTCATGACATCAATTCTAGAAGATCATCTCTAAGTCTTCAATTTCCTTCTTTAAGGCACAAACCCACATTAGTTCAATTTCATCAATTAACCTAGGGTTAGCCATGGAAAACATGTAATATCATCATAATAACATAACTCAATACTAAATCAATCATAACATTCAATGATTTTATAACATTCTACTTACATAAATCAATACCCACACTTTAAGATTCAATTTGGAAGAATGGGGGATTTCATGTATTCTCGAGGAATTCATTATAAAAATAGTAGTAAATCTTCAATTTGATCATAACATATAGAAATTAAACCATTAAAATCGTTTTGAAGTGAATCCATGACTTGAAGTAAAATCCTAGCTTTTTGGGTAAACTTACAAGTTTTGATATTGAGTTTGGAGGGACTCCATGGATGAAAACTATCAATGGATCAAAGACTACCATACCTTAGGTGGATAATTGCGATGAATTTGAGGAGAAAATATGGATCCTTCAACCCTAGCTTCACCCTTCTTCTACTTCTTCTTTGGAGTTCTTGACAGAAAACTTTGGGGGAAAGTTGGTTATGAACTTGGGGTTTTGGGATTTATGAGGTGTATAAGTTAGTTAATGACTTAAAAAGTCTTATATAAGTCTATTAAAACAATATCAAATGACCCCATATCAAAATAACTAAAAGGGAAATTACCTAAAAACCCCTACACTTGGCCGAATTGAGGCAGCCTATAGGCATGACCCATGACCAAGCGCCACGGACCATGGGTGGGTCTACGGGGCGTGTTGCAGGTCCGCGGTTCATGGTATGCAGCTCCTCACCTTGGCCCTTGACCCACGACCACCTTCCACGAGGTGTGGATGGACCTACGCCCCGTATGTCCCATTCGTAGGTCACCTTTTTGGGCAGTTTTGGGGTTAGGCTTGAGGGTCCTCCTCAAGGACCCTTGGTTGGTCCTTAGGGAGGCATACCTTGATGTTTAACCCCTAAACCCCTCATCCTAAGTACGGGAAACCATTTTACGATTCTAACCCACATATCAAACTCTCAAACTCTCATGTAAGGCTCTAGTTTCACCTACTAGTTTTCGAGGTGTTACAAGCCTACTCCCAACTGAATATGTGAAATGTATAACGTACTGAAGTAACCTAGATAGCTCAATTACTGACATGTAAACTTTGAGAATGCAACAATTATAACTAATAATGTGACATTCGTAAACTAAAGCATGTATATCTAG
Organism: Solanum verrucosum; assembly: GCF_900185275.1. Classification (NCBI taxonomy): domain Eukaryota; kingdom Viridiplantae; phylum Streptophyta; class Magnoliopsida; order Solanales; family Solanaceae; genus Solanum; species Solanum verrucosum. The sequence goes on from NW_026020412.1 coordinate 577,555, forward strand.
TTAGACTGACCTAGCATGTGTAATTCATGAACTAAACAAATCTACACAACTAGGGTTCTGAATATCATGTAATAAAACTAAGCACCAATATGATAATCTGATTTGGATCATTCTAACAGCTAAAACCCAATAATTTCTAACATTCAAGAAACCCTAGGTCTAGATAATATTAAGAGAATCATGATTCTGACTGAAATCTAGGGACCTAATGGGTGAAAGGAACCCACTAGTGAAATCCCACATACCTGGTGATGAATTTCATAGAGAAATCTTTCGATTTCGGGACTGGAACTGACGGAACCTTGTTGCGTTCTTGAACTAGGGCTGCTCGACTTTCTCCTCTATTTTGCTCTAAGTTTCGCTTGATTTTGGTGAATAATTGATTAGGTTAGGTTCTAATTAGTTTACTAGGCTAAGACTGACCAAAACTACGTACTTTATGGGTTAAACGATGTAGTTTAGAGGTCCAACGCACAGGGAAAAGACCAAACGACCCCTGACTTAAAAACTATCGGGGTCACCAACGATCTGCCCTGGTGACCGTTGACGGGGTTTTGGGACTGACATCTGAGGGGTCTGATCCACGGCCCGTGGTCTGACCAACGGTCTGTGGGTCCGGTCATGGGTCGACCCTTAGACAGTTTTCTGGACCTTTTCTGGGAGGGGGTTGCAGGTGGTGACCCACAAACCACCAGGTCCGTGGGTGACAACCGTGGGTTGCACCTGCAACTTCTGGAAAATCTGCTGGTTTGGTCTGTTTAGGATACGGGGTGTTACATCTACCACCTCTCTATTAGCTTATGCGATCATAGTTTGAGCAAGCACTTGGAAAGCAACCCTAAACTCCGCATGAGACACTTGCTCGGCCAAAGGATCAATCGGATCTTAAAGAACTTCGGGTTCCACATTAAAGTTCCTTATCACATAAGCTCTTCTTGGAGGCATATAGCAAGAGTTAGAAGTAATCCTTTTACAGAGTTCAACTTTATCGCACGACTTTAGAGTAATTAAAGAAGTGAAGTTTCTTACATATCTCATAGCCTCCTATTCATAAATATGGTGCGCTTCACACACATGAATAAAATTCTAGCAAATGCGGCTTGTCAGAAACCTATGACTCTTTATAAACCGGGTTCTAATACCAAGTTTGCCATGACCCGATCTACCTCCTAGACGTGACATGACAAAAAGAATCCCGAAAGACTCTAAATAAGTCTCTTGACATAATCATGACACTAAGATAATAACATAATTAAAATAAAGTATAAAAGTGAAATATGAGTCTCAAAGCTACATCTCGTAAGATACCAAAATCAAAGTACAAAGACTGTAAAATGCAGAAATCTACTAAGGCTGACAACAAGCCTCTACTAATTATAGTTGTGACCAGGACAAACCCTAGCTCACGAATAGTCTAAAAACTTAAATGACATAAAGTAATAGAAGACATGTGTGTCAAGGTCCTCGAATCATAAGGACTCACTAAGAGCTAAGAAACATTGATCAATTTGATGCTAGCCATGACCAGATGGAGGAATGTCAGAACCTATATTATGAGACTATATATGCACACGAGATATATGTATCAATACTTGAAATATACTGAGTATGAAGAAAGATGCATGAGTATAAAACATGATAATGTGATAAATATGAAAACATAGTAATATATGACTAAGTAAAACAGATAAGTTGAAGTCATAAGGCATAAACATGATCAATGTAATACGTAGAAATCATAACATAAACTTAAATCATAATTCTGAGAGGAAGTCATAAACTATTGTGAAAGCTATATTTTTTTTTTGTGGGAGATACCGTTAACCGACATAAATCATGTGTGGCATAATATGAAGTCCAATGTACTACTCCCACACCGAAAAGAGAGTGTCCTACTTGCTAAGGTAAGAACCATGTTTTCTTAAGCTTAGGTGGATCATTAGCTAATGTCCAATCGGGACAAGTCCTATGGGTGCACGTAGTTATGGGACAAGGGGATTGCTACTAAAGAACTTTGTCTCTTCTAACTGGTGAGCCTCTATCCCAAAGTCCACTCGGTGCTAAGTAAACTCCAAACGGGAACAAACATAATCATATTATAATCATAGTACTTGAAATAGTAAGAATCCAGTAATACCAATTCAATCATAAACTTCATATCATAAAATAGTTCCTTCCAAAATCATGATTTCATATCATACTCAGAAAACACTTATCTAAAGCATCTAAATCATGGTCATCTTTTCATTAAGAGAATACTTTAACACCGAAAAGAGAGTGTCCTACTTGCCAAGGTAAGGACCACGCTTTCTTAAGCTTAGGTGGATCCATTAGCTAATGTCCAATCGGGACAAGTCCTATAGGTGCACGCAGTTATGGGACAAGGGGATTGCTACTAAAGAACTCTGTCTCTACTAAATGGTGAGCCTCCATCCCAAAGTCCACTCGGTGCTAAGTAAACTCCAAACGGGAACAAACATAATCATATTATAATCATAATACTTGAAATAGTAAGAATCCAGTAATACCAATTCAATCATAAACTTCATATCATAAAATAGTTCCTTCCAAAATCATGATTTCATATCATACTCAGAAGACACTTATCTAAAACATCTAAATCATGATCATCATTTCATAAAGAGAATACTTCAATTGGAAGCAACATTTTCGTAAAACACATTGACACTTTCTAAAAGCATCCTTGATTTATAAATTTCATAATTCATAAGACGTGCATAAATCTCAAAACTCAGTTCATAATCATGAAGTATTCATATAGCACAGGTTTATGACAAAATCATTAAAAACATGTAATTATGATCAACTCATGCATAATAAAATCAATTATGAAGAAGAAACTCAGTTACAATTGAACCTGTAAAGAATCATGCAAACCCTAAAAATTTGGGTAGGAATCATAAAAGAGAAATATGTTTTTTTGTTCTCAGTGGATGGAAAGGGATCCATTGATGAATTTCCCATATACCTTGATGAATCCTAGCTTTGTGATTGGAAGAGGAGACTTGAAGCTTGAAGAACCCTAATTTACCTTGAGAGAATCCTTGGAGAAGAAGACTTGAGAGCTTTCGGGGTGCTGAGAGAATGACAGGGAATGAGATAATTTTGAAGTGTAAAATTAGTTATAGGGATTAGAAATAGTCTAGAAATGATGTAGTTTATGAATTAAATAGGTAGGAAAAGACCAAATAACCATAAGCTAAAATTGTCAGAGTAACTCTATGAACCCATTTATGGTCCGTACAATGGACTACAGAACGTACTGGTCATTCGTAGACAACTTTACACCGGAGACCACACTTTTTGAACTTGAACCACAAACACGCTTCTATGAGCCGTCAATCCTTCCACGCATCGTAATTCCTCTCGTACAACTCAAGTCAATAATTTCACCCAAGTATGATCCATCCTATAGGAGCCACCTTTTTATGACACGTACAAGTGTCTACATGCCATCCTATTGTTCTGTAGAAACATTTCAGAGACTTGATCAATTTTCAATTTCTAGGGCTCATTCCATGATTGGTTCATGCGGCTCGTACAACCTTCCATGGTCCATGCAAGGGCTTGTAGAACTAGTGCACCAACAACGTTTCTGTATTTTTCTATCCAACTCAAATTTCTAATTTTTGAGGTATTATAATTAGGTAAATTGATTTTAAAAGAAAAGAAACACGAATATGGTTATTAAAATTAATATTTTTATCAGAAATATAACATGATCAAAAGAATAATAATAATGATATATTTATCAAGATAGAGACATATTTGACCCATTAGGTAACAATAGAAATATTTTTGAATCGAATTATTAGCAATAAGGATATTTTTAGACCAAACTATTGATAAAAAATCCATTTTAGATCAAATTATTAGCTAAGAATATTATTTTTCAGTTTCACAAAGTTCAAAAGCATCTAATCCTTGTCCATATTTTTTGTAATGTTATTAATTAATTTGTTGAGAGGGCGGAAATTAATTTGTATGTTGCCCTCTAAGTAGAAAATAGGCAGACTAAACTAGCATGTTTGGATTGACTTATTTTAAATATTTCAAGGTATTTTTTAGTGTTTGAATATAATAATAAAATATTTTTAAGCACATATATTAAAGTCAAAAAGAAAAAAACTATATCAGTCAAAAATCATAAGTTAAAATTATAACTTATACTATTTTTTTTGGTTTCCCACGAAAAGTGCCACAAAGTCGAAAGTCCCACAGAATCGACTTTGTACCCAGGGAGATTCGAACCTGAGACCTCTACTTAAGGATGAAGGACTACTTACCATTCCACCATAATCCTTTTTGGTAATAACTTATACTCTCTCTTATTATATAAGAGGAGTTGTTGCACTTAGCAAGCACCAGCTTGTCGACATGTGTGCGCCTAGAATTGTTGTTGAATTAAAGGGATATAAGTGGGAGTTGTTGCACTTGGGAAACACCATCTCGTCGACATGTGTGCTACTTGGAATTGTCATTGAATTAGAGGGATATAAGAGGGAGTTGTTGCACTGCAAGAACTAGCATGTCGATATGTGTGCTACTTGAAATTGTCATTGAATTAGAGAGATATAAGAGAGAGTTGTTGCACTTAGCAAGAACCAACCCGTCGACATGTGTGCTACTTGTAATTTTTATTGAATTCGAGGGATATAGTATGTAGTTATTGCAATTAGCAAGCACCAACCCATCAACATGTTTGCTACTTTGAATTGTCATTGAATTTAAGGGATATAAGAGGGAGTTGTTGTACTTAGCAAGCACCAACAGTCGACATGTATGCTACTTGGAATTGTCATTGAATTAAGGGATATAAGAGAGAGTTGTTGCAATTAGCAAGAACCAATCCATCGATATGTGTTATTTGAAATTGTCATTGAATTAGAGGAATATAAGAGAGAGTTTTTGCACTTAGCAAACATCAGTGTTGACATGTGTGTTACTTGGAATTGTCATTGAATTAGGTAGAAAGATATAAGAGGGAGTTCTTGCACTTAACAAGCACCAACCCGTTGACATGTGTGCTACTTGAAATTGTCATTGAATTTAAATGGATATATGAGAGAGTTGTTGCACTTAGCAAGCACCAGCATGCCAACATGTGTACTTGAAATTGTCATTGAATTAAAGGGATTTAAGATGAGGGTTTTGTCACTTAGCAAGCTCCAGCACGTCGACGTGTGTGCTACTTGAAATTGTCATTGAATTTAGATGGATATGAGAGAGATAGTTGTTGCACTTAACAAGCACTAGCTCGTCAACATGTGTGCTACTTAGAATTTTCATTGAATTAGAGGATATAAGATGGGGTTGTTGCACTTAGAAGAACCAGTCCATCGATGTGTGTGCTACTTGAAATTGTTATTGAATTAAAGGTATTTTTTTTTCATTTCAAGCTCTATACTGTATAGCTAAATGTTGTGATGGCGTTGTACTAATTGTTACATTATTTGTACTTTCTCCCTTATGGACAAAAATATGCAACATATGTGGTTTCCTCCTGCTTATACCTGGCCCCACCTGCATTCATGTCACACGTGATTGACAACAAATGTAGGCATGACATGTAGCCACCTATTTCCACCACGTCAGTTGTAGATAAATTAACCATATCATATCCAACTCTCTATTTGACTTTACCATTTAATTACTTCAATTTCAATTAAGTCAAATTAGTGTTTACCTTGTCCATTTTACATGTTCATTATTTCAGAAGTATATTTTTATGTTTTATTTTAATTTAATTAGTATATAATTTATCCAAACTTATATAACCTATTTTAGCTATAACTTTTTATTTTTAATTTATATCCTTTAATTATAGCTTTATTACTTCAAATGTCCTTAATATTTGTGTAAATTTTATATCTATTTTGACTAAAAAAATCAACGACCGGTGAAGAAAAATACTTTAATTATGAATATTCCAATGAGTCTCTTCACATTAGATTTGTGAGGAAAAAGAATGAGATGATTTTTAAAATAGAATTTTAAAATCATTTAATTATTCAGTTAAAGTTCATCAATATTAATACTTATTATCAAAAATATATATAATTTTATATTTTTCACTAAATAAATGATTTAAAATAATTTAATTAACACCATTTAAACAATAAATTTATCGATAACTATTGGCCCGTGACTGCAGGGTTCTTCATAACTAGTTTTTTTTTATTAATAAGGAGTAATTTATTTTTATTTAATATTTTGGTTTTGATGTATATATAATATATAATAATTAATAAAAGAGAAAAGAGGACTTCTACAGAGAGAGTGAGAAAACAAAAGGCTGTTGTTGGGATCCCATCTTCCTTAACTTCCAATCCCAGCTTCCTTTTCTTCCTCCACCCACCACCACCACCACCGATACCGCCACGCGCCGCCGTTGACGATCCAAATTCCCACCGTATACTTTTCCCACATATATCAATTATGTCGATCAACATGAAAACTCTAACCCAAGCCTTCGCCAAAGCCTCAGCTAAAGCCTCAGCGGTGATCGAGAAAACGGTTCAAACCACCGTACAAGAAGTTTCTGGTTTACCCAGAGCTTTACAAGACTACGATCTCTTAGATCAGATCGGGTCAGCCGGACCGGGCCTAGCGTGGAAGTTGTACTCGGCCAAGGCCCGAGATGGCCATGCCGTGTACCCAAACGTTTGTGTTTGGCTTCTTGATAAGCGAGCTCTTTCCGAGGCACGACAACGAGCAGGGCTATCCAAAACTGCTGAAGACTCCTTTTTTGACATCATTCGGGCTGATGCCGCCCGGCTGGTGAGGTTGAGACATCCTGGTGTTGTTCATGTAGTGCAGGCACTTGATGAGAGTAAAAATGGTATGGCTATGGTTACAGAACCCTTGTTCGCTTCGGCTGCTAATGCTTTGGGGGATTTGGAGAATATTGAGAAAGTTCCTAAGGAGCTTAAAGGAATGGTAATCACGTTATTCTGACTGTCTTTTGGATAATTGTGTAATTAACTGCATATTTCTTTGAATTTTTCATGGCAAGTTTGGATTTTAATAGTGATTGTGATGATTTGAGGTGGTTTAAGTGTGTCATTTTATTTTTGAGGTAATTGTGGTTTTATCACTAGAAAAGAAGGAAAAAAAAGGGAAGAGAGAAATTAGATAGTAATTAGTATATTATCGTGTTGTGGCGGTGTGATCTAATTAACGTTTTGTGTCATTTCCTTAGTTGATACTTCACTTTTACTTATTTAGATAGTTCACTTTGGGTTTATGGGTGCCATTTACTAACTTATGTAGTAGATGTAAGGTTGACTCTGACAGCTACCGCCTACTAGGGATGGTTTGTATTAGACTATCATAAATAGTTAGTTGTAAAATTCACTGCCAAGGCTATTAGGGACTCATTGTATTAGACCAAAAGGTTTTCCTTGCTCTTTTAAGGTCCATAAATTTTTAGTTTTGGCTATCCGATCTTTCTTGGCAAGTTTGAAGTTTTTTTGAGTTTTGTTGATCTTTACATGGGTTTTTGAGTTACATTGTGGTTTTATCACAGAAAGAAAGAAAAAAGTGAAAAGAACAAGTGGGTTAGTAGTATAGATTTTCGAGTTGCAATAATGTGATGATAACAACTATCTCTCAACCACACCCAAGGGCGCGACCTAATGGTCAATGAAGTGGTGAGGTCTCAGGTCTAAATGCGATTTCTTCCCATTTGTCCTAGCTTTGATGGACAGAGTTACCTGGTATCTGTTGCGGGTGAGAAGTAGCAGGTATCCTATGGAATTAGTCAAGGTGCGCATAAGCGGATCCAGACACCACTCTTATAAATAAAAAGAAGAAGCTCTCTCAACTACTTTGGGATTGATGTGTAGTTAATTGAGCGAATAAATATGATGGTAACTCGGTTTCATTTCCTTAGTAACTGATTAAAAAAAGCTGGATTATTTGAGTGCCTAGACTGATACACCAATCAAGACCAGTACTGTCAAAAAAAGTACTCCCTCTGTTCCAATTTATATGATACACTTTCCTGTTTAGTCAGTCCCATCAGGAATGACACATTTAAATATTTAATGACACTATCGGTATTTTACCAATGTTGGGTCCCATTTATTTGACAAAAAGTCCATAAAACTGTACTTCTCTATGGAAAATTCTTTACTTTAAGGGTAGTTTTGGAACATTGCAAGTTCTTCCATAAATTGAGATGGAGGGAGTAGCAAAAATCACAAGAGAAAGCAAATTTCACACAAAGTTGGGAAATAGTTTGCACAGTTCAACAAGTTCTTACTCTACTACTACATGGCCCAATCATACTAAAAAGAAGAGTTTGATCCTAGCTCAGAAGGAACTCTAGCTATGTGTCATTTTCATAGTAGATGTTATACATTCTTTTAGGTTTATGTGTGCAATATACAAACTTTACTTTAGATGTAGATTGACTCCGGCCATACGGGACTATTATCATTGGACAAAATTTTTAGATTTACTAACTCAAGATGTCAGATTGACTCTGAAAGCTAGAGGTGGTTTGTATTAGACCAAAAGGGATGTTTAAGTAGTTGATTGGAAGATCTACTTTCAAAGCTGCTAGAAAAAAAAGTTACGAGGGATGGGTTGTATCAGACAAAAGATTTTCCTTGCTTGTCTGATGTCATTAAAATTTTGATTTTGGCTTTTGCGGCACATATGTTCTGTCTAGCTGGGTAACAACGTTTGCATCACTGCTTCTCTTTTAAAAGAATCTCACTATATAGAGCTAGAATGTGGTCATAGGTTGTAATTGCTTGGAGAGATTTAGTGGAGAGAAGGTTTCAATTTAGCTTTAAGGAATTTATCTTAGTGGTGCTTGTAACAGTGTCCTTGTCATCAGTATCTATAAAGAACACGTATTGTCATGAGCACATGATACACGTCTTCATCCTGTGCATATGGTTATCACAATTGTATGTGATGATTCCAGATGTTGGAGTCAACATTGATGTGGAGATTCCTCTTCACCTATCACCACAGGTCATTGTCATCTCCTATGGACAAAGAAGTTCTTGTTGGTGGCAAAATGGGAAAGACACAATTTGGACAAAGAAGTTCTTGTTGGTTGCAAAATGGGAAAGACACAATTTAAGGAGTATTTGAGTTTTTGGGAGACTTATGTCTCACTGTAGGTATAAGCATGTAATTTTGAGAACACCTAATTTTGCCTCAAAAGACAAATTATTAGTTGTGGAATGAATTGGCCTGAATAGAGCACAAGAATATTGAAGGATTCATATAATTGGCATTGATTAGCTTGGGATTGAGTATATATGATGTGTATATATTGACTTTGTTATATACATTGGATTTGGATCACACTGTAAAATACTAAACAAAGAAAAAATATGTGAGGATGCTATAGTCAGAGGTGGAGCCAAAGGTTTGTGGGTTCTAAATTTTAAGAAAAGGCAGTGAACTCAAGCTAATATGTAATAACCAAAACGAACTAACAAATAAATTACCAATATTTAATATACATGTAAACAAATGATGAACTAAACACTATATAGTATATAAACACTATCATTACAAAATTGAACGAATATCGATCATATAAACTTTTGCTAAAGATCTTGATAATCACCAAAATTACAAATTGCACTTCGAATTGTATGTTTCACTGTGATTATCTTATAATTCGTTATGATTTTTCTAGGTTCAATTTTTTTTTTTTAAAGTCACAAAATTATCACTTGTCTGCAAATTATCACAATGATGAAATCACAACTCACAAAATGAGTCATAAAGCTTGTTGAAAGAAAAGCACAAAGGAAGCTTCTCAAACACCTAATGTGCATTATGCATACTAAATAAATTGATAGAAAAATAATGGAGGAGTGGAGTCTCTCATATAAACATATGCAATAGTAAGTAGTAGAGTTACTTCTTAGTCTAGTCCAATTAATTATTTTTACCCTTAACACAAACACATTAAACAAAAACGAAAATACTTGTAGAACCAAGAATATGTCAGTATTGAAACTTCTTTAATTGTACATAATCTTAAAGTAATTTATTTACAAAATATATCCTTAAGATTGTATATGGTATAGTACATATTTTTGTCGGGGATTTTGGCGATAAAATTTTAGAAGTAAAACAGGAAAAATTGACTATAAATGATCAAAATATGAGACATTCATAGAATCAATGATTAGAAATCAACTTTTCATTAAATTACTACACATTATAGTAGGCAAATAAATTAAAAAATAATAAGAGGAAGAGAGGAGAAAAGAAAATATGTATAGGAAAAAATTGAGGCAGGTGAGGTTCGATCCCATATTTCACAAAGTTGAGGACTTTGATTGCCTGTCAATTACCACCGAACCAATACTTCTGTTTGTTTGTGGGTTTACACCTAAACAACTATGGATATTTACTGATTTTTCTAGTACAAATACCAAGTCTATACAAAAGCTATTGGGTTCGTCCGAACCCCCACGTAAAACTTTAGCTCTTCCCCTAGCTATAGTTGCTCTTTTTTAAAGTAAAAGAGGTATTGTATTGACATTGGGAAACCAATGGGGAAGCCAGCTCTGTTGAAACAAAAAAGTGTATACCTGTTTGGCATCAGCTATGCCTAGAATCTAGAACATCTCGTGTGGAGCTGGAAATGCGGAGCTGGACTGGCTACGGAGCATAGAGCAGGAAAATGTCTCCAGTTGTCATGTGAACCTGATAGAAGGAAAGGAACCTTAGAGCTTTTGAAGGCCCATAAATTTAAAAAGAAGAAGAAGAAAAAGGACACATATCACTCCTGCGTGTATTGATGAGGATAGGGTTTCTTGAGAATTATAGATTTGTAGAACTTTCCTTGTTTATCTTTCGTATTCTGGGATCACCTTTTGCTAGTAAAATTTCATTTGCTTATCAAAAGAAAAAGAGTATAGTTAAGGGATTGTCAACTCTGGAAGATATGAAAAAAATAGTTGTTAGAAGTTCTCTAACATACTGGTAGTATACAAAATAATAAACCATGTTTTAGGTTCTCACAACAAGTGTAATCTCACAAAGTGGATTCAGAGCCTGCATTTTAGGCTCTCACCCCATCAAAAATATTTTTGCGGCTCTCAATAACTCCGCTATATATAAAACCAAATATTTCTTAACTACCTGGAAAGGGTGATAAAACAAGTAATTGGTGATTGAGTAGATGGAGTCTTGCAGCAACTCCCTTATGTTTAGAAGCCTAAGCTTCTGATAGGTGACTGTATTAATCATTTCATGTCCTTCATTCACGCCATCTGTGAGGATTGTGTGAGTGTACATACTTGAGTTTTACTTGCAAATTTAGATTTTTAAGGAACACTGAATTTGGTACGTTTGTGTAATAAAAGATGCAAATATCACCTTGTGTCTCTTGTGAACTGTGATTTAGCACTCGGTCATACTGGGTACTTTCCTGATGCCATCTTGCTTCATGCAGGAAATGGGGTTGCTTGAGGTTAAACATGGTTTGCTCCAAATTGCAGAAACCTTGGATTTCCTCCACAGCAATGCTCGTCTAATTCATCGGTCTATATCACCTGAGGTATTTTTTTCTCATTTTCTAACTATTTATGTCATTACCTTGGTGTGGGTAATGCATTGCTATCATGCATATTATTGATATGAAACCTTCCATTTCTCAACTGAATATACATTTAAAGTACAAATATAGAGATGACCAAGGTCGTGAGATACTGTTGCCAAATATATCCTATATCGGTAGCGAAGTGTTTCTTTTGTTGTTCGGTGCACTAGAAGAGGAGGAAAGAAGCTCTTTCTAGAGCTTGTATACTATTCACAACTCATTTCGTATTGTCCCTACTGTGAAATGTTAATTGTTCATTATTATGTTCTCCTATTTGTCCCTTTTCCTCTTAACACTATGTTATCATATCTAATTGTTAAGGTATTATTCTCAATCATATTTCTAGTGATTAAGTGTGGCCTCTTGGTTTAGGAAAGAAATACAGCAAGGTTATATTATGTTAGTTAAATGCTATGGTAGGTCATGTAGCTAAAGATTACCTGGCAGCAGTGTTGTGAAAGCAGTAAGCGAGGCGAGACTTAGCAGGTAGCGCTTCTAGGGTGTGAGGCGACATGACTTCAATGAAGCGGTCGCTTCTTGGACAGATGCGTGAAGCATAGGGATGGCAATGGTGCGGGTGTGGTGCGGGGCAAACCCGCATAAACCCGCAATGACTTTACTCCGCCCCACATAGCATAATTTTTTATTTTTCCCCGCCCCACCCCGCCCCGCATATACCCGCCCCGCAAAACTTCAACATAACAGTACACGTGCTTAATTTTGACACTTAACTTAAGTAAAACAATGCTGTAATTTATTAAGTTTTTCATACACTTTAGTTTCTCATTTAAGAATCTGCTACATTACTTTCTAACACCATGACTATGAAGGTAAATAATAAAATATATAGCCTAGTCAGCATACAAATTAATTAGAATCAGAATTCATCACAAGTGATGCATCGTTTTACTTGATAAAATATTGTATAAATACTAGAGACAAAAGATAGGCATAATAAACTTAGAAATTCAGTGTCAACTGTCAACTGATTTGCATCTGCTATTCGCCCAATTTAGTTTAACTTCAAAAGAAAAATAAACCCTAACCCGTGCCAGCCCTGCCCCACATGGTTTCCTAAAAAAATATTTTGTACCCGCCCCGCTTTGCCCCACCCCCGCAAAACATTAACCCGCACTGCCCTGCAAACACTATAACCCGCCCCGCTTTGCAACCGCCCCTCCCCGTTGCCATCCCTAGTGAAGCAGATGAAGTGATTGCTTCATATGTGTTTTTAAAAAGAGTCTATTTTCTTGGAAGAAAAAAGAAAGTAGGGGGCCTATTTTTTTTTTTCTCTTAAGAAAAGGAACTTTTAGATTAGTTTGCTGTGAAAGGAAATTTCATCTGCTTCCATTCCATCACTGGTAGGGGTTAGAAATTTGCTCCAGGTAATTTGTTTTCTTTCTCCTTCTTCCTTCTCTTTTCTGCTGGCAGCTGCGTTTCTGGCTCCTCCTCCTTCTCGCTGTCCAATTTCGTTCGCCCTAGCTTCTAGGGTTTCTTGTTCCCATCGTTCTTTGTTCTAAAACTATTTTTGTTTTGTTACTTTCTCTGTTTTTCTTTTTTCAATTCTGTTAGTTTTGTTTTATTTGAAGCCAGCTTATAATTTGAAAGACTTGCTTATATACATATATAGACACACATATATTTGACTTCTTACTTTAAGTTTTTAAATTGAAAGATTTACTTATATATATTTATTTCTGCTGAGTTCTTGTTTATTTGGTTATTCTATTTATTTGTGCAAGATTTATGTTCATATATTTTTAAAATTGCTTCATTTCGATGAAGTGAGTGCTACTAAGCTTCTCATTTCTTGCTTAAAGCGGTAGGGGCCCTTGTCACCTTTTTCCACTTCTCGTTTTAAAAAACACAGTCAGACAGGATCTGGCGGGGGAAGTGGGGGATTGGGTAGAATTAATTGGAAATGTATAAGTTTTTGTGTAAAAAAAGGATCTTCCTGCACTCCAGTACAACCTATGTACTGTTCTGCAGAAATAGAAACAATTACCACTTTCAAAAAAAATAATTCTACAGCTCAGTAATTTTTTTGGTTCTGGGCTTGATCATCTATACAATGTTACCTTAATAAAAAAAACACAGTCAGACAGAGCTTGTGTTGCACCCAAGGTGTGGCCTTAGTGGTCAATGAGTTGGGTATAAATTTTGGAGACGAGGTTCAAATTCTAGTAGACACAAAAAACACTGATATTTTTCCATTTGCCTAAGTAGCCTTGGTAGGCAGTGACCCGATATTTGTGCTAGTGGGAGGTAGTAGGTGCTGATGGAATAGTCAAGGGCGCGCCAGCTAGCACACACACCACTGTTATAACAAAAAGAAAATAGAGGTTGTGTTGTGCATTCAAAAAAGGGAAATTTATGTTTGAAGAAGTAAATTGTTTTACTAGCATAAGGGTTAAGAGTAATGGTAGACTTTGTTTTGCTTTTTTTGAGAAATAAACAATGGTGCTGATGACTGCAAGGTTGGCCATTTAAGATGTTTTGGAGGCTAATGGAGTCTATTAGGGATTTCTTGCAGAGTTATGTGGAGGATTACCATAAATGTTATGCTAGTACCATTCTTGTATTCCGCCAGTTTCCTTTTTTGTGATACACTTTCTTTTTTGGTCTGCTCCAAAAGTGACCTTTTTACATTTAGAAAATAATTGAAACTTTAAACTTTTCATTTTACCCTTAATGAGATGATTTGTGTTACACAAATGTGTATGACTTGTTTTAGACCACAAATCCTTATTTCCTTTTTAAACTCTCTATGCAGTCAAACACCGTCACATAAAATGAGATGAAGGGTCTTCTAGAGCAGTATAATAATCTAATTCCCTTATTTAATCGTCCTTGGGGGGAGAATGGGTTCTTGCATATATAACTGCAAGTTTGTCAAATGAAATGACTTTTTTTCTTCTTGTTGTGATAAGTCTTGCTTTTTGAAACTGGTAACTACTGTACAATAATAAATATATATAGCAAAACAATACATTAGTTGTACTGAAACCATATTGATGCATGTACTCAAGGCACTAAACTTATCTAACTTTATATTGAATCTAGGACATCAATAATAGACTTAGTGTCATTTAAATATATCTGTTTACACCAAAAACACAGGAGCATGGGAGACAATTCAATTTGATTATTTGCATACAATTCTCTGTACCCTCAAAGCATCTTGAATTTCTTTTCTTTGTTCCAAATTGTCCACCAGATGCAAGCAGGGACCTTTTCCCTTCTATTCCTGTTATTTGGCAGTGTTCCACCTTCCTCCCAACTCTGTAAAGCTTCTGTGATCTTCCCAGGCATAATGAAAATTCTCCATAGTTGTTCTGTCACCCTGCAATGTAGGAATAGATGGTTAACTGTCTCTGCTTTAACTCCACACAAAAAGCATCTGGAGCACATTGTGATCTTTCTTCTCATTAAATTGTCCTGAGTGAGGACAATTTCCTTCGCCAAAATCCACACAAAATGAGCTACTTTGTGTGAGATATTAGTCTCCTAATATGCTTCCAAAGCCAAATATCGATCTGCTGATTAGACTGGTTCATCTGCGTTCACTTTGAAAGGACCACTGTTGTTACCTTGCCACCCCAATACATCTTCCCCTGCCTGGAACCCACTGAATTGTTCAAGAATGCTGTAAAATTTTGTACCCTGTCCATCTCTCAGTCATTGAGTTGTCTTCTAAATATAAGATCCCATCCTTGAGGTGTCCACATTTCTGCTAGTTTCCTCTGTTGGTGAATAACCAGATTGAAAATCTTTGGATATTGCTTTTTCTGATTTCTATTTCATGCCAGTTGTCCTCCCAGAAGCTAGTTTTGTTACCGTCATGGACTTTAATCTTTGTATTGCTCTTTAGTTCACTCCAAATGCCCTAATAGATCTCCATAAGCTAACCCCATATGGTGTAGTAACTTCTTTAGTCATCCATTTGTTTTCCTCATATTTTGCATTTATGACTTTACCCCATAAAACCTAACTTACATTTGAAAGTGCCATTTAATTTTCAGTACTTTGTTGTGAATGTTCAGGTTCCTGTATCCTAGTCCCCCATATTTCTTTCCAATAGTAAGAGTTTTCCATGTGACTAAATGGTACCCTCCCTTTTCTTCGTTACCCTACCACAAAAATTTCTCCTATACTGTACAACCTTTTGATGACCCCTAATGGAATTGAGAACAAAGACATCATGTATGTAGGAAGAGCATCTAAAACTAAGTTAATTTGTGTCGATCTACCAATCAAAGATAAGTAATGTGTCTTCATCTGGCCAATTTCTTCTCACATTTTTCAATGACACTATCCCATATTCCTTTGGAAGTAGATTTAGCTCCCAAAGGCAATCATAGGTAAATAGTTGGTGAAACACCAACTTTTCCACCTTAATTTCCCCAAAGTGTTCCATCTTTTGGACTTTGTTAATAGTAAATAGAAGACTTTTCTGCTAATTAAGGCGTAGACTAGATACTCCTTCAAACACGACTAGCATCACCCATAAGTACCTCAATTGGTCTTCTTTTGCATCACAAAAAACAGGGTGTCATCAACATACTGAAGATGTCACTTTCGTACTACCCCTACAACTTTTAGTCATTACGAAACCTTGAATCCACCCATTTTGATAGGAAGTGTCCTTATGCCTCATTTATTTTCATTAAGAGTAAGACATTTGAATGTGAATGAATATCAAAATGATTAAGATGTTGTCTCTAGATATGAACACCAAATGATTAAGATTGTTTGTTTTTCAACATTTGAATGCGCATAATTTTCTTATTTGTAAACATAGTAAATATACAAATCAAATAAAAAAAGTAGTTAAATATTAAAAAATATAAATTTTGATAAAATAATATCATTATTTGATTAAAAAATATGAAACATTTCTGTTTGCTAGTAATGGTGGATATGTTTTGTGGTGGTAGTGGTGGTTGGTGATGTAGTGACTGGTATGATGGTGGCGGTTGGCAGTGGTGGTGGTGCCTATGATGGTGAAGTTGGTTATTGTTAGTAGTTGTTGGTGTTGATGGTGGTGGCTTAAGTATATGTTGTGGTTGACGATGTGTTGGTGGTAGTTGGCGGTAGTGCTGGTTGATGGTGGAGGTGGTTGTAGTAGGAATCGGTTGAAGTGATGGTAGTGGCTGATAGTCATGGTGACGGTGGTGGCGAAGGTGACGGTGGTGGCGATAGTGGATATAATTATAATAATGGAGGTGGAAGAATGAAGGTGGTAGTGATTGACGTTGGTGGTTGGCAGTGGTGGTGATTGTGAAGACAGAGGTGGTTGATGATTGGCGTCGACAATGGTGGTGGTGATTGTGATGACAAAGGTGTTAGTGGTGGTGGGCTGGTAATTGTGGATACAATGGTGGTGAAAATTATCCACACAAATATCTCTTAATGATATTAAGATTTTGTTCAAGATATTAATGATCAAGACCTATTCCGACCAAATAAGTCCTTAAATCTTAATGTAAACAAATGTACTTAATGACTTAAGGTCTGAACCATTCAAATAGTGCAAACAAATGAGTCCTTAATATGCTTTGTAATCTTCCAATAGCAAGAACGGGAAGCTTCTTGGCACAAATTTTAGATTGTTATGGTTTAGATGTCACGGTCATGTCTTTCTACACCTGGAAAATGACAGGTCATTACTCACTTGTGTTATAAAAAAAATGTTTCTTTTAAGGAAAACAAGTTGGAATTTATACCTTGTGTTGGGATGACAAATTGAAAATTGATTTTCCATAGCTAATTACTTTTGCAGACTATTCTCATCACTTCAAATGGAGCTTGGAAACTTGGTGGTTTTGGTTTTACCATATCAGTGGATCAAGCAGCTGATTTATCCAACATGCAGGCTTTCCATTATGCTGTGAGTAAATAATTGCTTGGAATTTTAAATGTTGCCATTCTCAAAAAAATAATTCTAGGATTTGGGAGTTCATGTTTTATTTGACTTGAACTTACTATGCTTCATCAAGTAAAACAAAACTTACTGTTTGACATGGCTTGTATTTTTCCATGGATTCATTATTTCCGTTATTTCCTTTTTAATACTGCTTTTTAATGTTATTTACCTTGAGCCGAGGGTCTATCGGAAACAACCTCTCTACCTCAAAGGTAGAGGTAAGGTCAGCGTGCACTCTATCCTCTCCATACCCCACTTGGTGGGGTTATATTGGGTATGTTGTTGAACTTACTGTGCTTTTGGAGAACCTGCTTTTCTTAGTTCACATGTTAAAATTCCTCTGTATTGCAAAACTTACCATCAATGCAGCTGCGAACACGGTGATGACACTATCTATACTGTTAACTACTCCTAAGAGGTTGTTTATGGAATTCTCTATGAACTGACTATGATGCTCGTGGTGTTCAGAAAAAAAAGCTGGGGATTTTTGAAGTTAAATGTGAACGTGGGGTGGGTTAGTACGTAGTTCATTTTCTTTCCAGTTGTGTTATGTTTGTCAAGTGCTGATGTGTTCTTTTCTATGTACATTGTAAAGCCTAGACCTCAAATATGACAAGAAGATTTTTCAAACATCATGGCATGCTATCATGTCTCTCATCATAGTACATATGGGCCACTATTTTGTTGTGCTTTGATCAAGTTGATATGGAAATTTCTGTTTTTACCTTGTTTTTAAGGAAACAAATATTGTTTGAAATGCAGTAACTTAGAGCTTAGTAGGCATTTGGCCATAGGATTTGGGACCCCAATTTCAAGTTATGGTTTGAAATTAGTGTTTGTTTATGAAATCTGCACAAAAATTGAACTTCAATTTCAAATTAGATTCTCCAAAATGTAGGATTTCAAATTGTGATTTCAAAAATCCGTCTACGCCCTTTGGACCAATCACAACCTACTAAACTCGGTGGATAATGGGTCCTGCCCCTCTACCCTTCTCCACTTAAATACCAGGTTTCGCTTTGCGTGGTGTGGGGCTTGAACCTGCGACCTAAGCCACAAATCCTCCACGTTTTGCCACTCGAGCTAGGCCTTGGGGGCACCCATAAATTTATATTTTGTAAAAAAAAAGCGCATTATTTTAAATTTTGCAAAAGAATAGACTCATGCTCGATGTGAAGATTGTTTGTACCATGTGAATAGTTATATTATAGAATAGGCTTAAGTCATCAGCGGCCCCTTAAAGTTGTCCGCATAATTCACTTAGACACCTCAACTAAGACTAGTACCTATTGAACACTTTTATCAATATAAAAATTGTTCCTATTAGACATTTTTTGATAATCAGCAAAATATATGAAGAGTGTGTGATACACTTGCGGTGACATGGCAAAACGGCTAATTAAAAAATAACATGTGGCACTGGGCCCCGAAATTATAAAAAAAAAAATTTATTTAAAATTATTTCAAACACTTTTTATATCTAATTTTTTTAAAAAGAAAAAGAAAAAAATGAAAATGTCAACCTATTCTACCCAACCCCACCCCTACCCACCCCCCTTTCATCTTCATCTTCTTCCCAAAACACATTCTTTCTCAAATAACAAAACCTAATTCTTTTCAAATAACTTGAAGATGAACTTTTAAAAAATATATATATACATTTTCATACTAAGAGTGAAGAAGAAAGAAAATTTTGCCGACGGTTATTCATTTCTACATCGATGACAAAATGAAATTGATAGCTCAAAAATTAATTCTTTCAATTATTTGAATATCATTTTTGATAAATTTAATGGGTAATTATGTATGAATTTGAGTAAAAATCTTTGTTCGAAAATTTTGATAAACAAATATCAGCTAACTTTTTTTATATATAAAAATCATTTATCTTCTTTCTTCTTCTTCATATTTGTTCCTTATTTTTATGAGATTTGAAATAAATCATACTTCTTTCAAATCTGAAATCTTCATAGTTGATTTTCATTTATCTTCATATTTGAAAGAAATAATATTAATTTTTTATAAAAAAAGAAAGAAAAACAATGTTGGAGCTAAAATAAAGAATGTTTTGCAAACTAAAGTATGAAGAAGATGATAGGTAGGGAGTGGGGTATTTTTCTTTTTTTGAAAAAAGTGTAAATGAAAGAAGAAAAATGTTTTTAATTTAATTATAATGCCAAGTGTCAATAAAAGAAGAAAAAATGTAAAAAAAATTCAAAAAGACACTATTTTGAATCTTTTCACGCGCTTCAGGGAAGTGCAAAACACATTTTTTGCGTACCAGCATTTTGTGTTTAATAGGTACATGTTTTGAACAAATTAGGTGCTCAATAGGTACAAGTCTTAGTTGAGGTGTCTAAGTGAATTATGCGGATAACTTTAAGGGGCGGTCGATGACTTAAGCCTAAAGAATAATTAGTTACTACTATTGTTGACTAGTGGATCTTTGTAAAATTATGTGTATTTGAAAGTTTGTATAACATGTAATCACAAGTATTTAATTATAAAAGTAACATGGAGATGTGCGGTTTATTAGTGTAGCATTTTAGGGTATTATGATACCTTGTTTATGAACTATGGTTTACTCATTTGGTAAAATCGTATAAGAGTTGGGTAAGTTTTATTAATTTTCACAAATTGTGGGGCTTTTATGTTTATGAGAAAAAAATATAACTTAATAAATCCAAATTGCATGTCCAAACAAAATTTCAACTTCAAATCAACATGATTTGAAATCACTGAGTTGAATCATGTCCAAACGGGCCCTTAATGCTGGTGTAGGTCTCTTTAAAAATTATATGTGCTTATTGTGCGACTGTGCTAGAAGGTCCATGTTTTTTATATTTTTGATAATGATAATGTTGTTTCTTAATCTTTGGCTGAAGCTGCAATTCGGTCCCTATTGTTTCCATTTCATGCTTGAGATATAATATTTGTGCTTTAATGGGTCTCAGTGTTGGTGGTAGTCAAATCCATCATATCTCATATGCTCTAATTTGGTCATGGTCATAGTCATGTGTAAACACTGTTTCTTCCGAATATGAAGAAAGCGTTGCTTCAATTAATCAGGCCAAGCCCCATTGCATGTGTGCTTTACAGAAGAGCTCCTTATATGCAGCCGCGTGCTGAATTTTATAGCAGACTCAACTCGTTCTATTGAGAAGGGATAAGGTTACCTGATTGTATGCTGCCACCTCATTATGAAAAGCTCCTTATTTGTAGCAGGTGCTGGATTCTATAGCAGATTCAGCTTGTTCTATTGAAAAAGGAGTAGGTTATGATTAGATCTAGGGTCTAGGGAAGGGTCATACTTCGATTGAGAGGGAGGCAGAGGTGTTGATAGTTGGAAAGGGAAAAGGGGAAGTGTTTGACAACTGGACTGTCTAGGAGGAATCAGTTGGTCGAGGAAGTAAGGCAGTGTAACAAGGATAGTTGAGGTAGAAGGGGGAAGGGTTTACAATAGGCTGGCTTGGGAAGAAAGGTCCAGGGGGGGGACTTATTTCGAAGGTTAGGAAGGAAGAAGTTTTTAAAACTGTGGCTATTGATGAAGAATGTTGCTAGGAGGAGGGGTTGGAAACAAGGAGGTTGTGTTGCGAGAGGCGTGGTAGTTGTCCTGGAAATAAGAGATGCTTGTGGTGGGTGGGACGGAGTAGGTCTGACCTTAGGTGTGCTCACAGTTTGGTGAAAAACCAAACCAAACCGATTAAGAAAACCCGTCATTTAGTTTGGTTTGGTTTTAAATTAAAAATCTGACAATAATTGGTTTGGTTTTGGTTCTAGTAAAAGAATCGAAAAAATAACCATGCCAAAACCGATACCTATATACATAAATTTTATAATTATTTGAATATATGATATTAGTTTTTCAAAAATAATCATTAATAGTTTATACCTTTCAGTCATTAATTTGGTTTTAGTCTACTTATTTCACATGCACTTATCACTTTAAAATCCCATTTCTTAAAAAATATGCCCAAACCCAATAATCTACGTCTAATTGTATATATGTGGTCTGGTATATTGCCAGATATGCCAGTTTTTAATTTTCTTCGTGAAGATATCTCTTCAATGACTTGCCCCTTTGATTTCTGAAGTTGATAATTCTATTTAAAGTTTTATATTACTTTTGTGGATGTTAGACATGTGAAGTGGAGGAACCTTTACAATTATGCAACTTAAACATTTTAAAGCTTTGAAATATTGTTGTAAAATAATTGTAGATATAGATACATTCATCTTGTGATAGTAGAGAAATTTGTCGATTCTTAATGTTCATTTGAAATAATTATCTCATGTCTCTGTTGTTTTACTATTGTCAATTTATCATTAGCTAGTTATAAACCGAAAAACCGAACCGAATCGCCAAGAACCAATCCGATGGTTTTTATTTTATTTTATTTGGTTTTACAAATTTAAAAATTGACTAAATTGGTTTCGTTTTGGTTATAATCAAAGAACGATCCAAACCGAACCATGAACACTCCAATCTGACCCTTGCAAATACTGCGTCACTTTTCTTGCATAGCTTTTATTTTAAAATTCTCTTTGCACTCTTTTCTATTTTTATTGGTAAGTTACATGATACATCTCCTTTTAAGTCCTTTCTTTCGTTGCTTTCTCTCTGACTTTTCATTTCTACTTTTTTACTTTTGTTGTTATTACGTTCTTTTTCCCATTGAGTAAAAAGTTTTTGGCCAAAAACATTTTCACCTATTTTTCCTTCCAAACACATCCTAAATACTTTACTGGCTTAGCATTATTTGCTGTATTAAGCTTCTGTATATCAGTGGTCTTTGTGCTGCTTTATAGAAATAAATTTATCTTATACACAAAAAAGAAGGTTTGATTGGGCCACTGAATGCTCTGAGAACCATTTAATAAGGTCTACGTACATCTTACCCTCCCCAGACTACACTGGGTATGTTGTTGAGGATGAAAGTGGCTCAAACAGAAACAGTGGGAATGAAATTGCATATCGGTCAAATGTAGTGGACCCATAAAGAAAATTCTTGCTATTATTTATGTAGTATGAAAATACTGAAATGGCCAGTTAAGTTAAAAGTTACAAGTCATTATGGCTTCACTCGTTAATTGTGTATGAGACAGAGGGATCCTCTGACGTGGCATCCTGTTATTTGGCTTTTCTTCTAAGTAGGACATGCATTTTTTGGACTCTGCAAATACATGAATGGAGTTTATCAAAATACAATATGAAATGATTTTTTTTCACAAATTCTGGAGTTCTGCAACTGCGGTCTCTCTCTGTCTTTTCTCATGTCACTTGTTTTCACTTCGCTCACTGATGTTCTTTGTTCCTTTTTAACGTTATTGCTTATAAACAGAACATATATGGCTTTGATAAGTCGAGACATTTCATTCAGTTCACACCATAATGGTGTCAAAGCTATTTATTAAATGATTGAGTGTCTCAACTACCATATTCTATCAAATATTCCCATCATGTGTGCACACTGGTATTCCTTATTCGCACCAAAAGAATATTATAAAATATATTTTTTCTGATACATAATGTGCATGACATAAGCTTCTTGTGTTCCAAATAATCCAAAGAATACATAACGGCATGGTGTTCCATGCTGCCTTGTTCTCCTTGCCTGTCCTTTTTATACTCCAACAGGTGATTGTCTTTGCTGCTTTCCTCTCGTCTTAACCCAGGAGAATACAAATCTTTACTTTCTATCTTTCAATGATATACCTATTACTTGGATGCGTTTGAAGGCCTCTATAGCTAAGTTGTAGAATAAATTATCTATTACAACTGGAAGGAACTCAAGATATTCTGAAGACAAGCTAAGCTCCATAGAAAAAATCAAATAAATTGTTTTTTTAACCTATAAAAAAGGATCAAAATGAAATGTTTCTTGTTGTTTTCATTTTTGTGTGGAAGTCTAGAAGAATATGTAAATGACGATGAAATTATGATTTATATTTCATAGGTTCCTTACGGTTCTACGTACTTACGTACCACTTAGTGCTACTTTAATACAAATATTACCTTCTAAAAAAAAAGCTATTACAACTGTGTTGTGAATCTGCAATGTAATAAGATATGATCAATAACCTTCTGCCACCTCCCTTAACACAAGCAACACTGACTCTCACCAACTTTCTCTTCTTTCTCATATTATCTTCTGTTAATAGTTCTGGTACCACACACCATGAAATGAAAGCAACCTTTTTAGGTGCTCTTAGTATGCCAGAATTTCCTTCACGCCTCCCTCCTTTCCCGACTTAAGTCTTACTTTAATGTGATTAAAGAATATGCTTATCAAGCTGGCAATGCCTTGTATTATTCATTACATGTAAAATTTCTGTATTAAACAAGTTTATCTATCAGATATTTTGGTCTGGAGGTGATAGTTACTAAAAATAGCTTTATTATCTGATGGATTGTCAGGAATATGATGTTGAAGATTCTATTATACCACTTCAGCCATCACTAGACTACACTGCACCAGAGCTGGTTCGAAGTAAGACATCTTCTGTTGGGTGCTCCTCTGATATTTTCAGTTTTGGATGCCTTGCCTACCACTTGATAGCTCGGAAGCCTCTGTTGGACTGCCACAACAATGTGAAAATGGTACTTGCAAATGTAGTTGTTTTTTTGTAACTTAATTACTGGCAATTGTGTGTAGCATCCTGATAGTATTGCTAGGTTATTCATATTAGATTTTGCGGGTGTTTGGATTGACTTGTTTAAAGTGTTTTTAAGCTCTTTTTTAATTTTTTGTGGTGTTTGGGCAAGATAAAAAGTGCTTTTAAGCACTTACTTTTAGGCTAAAAATGTACAAAATAAGCTAAAAGTTGGGTATGACTAACTCATGGCTTAAAGCCACCAATCATCTATACAAGTTGGGACCTTTTGGGTTAACCTACTCATTATATCTGTCTTTATAGAACTGTCTGCATGTGCAAGTTTTGAAGGTCTTGATTTAATCCATGCTATGTTTCTGCCCTAAGGTTATGTTGCTCGTATATGGGTGTGGGCACCCCACATGGGTGCAGATCTAGACCTCGGATTTGTTATTACCTAGTACAAGTAAATTCTTTGTAAGCACTTAATATTGTATGATAGAAAAATATTCTAGTGTCTTGTATAATAGCAAATATTCTAGTATGTGAATATATATATACTAGTAAAATTACCCGCACTTCGCGCGGGAATTTAATATCACAGAATTTTTAAAATAATACTTAAAACCTATCAATCATTAAAACTAAAACACTATATTGTCCTACATTCAAGATTACGTAGTAACAAATATTAATAATGTAAAGGAAAATGAAAATTATTACATATTATCATTTATCCTTAATAATATAAGCATAAATTATTGACTATAAAAATATATACCAGGATCTGTAACATAAGCAATGGTGTCAGTGAGCCACTCAACAGGAGCGAAGTACACAAATTGCTCCACAAATATTTAATTGTGAAGAAGAAGAGGAGGTTCAGAATTTTCGTTGTTTTAAAATGAGAGGAAATCCCTCTATTTATAGACAACAAAGGGTAGTGTGAACAAATGTTTATTGTGCCTTATCAGAAAGGTTACAACTATTTGGAAAGGTCACAACCTTTTATAAAAGTCACAACTTTTCATTAAAGTCGCAACATAAAAGTCGCA
Organism: Solanum verrucosum; assembly: GCF_900185275.1. Classification (NCBI taxonomy): domain Eukaryota; kingdom Viridiplantae; phylum Streptophyta; class Magnoliopsida; order Solanales; family Solanaceae; genus Solanum; species Solanum verrucosum. The sequence goes on from NW_026020412.1 coordinate 602,738, forward strand.
ACTTTTCACAAGTCACAACTGTTCATAAAAGTCGCAACTTTTCATAAATGTCACAACTTTTCACGTAAGGGAAAGACTAATTTTGGAAATAAATAAATTAAAAGAGAATTCTGATTTGTGGTGGCGCCATGTAGGCGGGCCTAAAGTTCTCTTATATGATATATGATAAATGATAATATGTAATAATTTTCATGGCCGTATGTGCAGTCAAACTGTCAAAGCACCCAAGTTAGGTTTCACCAAATCTAGTGTGGAACTGTGGATTCCCACACCTAAACCCAAATGGAAACTACTCAAAAGTTCAAATATTACTCTTATGCATGTCTTAAGCTGCAAATGAACTTATATGTTCTTGTAGGGGAGAAAATGTGGTGCGCTCTTTGGTGTTGAGTTACTCATGAACCTTAGTTTCTGGATCAAATGGAATCCTCTCAACCAAAACTAGCAAACTTGTGACTCCACGACATTTTTCCTGAGTGAGACATCTTTTCTACCAAAATCGAAGATATTTGACAGTTATGAAAGTTAAATATAGTAGTACCTTGTTGCATAACCGATGTATTCACTTTGAGTTTGAGATGTAATCTTGTGTCAGATGAATATTGATGAAATATGACTTTGGAATTATTGTTGCTCCTATTTGAGGGTTTCTTTTGATAATAGTGGTCCTTGTACAACTTTCTTGCAGTATATGAATAATTTGAATTACTTATCCAGCGAGGCTTTCTCTTCAATTCCACAAGAACTAGTTCCGGACTTGCAGAAAATGCTTTCTGCAAATGAGGCTTTGAGACCAACTGCCATGGGTTTTACAAGTAAGCATTGCCATTGCCTTAATGTCTCGTGAGCTTTATGCATTTATATGAACCAATTTTGTTTATCTTTCTGGTAGTTTTATTCTATTTTTAAGGAAGAGGAAGAAAGAGTGAAAAAGATATTTCAGGAACCCCACAGCTAGAGCAGTCAAAACGGGCCAGCCCAGCCCTACCCCGCCCAAGCCTCGCGGGTCAAAGAATTTGATGGGATGGGGCGGGCCGGCCCTTCATTTCAAAGGGCTGTAAAATGGTCAACCCGGCCCAACCCCAGAAGGGTCAAGGGCTGGGGCGGGCCGGCCCTCTTTTTTTAATTTTTTTATTATGTCAAATCAATGTCACAAACAGTAACATTGTTTCAATAATTCTAAATAAAATCTAGCAATAAATATTTAAAGAAAAAAATAATAATCTCTTAAGTAAATAATATCTGAAAAACAAACTAGTAAACTAAAGAACACTTCTGACTAAAACTTTAGTTAGCAATACTTAATTACTTAAAGTATTTTGTTAAATGAAATCAAGAAACTAATTAATTGTTCAAGCCATAAAACATTCTATCACATATAATATAAATAGTGTCTACTATCCAAGTCTTATATTCAACTAAATAATAAAGAAATTCATGAGGTATGCTCCTTAGAAAAACTCCACAAACACTTATTTAGGTTTTCTAGTTTTTTATTCTTATTTTTTAAATATTTATTTTAATTAAAATTAAACAATTTGGCCCATGGGCCGACCCCGGCCCGGCCCCGATCAAGACTCAAGGGCTAAGGGCCTAAAAGGGTTGGGCTTGTAAGCCCCGATTTTAAACGGGCTTGTAAAATACTATCCCAATCCTACCCCAATAACGGGTTGGGTTGGGCCGGCCCCATGGGCTAAGCCCTTTTTGACGGCTCTACCCATAGCATAGAGCCTTGATAATTTAGAAACTAGTTTTATTTGTTACATTAGTGTCGTTTTCTATTATGTTCCGTTTTGACTGCAGAAAACATTTGGAAGCATGTAATGGAGTGCAATATCATCATGATTAGTCTTCATCCATTTCACATCTACATGCTATTCATCATCATCAACAACATATCCGGTATTATCCCACCTTGTGGGATAATACCGTGAAATATTGGAATATTGTAAAAAAGCTTGCATCATCTAAAGGGGGTTGTTTATCTCTAAACTTTTAATGATCAATTTTAATTGTGTGACAATACATACATGAATACCACGGAATTAGAGGGGGCCTTAAGCTAAGTTGCTTGAATACCACGGAATATTGTGAATTCTGCTTCGTCTAATCATAATGAAAAGAATAATTGATCATCCTTTTTTTAATGAATGACAAGAATAATTGATCTCAGGAGGAAAATGTGATTGAGAAGTGCAGTTTACATATTCCTGTTCTTATAGATATTAATTCAACTTATTTGAAATCAAGCTTATGCATCAAGAATTTAAATTTCATCAAAAAATTGTTTCTTTTCCTTACAGGTTCATCTTTTTTCCGTGACGACACTAGGTTGCGTGCTCTTCGCTTCCTGGATCACATGCTTGTATGGTTCCATATTTTAGCTTGAGCATGCTTGCAGGAATATATACTTTATGTTTGGCAACGGTACAGTGTTGCAAAATATCTAAAGCTTAGAGTATTGAGGATATTTTTCATTTTGTAGGAAAGAGATAACATGCAGAAATCTGAGTTTTTAAAGGCATTATCTGACATGTGGAAAGATTTTGACTCCCGTGTACTGCGTTATAAGGTTAGAAGGTTATCTCTGTTTATAAGTCATCTTTGATTTGCTAAGTCAATATTCAATAATGAGGTCATCTGTTGCTCAAATACTGCTATTAGTTGCTTTTGCAATTCTGAATGAGCGGATAATTATTACTTTTGTATTATGATGCAGGTTCTTCCTCCACTTTGCGCAGAGCTCCGGAATGTGGTAATGCAACCCATGATTCTTCCCATGGTTCTGACCATTGCAGAATCTCAGGTATTTTCTGGTTAGCATGTTAATCTGATGCTTGTATAGCTGTTACTCTTGACTAGTTTTTTTAATCCAAAGCAGAACTCCAACAATTGTTGTTACATTTTGAGTGTATGTTTGAATATGTTGCTGCATAGTATCATTCGTTCAATTATGTTATTCGCCAGCTGAATGAGATTTAGTCATTTGATAAGGTGGTGTAGTCTCACTCTTGAAGTAAACATTACTATGGATTCTCACTAGTTAATAACTGGACCTATTTTAGTGACTTAGAATGACTATTTAGGCTGTGAAGCAGAAAATTATAACGATAAACTGTTTCGGAAAGAAGCATGTTATGTATGTTATCAATGACTAGAACAATTTATCATGGAGTGTGTTTGTTCAGGAACATTGTGTATAATTTTAAACAATTGAAGAACACCCAATTATCGAAATGTAGATTAATCCGAGAGGATATCTTGAGAAAATTAAAACAAACTTTTTCTTGAGAAAGGCAACAATATTATATATACTATTTCAAAAAAAAAAAAAAACAATATTATATATAAACTTTAGCACAAAAATTCAAACCAACTTTTCCTGCCTAAATTCAGGAAAATGAAAAAATGCATGAACTGAGCTAACTAACCAACTGATTGAATTAAATATACAAAATAATCTTAACTCACCCACCCACGGAGCTAATCCTTTTTTGATGACCGTGGTATTCGGGCCAACTTTCGCGCACCTCGACTAATTCCACGGGATACCTGCCACCTCTCACCAGCAACAGGTATCCACCAAGGCTATGTCAGATGGGAAGAATCACCTAGTGTTTTTGTCTCCGCTGAGCTAGGATCGAACTCTCCATGAGATTCATAGTTGCATTACTTATAGCTTCATTGTTCGTGTCAATTGGTACATGCAAGAGATAGGCTAATTCAGCAGCCTTTTATTCAATTTCTCGTGAAGTAAAATTTTCATCAGTACAGGGATTCAAACCTGAGACCTCCAGAAGATGTTTCACATTATACATGTTACATTGCATATTCATGTCGGCATAGCTCAATCTTATGTTTACACAACAACAATAACATACCCAGTGTAATCCCACAAGTGGGGTTTGGGAAGGGTGATGTGTACACAGACTTGCCCCTACATTGTGAAGGTAGAGAGGTTGTTTCCAATTGACTCTCGGCTCAAGTAAAGCATAATAAATCAAGTATGAACTATGAAAAGGGAGAAACAACAGTGAAGCAGTCATGCTGGACATAATGTTTGGTTTTGCTTGCACTGTGTTTTCTCCTAGTAATAATGTTGTACTTCAGAAAAATGTTTCACATTGTAAATGTACTCTTGCATACTCATGTCATTTTGTTTGTCTTGTATTGTTCACCTTTCTGTTGTTGAACTTTTAAAATTAATTTGTATATTTGTACAATGAGTAATCCTAATTTTTCTGAGTGAATTACAATGACTCATCTTTATAGGCTGTGCCCTTATGATTAACTGATTCACTTCTTCTGTACATCTATTATCTATTAATTTTGTGCAGTATGACTAATTGAGTGATCCACTGCAGGATAAAAGTGATTTTGGGATATCGACCCTGCCAGCTCTTGTTCCTGTCTTAAACAGCGCGGCAGGTGAAACATTATTACTACTTGTTAAGCATGCAGATCTTATTATCAACAAGGTAAGATAAAGTTGCTGCTGCCTTTTGGTTGTTCGTCTAATTGTTTTTAACCTGTGGTAAAGTTCCTGGTCATTTTTTAACAATTGCAGCACATATATTCAACAATCCAGGTCATCTTTAACGATTGCAGTACATATATATTCAGACTTGTGATAGCAATTCCTCCTAAACACCTTACAAGAGGGAGGGAGAAAATGTCAAAATAGCAAGGAAAAGAAAACCAAGCTAGTCTATGAAGACGGCCAAATACTGTAGGTTTTCACTGCGGACAGTGCCAAAAGCTTTACTTAGGCCTTTTTTGATGCTAGGCAGCAGAAGGCATTTCTAGTTTCTTATTCCTACTCGTGTGTTTCTTGAATCCTTACCTCCTTGGTGCTTGTTTTGTTACTTTTTGATTAAAGAAATGTTTTATTAAATCAAAGAGTACCAAGACAGTGATGATCAATACAAAGATGTCTGATCCTCTACTCTTTCTGAGCCTGTAAGGAATTCAGCAGAATTAAAATCTCTGCAAACTCAGTTGCTACATTTCTATAACTCCAACAGTACAAATTCTGACTGCATCTAAACTTAATATGGGAAATGCGATCTTTCGTCCCCTCGAAAATCCTACTATCCTTGCACCCAAGGGTGTGTCCTAGTGGTTAATGAAGTGGTTGAGAATCCTTAGGTCTCAGTTCAAAACTTAGTGGAGACAAAAAACACTAGGTGATTCTTCCCAACTGTCCTAGCCTACAAAGTTACTTGGTACCTATTGCTAGTGGGAGGTGGCAGGTATCCCATGGAATTAGTCGTGGTGCGAAAGCTGGCCCAGACACCATGGTCATCAAAAAAAAAATCCTACTATCCTTTCCTCCCAGGTAATCCATGATCTATCCAATGTAATAGACCTCCATAGTTGTCTGAATCTCTTATTAGCCTTCTGTCCCAGCCATCAATTGGACAGCTGCTACAAATTTCTTTGCATCACCCAATGAACTCCTCAGAAATTTAGGAACATGTGCCATATCTTCCAATTGCAATAAATGAAAAGGCGACTGACTGATTCTGTCGTCTGTTCACGCATGCTACATTTACCACAGAGATTAATTCCTCTCTTTTGCAAATTATCTTGAGTGAGACGAGAATCATTTGTGGGAATCCATCCAGAACAAGCAATTTTGTTGTTTCCGAATTATACTTCCAGGGCCAGTATCAGTTCCCTGAATTATCTTGTCGAGTAGTTCGTAATAGGAACTGTATATTCTCCATCACTGCTGCTTTCCCAGAACAAGCTATCTTATTTGCCTTCAATTAAAATTGCAGTATTTAACTTTGTAGTAAGCTGCTTACATTCCCAGTCCCAAATCACTGAGTTTTCTTAGCTTGCGACAGTTCATTTTCTATCAATGGCCAAATTATGCCTATCATTTGAATGAGTATTTTCCAGTCAATTATCCACTCATTGATCTGACCTTCTTCCATCTCCAATTTCCAGACTTGTATGAGGAAATTCATCCCAACAATTTGTTGTTTGGCTCCATTTGGATACTCCATAAGGTGTCTTCACAAGCTTAGTACACTAGGAGATTCCAGTCCATATTTAACAGTTACTACCTTTTTCTACAATTTTCTTTTTTCATGTCGAACTTCCAATGCCATCTATGTTCCAAACTCTTTGTTGTGCAATTTCTGATTTCTAACTCCCACACCTCCAACCTTTTTATGATGAATGACTGTCGTCCATTTTACTAAATGGTATTTCCTGTTAACACTCCCATCTTCCCATGAGAAGTCAGATCTGATTTTACTTAGCTGCTTCACAATGTTTGTAGGGATTGGAAGCAAAGACATGAGATATGTCTGTATACAGTCCAACATACTAGTGTGATGAAGCTACGAATTTCGCTTAAGGGTGTTCAAGATTTAATATTTATGTATAAGTGGTAAATTTTGACCTACATACACTAAAATTCTCTATATACATAGTATAATAACTGACCACCCTTCGGTGTATGTGGCTCTTCCACTGCAACACACTATTCGCTAAAGTCAACCATCCCCAATAGATAAGTACTGCATTTTTAAAGGCACCAATTTCTTCTTGCATGTCTCGCCTAACTCTTGCCCCCAATTGTAGACCCATATATACTGTAGGAAGTTTCTCCATCTGGTGCTTGTTTTTATCATTGCTTTGTCACTCATCTCATCTTCTCATTTGTAGGCTAGTCAGGACCACTTAATCTCACATGTCCTGCCCATGCTCGTCCGAGCTTATGATGATACTGATCCACGTTTGCAAGAGGAAGTCCTGAAAAAGACTGTAGCACTTGCTAAGCAACTTGATCTTCAGGTAATTGAAGCCCTTTATTATATTTTTTTGAAGCAAGTAATGACAAAAGCCCTTTATTATTTCTAAGTGTCACATCAGTTGGTTGCCTGAATTGAGATTAATGTCCATTTATATCAAATTCACCGGTTCTACCCGGAAAAGGAAAGGAAAAAAGACGTATAATTGGTTCCTCTAATGGTAGTTTCTTAATGAAGTTTCATCACTGATGAAGATCTTCAGGCACCTGTAACTTGATTAAGAATGAGAGTGCCAAAATGAAGTGAAAATAGGGGATAGGGATGCAGGGTGGTTAGAGACATTTTTACTTAGAGCCCGTTTGGATTGACTTAAAAAAAGTAACTTTTTAAAGTGCTGGAACTTATTTTTAAAATAAGTAGTTATATGTTTGGATAAAAGTGCTGCAGTTGAAAAAAAAGTTGTTGATGTGTTTGGCAAATAAGTGCTGGTAAACACTTTTTTTTATCAAAATGTCTGAAATACCCTTTAAGCTGTTAACATGATAAAAAGTTGATTAATTTAAGGTTTATATACTTAAAAAAAAAATTAAAACAAAATTAATTTATGTTTTACATCCATAAGTAATAATATTTTTCTATCATTCACATATTTCTTACCACCTTATAAAAGGAATATAAATTCATATTTCAGAAATAATAATAATAATAATAATAATAATAATAATAATAATAATAAAATAATAATAATAATAATAATAGTAATAGTAATAGTAATAGTAATAGTAATAGTAATAATAATAAAATAATAAAAATATAGTTATAGTAATAGTAATAGTAATAGTAATAGTAATAATAATAATAATAATAATAAACATAATAATAATAATAATATAATAATAATAATAAAATAATAATAATAATAATAGTAATAGTAATAATAATAATAATAATAATAATTATAATAGTAATAGTAATAATAATTATTATAATAATAATATAATAATAATAAACATAATAATAATAAAAAAAAAATTGTAATAGTAATAATAATAATAATAATAATAATAATAATAATTATAATTATAATTATAATAATTCAATATGGGCAATTTGGAAATTGTATAAAAGAATAAAGGGCAAAAAGGTAATATACTTGGTCAACATAAAAGGGCTTTTAAGTTAAAAAAAAAAAAAGCTCCCCTCCCCTAGCTTTTAGCTTTTGGCTTAAAATAAGTCATTTTTGACTTAAAATAAGTCACTTTGATAAATGCCAAACACTCTAATAAGTCAAAAACTGGCTTTTAAGCCAGTTTGATCAGCTTAAAAGCCCATCCAAACAGGCTAGGGTTGAGAAATTTGTGAAAGGCATTGTACTTGCATAGAGTACCTGCTGTCTTCTATAATTTGGGCATCGTTATAGTCGAGTTACCTGGTACCTATTGCTGGTGGGAGGTGACAAGTATCCTTGGGAGTTGGTTGAGGTGCATGGAAGCTGTACTGGACCACTGTAATAAAAAAAAAGATGTCATTTTTATGGACAAGGAAGAAATAAAGAGATATTGGATCTTGGGCCATGGAATTGGAGCCAACCAGTAACCTACATGTTCTGCATATTAATGATGGGGTAGAATGTGATATGCAGATACAATTCATTTTTAGATTGAACCAGATATTTATTCGCAAATTCTCAAAAAATAATATTGAAGTTATATAGCATAGTCTAAGGAGTCATTTGGTAGAGTGTATAAGAATAATGCTAAATAGAGTGTTGTATTAGCAATGCATGTATTAGTTATGCTTGCATTAATTATACATAGATTTTTTTGTGCATTGTTTGGTTTGATGCATTAAAGATAGCATGCGTTGCATAAAAACATTTATTTACAAAGATACCCTCCACTATTATGGTGGAAAACATGTAAAAAAAGGTTTTGAGGGGCAATTGAGTCTTTAATCATGCTAATGCATGCATTAAACTATTGCATTGCTAATACCTAGAAAATTCATGGTATTAGTAATACACACCTTAATACACAATAGAGTGTATAACTAATGCAAGATTGGAAAAGAATACCAAACAAGGTACTAGTAAAACACAATGTTAATACATGCATTATTTTTCTTAACACACTCTACCAAACGACCCTTAAGTGGTTTTCTCTTATAAGTAGCTATAGAGAGAGTTGTAGCACAATTAGCATAATTAAGAGTTGAGAAGTAATTTTCAGTTTTTTAAACTTCCACGTAAATGAAAAAAGGGAGAATAAAAGGCAAAAATAGGAGAAAAAGATAATTGTATATGTTGGTAAAAGAGAAATGTCACATCATTCATAATTGCAGGCCACAATTATTTTTGTTGATCGGCATATTTTTTCATGTTAGTCATAAAAACATTCATCCTTTTTGGCCTTTTTGATCCTTTTCTTCTTTTCTTTCAATTCACTCGTTCTCTAGATTTTTATTTTCTTATCAAAAACTTGATTTTCACAATTAAAAGCTTCAATCAAGTAATTTATTCTTAAAAAATCATAAATAAATAAATTTGGCATGATGTGAGACTTTTGTTAAGTCATTTAGGTAGGAGATTATTTGTAAAAATGATTTTTTTTGTCAAACATAAATTCAGGTGTTGACCACAATTTTTTTAATTGATTGGCATTTTTTCATGTTAGGTTATGAGATGCCAGATTTATGTATTTTGATACTTAAAGAAAAAATTACCGATTGGAGCGTTTAATTGTGAGAATCAAGTTCATGATAAGAAAATAAAAGGAAAAATCAAGAGAATTGAAATAAAAGAAAAAAATCATGGGTCTTAGTGATATTCCACATCATCCAAATTGGAGTGAATTGAACGAAAAGAGGAGTAGTGAAAAAAACAAAAATGATGAGTTCTTGATCAAAGAACTATGTCAGATTATCATGCTATAGCCCACAATAAGCGCAATTAGTATATATAAATAGATATATTATATATTAAGGGTAAAAATTTATATAATGAAATACTAGCAAGTTTTGTTTTAGTAAAAAAATAATCAGTTGAACACCATTTTTCATTGCCGGTTGATACTTTTAAGTGTAAAACTTGGTAAAAGAGTCTTGTTCTTGGAGGGTACATATTGTCACGACCCAATTTCTCAGGTCATGATGGCACCTACAACACCCTACTAGTAGGTAAGCCTAACCCTTAGCCCGGAGCCATAAGCAACAGTCTACCAAGTGAAAGTCAACAACAGGAAGCATAATGCTTATAACGAATCGAAGAAAGGTAATCAATAGAAATGCAACACAAGGAACCATCCCAAGACTACATTAACCAGTAATTGAACATCTAATCAAAATAAGAGTACAAGACTTTTACAAATACTAGATAGGTTCAGGCTGTCTCTGAATACAATATAAAGACTATGCCTAGCCCAAAATAGACGGAAGCTGGCAACTCTGAGCGCCAGGAGCTTACCCTAGCTTAGAGACTCCAAGATGCTCTGCCCGACTCCAAATCAACGATGATAACTCATACTAGGATCTACAGGGAGTAGTAGAAGTGTAGTATGAGTACCAAAGACGGTATTCAGTAAGCATCAGCCTATTGAGCTCAAAAGATAACACAAGCATAAACAACAAGTAATAAGGAAAGCATAACACAAGTAACTAAACAGGAGATACTAAAGTAGACAGGCAATAAAGAATAGAAACAAGATACAAAGGGTAAGAAGCCGTGTCAAAAATGTACCTGGACCACAAACCAACAACCTACTCGCAAGCAACTAAGATACCAAGTCAACTACCTAAAGTTTGGAGGACCCACAACCATAATTCTGAAGTCAAAACCTATAAGCTAATAAGAAAATGATAACAGAAAACATAATATAATCAAACAATAACCTAATTAGACCCCATAAGCTCGGAAGTACAAACAACAAACATTAAACTGGCCCCCATAAACCGGAGGGTGCAATCAACAAACAAGTATGCTGGTGCTGGTGATAGACAATGCATATGAATGCAGGGTGAGCAGTAGGACCATTAGAGACCATTCGAAACCTCTAAACCCAAGCACCCAATAAAGGGCCCGCCCAGCCAGACAGTAGACTCCTAGGGGCACCAACCAAACTAGCACAAGAAAACCCGGGAGAGTAACTCCCAAGGGCACCAGCCCAATTAGCAAGAGTAACCCGGGGGCATCACCATCCGCCCGGCAAGACAGTAAACTCCCAGGGGCACTATCCCTGCTAGCAAGAGTAAACCTGGGGCAATCAATTAGACCAAAGCATGCAAGAAAGGGCGTCGACGCGCCGTCTAGTCAAGTAAAAGTGAGCACATCTCAAATGCCTCTAATATCTCAAGTAGAAAAAGGAGCACGTCCCTACCGCCTCGTAATCTTAAAAATCAGTAAGTCAAGTGATCCAGGTGGTACAACTCTTGTTAAAACCAATTTAGAATAAAAGCCGAGTAAAATAGTATCTCATCATGAACGATAAATATGCCAATGCATGAGCTAGGATCGAACCACAAAGTCTGTGAGAATGAACAAACAATGCAATGCATGCCATCACCAACATTCAAACAAGGCACTCAAAGTCAAATAAATATATAGCCAACCAACCACACTACTATAGAGGAGAGGATCCAATTGGTACTCGCACACAGTCTCGGGCCCAACAATATAATCATAAGCTAAATAAGGGTACAACAAGCCTACAAGTGACATGATCCCTCCTTCAGAAGCTAAAGTTGAATGATCGAAGTCTCTTTTAGGTTTAGTTGAAGAGATTGAAGCGAAGTCATCAATTCAACCATTCGAATGGTCTCCCCTAAGATTGACCTCTTTTCCAAATAAATCGAACCTCGATACCACATTCATCAAAAAGATATGGCCATCTCTCCACTAAACAAGCGAAGAAATCAAGAAGAGCTTGCAAATCAATAAAGGGGGTGCAAACTCAAGGGATGATGCTGTACCCCAATCATACCAATCCAGTCCTAGACTGAGCACAAATTGTGCTAACTTACGGCTACGACGAGCCACCAGGGTCTCAAGCACCAACACAAGAAGAACAACCCAAAACAAGCTCTTTCGGGAGCAAATCATAACTACAAGGGCAATAAAACACAACCTAAAGTATCTAAGGTCCAACCTAGTCTATAGCTACAATGTATCAATCCTAACAAGGATAAGCAAGATCATCTACACCACAAACGAAGTTACAAGCCTAAACTAAGGATCACAACACCCACAATAAGCCCAAGGCTTCTACGGAGTAAAGAAAAGATGGAATGAACAAAAGGAGTTAATACCCGGTAACTACAATCCAAAATCACATGTAAGCTATACTAAGCATTATCTAAGAAGCCCAATCAAGAAAGTAGATCGAAGCCTACCTCAAGGCTGATCACGACCGCTCTGAATCCACCGCACAAGAGCTATCTGCTTTCGAAACATCTCTGAACACTGCCACACTATCGAATTATCTATCACAACGTCAGTACGGACATTTAGACACTAAAATCGCAATTATTGGAGATGGATAAAAAATCGAGTCAATGGTAATGTGGGACGTGCATCAGGAATCTCAAAATTGACTCTGTCAAAAAGTCCTAATCCACTAACCGAGCTTGTTCCCCGAAATGAGGCTCAATTCCATGCCTGGAACAGCCCAAACACATACATGCAACAAAATCACCATCACAGTAGCATCTGAAATTTCTCTCTCTGGCACACTTCCCGAGGGAGGGAAAGAAACTCTTTTCCGGTGATCGTCTGTCGCCATGGGAGAGAGCAGAATCTATTTCGCAGTAGGGTTCAAGTCATACGACATAACTAAGATCACATCGAGGTCAGATACTTGGTTTGAATGGGTGGAAAGAAGTAGGAAATTGATGGGCAGGACTACTTTCAACAGGAAAACCATGGAATGGATCGTTTTTGCTCTACGTGAAGCTTCAAGGGACAACGGTATGCATACGAGAAGATGGAAGATGAATGAACAGTTTGCAGATTTCTTTTGCTCCAGAAAACATAACAGATTCGGCAGATTCATTAGTATAGTAACGGTACAAGGGGGGAATAGATCTGTTATTATACTACCTGAGTATGCATTAAATACGGGGTGGGGAGACATAGCATTAAAGATAGCAAACTTCATTAAAGATACAAAAGGTCCTTCTTTGACGGACAAGCCCAGAATGGCAGACCCAAAAATCCTATATGCTGATTCGGTCAGAACCAGCAAGTGGCAGTCCAAGGAAGCATCGGAAGCTGTCATAAACCGCAACAAGAAAGCCATCTCTATCACGGATGGAAACACTGGGCAGGAGAAGGGTCTACTTGCTAGATGCATCGTTGGAAGGCTCAATACAGATCTGAAGGAGCTTCCCACACTCTCAGATATCAGGAAATGGGCGGTCAACACCTGGAAGAAGTCTTTTGAGGTCAACATCTACGAGATGGGGGGATGCACCTTTCTATTTGAATTCCCAAACAGGAACATGGCGGAGCACATTATCCATGGAGAATGGGCATGGAGACATTCAAAGCTGCACTTGGAATGGTGGTCTCCTACGGCTGGATGTTGCACAAACCGCGGAACTTCGACATGGATAAGGGCTGTGGGGCTTCCACTTCACTTGTGGACGGAAAAAATATTCAAGGCCATTGGAGATCAGTGTGGAGGTTGGCTGGAAACAGAGGAAGAGACTTCTCTGAAGAATCACCTAAAATGGGCAAGATTGAAGATTAAGGGTGATGGGGGAACAGTTCCAAAAGAAGTAAAGATTGTGGATAAGGATCTAGCTTATTTTATTCCGATCTGGCCGGAAGTCCAGCCGAGAGTGGTCTTGCATGAGACGAAGAAGACAATGGACAAGGACCATTGGACAATAGATGGGAAAGGGGCAAAAATCAGTGATTTAATCACTGATAACGAGCAGGCTGAACATGTGGGATTTAGGTCAAAATTAGCGGCTGGCGTGGGCCATGGGACTTGTGATAAAATAGATAAAAGGGTTTGGACTTTTCCTACAGGCCCAAACTATAATGAGGCCCAATTCCTGGAGTTAAAAAAATCAGAAGACACAGATAAAACAAAGGCAGACCCCATGCTAATCGAGATTGAAGCAAACTCCACAGACTCAACCTTTTTCGACAGCGAGAATGGCGATCTGAATGCAAATGCATCCACGGAATCTCAGGAACTCACAAGAGTGGAAGAGGAAGAGGATTATGTTGATGCAGTAACAGTTATTGAAGAAGAAAAAGATTCGGAGTTTGATATTTTATGCTCCAATATGCAACTGGTGAACTGCAATGAGGAAGATTTCTGCAACTGTGAAGAAGCAGAGCCACTTAACTTTCAATCTGTTGAAGAAGAGAGTGACGGGGAGATGGATGCATCACTGTGGGTTCATCAAAACATAATCAAGTTGAGCAAAGAGTTCGGGGTTGAGTTTGAGGGGTGCAAAAAGGAAGCCTTAGCACTCTTCAAGAAGATAGACAGTAGAAGACATTCAAGGAATATAGAAACAGAGCAGAAAACAGGGGAAAGCACCAAAGTCAAAGGCATACAGGAGCTCAAAGGTTTAATGATTGATATGCAATTCCATAGCAAAGGCACAAGAAATAGGGGGAGGGGAAAGGCTTTAGATATATGATGAATGTTTCCATAATTTCATGGAATGTGAGGGGTTTAAATTGTAGGGATAAAAGGAGGATGATAAATAGTGTGATTCAGGAATGGAGAGCAGATGTGATCTGCTTACAGGAGACAAAGCTTGAAGGAAATAGTGGGGAGGAAATTAAACAAGTGTGGGGAAAAAGAGGGGTCAAATATGGGGAACTGCAGGCTAGTGGCACTAGGGGAGGCATATTAATGATGTGGGACAACAATGTTTGGGAAGGGGAAGTAGTGGAGATAGGTTCATACACCTTGACTTGCAGTTTTAAATCAAGGGTTAATGGTTTCACTTGGCACATGACAGGGGTATATGCCCCAACTTGCAACTTAGAAAGACAGGAGGTGTGGTGGGAGATAGGGGCTGTCAGGAGTTTATTTACAGGGCCTTGGGTTCTTGGGGGTGATTTCAATATTGTTAGATATGCTTCAGAAAAGAGGAACTGCTCCAAAACCTCTGTGTACATGAATGATTTTTCTGATGTTATTGAGGACATGGAGCTAATTGATCCACCACTTGAAGGGGGGAACTACACGTGGGCCAGGGGATCCAACCTGGAAGCTGTTTCGAGGATAGACAGAATTATGTACTCCTCTGAATGGGGGGAGAGTTTCTGCAATGTGAAGCAAGAACTATTACCTAGAGTTTGTTCCGACCATGCACCAATTGCACTTAAAAGTGGTTGTTGGAGTCATACAAAATCATATTTCAAATT
Organism: Solanum verrucosum; assembly: GCF_900185275.1. Lineage (NCBI taxonomy): Eukaryota > Viridiplantae > Streptophyta > Magnoliopsida > Solanales > Solanaceae > Solanum > Solanum verrucosum. Next base: position 617,891 of record NW_026020412.1, read on the forward strand.
TGAAGGATGGTGGTTGGAGACCGAGGGTTTTTATGAAAGAATTAAAGATTGGTGGACATCTTTTGAATTCGAAGGGAGGCCTGATTTCATCCTAGCTTCCAAGCTGAAAGCTATGAAGACTAAATTGAAAGACTGGAGTGTAAGCACCTATGGGAACCTGGAAAAAAGAAAGAAGGAAATGCTCAACAGAGTTCATGAGTTTGACAACATTCAACAGTCCAGGCCTTTAACTGAAGAAGAGACTCTCTTCAAAAAGCAAGTGTGGTAAAAGAGTTTGAAGAGTACGCAAAAAAGGAAGAGATAGCTTGGAGACAGAGATCTAGAACTCTATGGATAAAACAAGGGGACAAAAATACAAAGTTCTTTCAGAGAATGGCAAATGCTCATAAGAGGTTCAACCATATTGATAAACTGGTGGTAGATGATCAAGAACTGGTGGATCCTATAGATATCAAAACAGAAATTATTTCTTTTTATAGGAAATTGTACAAGGAAAATGAGAATTGGAGACCATCCTTTAACATGAACCAGTGCCCTTCCATCAGCTTTAAGGAGCAACAAGAACTACAAAAGCCTTTTGAAGAAGAGGAGGTCCTTCTTGGACTTAAAGCTTGTGCTGTAGACAAAGCACCAGGTCCAGATGGATACACAATGGGTTTTTTTGTTAATTGCTGGGAGATAGTGAAGGGGGATTTGATGTCTACTATGCAGAATTTCCACTCCCAGGAGTTTTTTGAAAAGAGCTTTAATGCAACATACATAGCTCTCATCCCAAAAAAGAGTGGTGCAAAGGAATTGAGAGACTTTAGACCAATCAGTTTAATTGGAAGTGTCTACAAGTTGATTGCCAAGATTCTCACAGAAAGATTAAAGAAAGTGATGCACAAGCTAGTAGATACTCAACAAATGGCCTTCCTGAGAGGAAGGCAAATAACTGATGCAATCTTAATTGCTAATGAGTGTCTAGACTCGAGAGTGAAGGAAAAGTCCCCAGGAGTCATGTGCAAACTGGACATAGAGAAAGCGTACGATCATGTCAGTTGGAGCTTCCTACTTGAAATCATGCAGAGAATGGGCTTTGGATTGAAATGGATCAGATGGATAAAGTTTTGTATAAGCACTGTTAAATTCTCAATACTGATAAATGGATCTCCTGAAGGCTTCTTTTCATCAGACAGAGGACTAAGACAAGGTGATCCTCTCTCACCTTTTCTATTCATTATAGTGATGGAAGGCCTAAACAACATGCTAAAGACTGCTCACACTAAAGGGTGGATAAGGGGCTTTAATGTAGCAAATGAGGGGAATCTAAGATTGGAAGTCACGCATCTCCAATATGCAGATAACACTCTCATCTTCTGTGATGCAGAAGAAAGCCAACTTAAGATCCTGCGAGTGATACTCATTCTTTTTGAAGCAACTTCAGGACTACATATCAACTAGAGGAAAAGTCTGATTTTTCCAATTAATGAGGTGAACAAAATGCAACATCTGACAGAGATCTTGGGAGGAGAGATAGGTAAACTACCAACAGTATATTTGGGGATGCCTTTGGGAGCCAAAAGCAAATCCAATGAAATCTGGAATGGGGTGCTGGAGAGATGTGAAAGAAGACTATCTAGATGGAAAGCACAATATTTGTCTAGAGGTGGAAGATTGACCCTGATCAACTCAGTCTTAGATGCTTTGCCAACATATTTGATGTCAGTTTTTCCTCTCCCCCCTAAGGTGGAGGAAAGAATTGATGCATTAAGGAGGAATTTTTTGTGGAATGGAGAGAAAGAATACAAAGGATTTCATTTGGTTAAATGGAAGACTGTAATTCTTTCAAAGAAACAAGGTGGGTTAGGCATTAGAAACCTGAAGAAACAGAACAAAAGCCTTATGATGAAGTGGTTGTGGAGATTTCCTAAAGAGGAGCAGGCTCTTTGGGTTAGAGTGATTCAGGCCAAGTATGAGAAGATAGATCACTGGAAAACTAAGGAAGTGACTTCTGCCTATGGTATTAGCCTATGGAGATCAATCAGAAATTTGTGGCACTGTTTCTTCCAAAGAACTAGATTCAATATAAACAATGGAAGAAAGATTTTATTTTGGGACGATAATTGGTTAGGAAATGGCAGCCTCAAACAACTCTTTCCAGACATCTACTTGTTGAATCAGCAACAAGAGGCCACTGTGCAAGAAGTTTGGTCCATCCATGGATGGAACTTAACATATAAAAGGATGATACAAGACTGGGAGGTGGATAGACTAGCTGAATTTTATGGCACCCTGGACCATTTTGGAGGATTGAAAGAGGGAGAAGACACTCTTACGTGGATTCATCATAGCAAAGGTATCTTCACAGTTAGCTCTGCCTACAAGAACCTGAATCAAATGGGGACTCAACTCAGATTTTTGCCTTGGAAGCTTATCTGGAAAGTCAAAATTCCATATAAGGTGGCAGTCTTTACTTGGTTGGTAGTTAAAGAGGCGGTACTAACACAGGAGAATCTAATGAAGAGGGGAATACATATGTGTCCTAGATGTTTTTTTTGTGAGCTACAGGCAGAGACAATCAACCATCTGTTTCTTCATTGCAAGGTGGTCAGACAATTGTGGCACTTATTTACCAGCTTCAGGGGCACAAGCTGGACCATGCCACAAAGGGCAAATCAGGCTATAGAAAGCTGGAACACTGAAGGCAGTGGCAGTACAGACCAAAGCAGATGGAGAATTGTCCCAGCAATGATTTGGTGGACCATATGGAAGGAAAGAAATATGAGATGCTTTGAGAGTATTAGTAGTCCCTTACACAGGATCAAATCGAATTGCATAATCACTTTTTGCTATTGGTGCAGTTTGGAGTATGTAGATGATCCTATAGTTGTTATAGATATCCTAGGTTCTTTGTAAGTTGTAGTAGGTTCTAGTTTTGTTTTGTTTTGAGTACTCGCAACTGTATGTAGCTCCATGATGTAAATTTGGGATCCCAGCCTTTAGTCTTGAAGATTAATACACAAAACTGTTACCTTTGTCAAAAAAAAAAAAAAGAGACCAAAGAGAGCTGGGTAGAAATCACTGCAACCGCTGAGTCCCCGACACTTCCCAATCACTCCAATACGTAGCCACTTCAATTACAGACGAAATGCAACTAGAATCACCCAAAACGTAGCTTCCTAGCTCGAGATATCGAAGTTTGAAAATGAGGGTTGAAGCTGATTTTCAGCATTTAAATACTAGAAATCTGGTCGCTAAAATCCATTTCTGGTTGTTAAAAGCCTAAATTTTGGTCTCTAAAGGTTTGCACCAGCAACATCAGATTTTGCTATTTTTCAAGGTCTTCAAACGGACCCTCAGAATTTGTTCGGGGCCTAATAAAAATAAACCAGAAACCCCACTAAATATCGATATTTCTGACTCAACAATCCTGTCGAAACTTCCATCCAAGGTCATCTCGATGAAAAGTGGGACCCACACCCAAGTTCCTGTTTTAGTCAAATTCCACAAGGCTCAAAATGAGACCGGAAACCTCGGGAACCGCATGAAAGGTCGTCTTAGACCAAACTCAACATTCCGAAGCTAATCGCGCTGATGAAATGTCTATCCGAGCATGTTTACCAAGAATGTTGACCGAAGTCAAATCTTGGCTTAAGCTTCAAAGTTAAAACGCCTAACAGCACAAACTCACGCCGTGAGCCTCGGGACCTTAATCAACCATGCCCCTAACCTAAAATGGCCCTTTCAGAGCTGATGGAACCGTCCAAGTTTCAAAGGCTCCAAAACATGGGAACCTGCACAAAACTCAAACGAATGACTTGGCGACCGAACTGTTAGTCCCAGCAAGTCATAAATGACTTGGGGTCACTACAGGAAAGCTCTAAATGCTAAAAGGATCGGAAAACGAAGAAAATGACCTGGAGGGTCATTACACATATCTTGTATTTGGAGTGACTAATTGAAAAATACTAAAATAAGCAACAAAAGTGTATCTATTTATCTTTCTCAAAAAAAGTGTATCTATTTATATTTGTAAGTCATTCCAATTTCTACTTCACCAGACTAATATGACAATGTCTCTTCATGAATCTTTCAAGACCATCAAATCTTCTTTTTCATCTTGATGAACTTGTACCAAACTAATATGACCATCGCTCTTTGATGAATTTTACACCGCCTTCAAAATTCGTTCTTAATTTTAATTTACTTATGTTTGGTATGTCACAAGAAGAAATTATGAAGAATATATCTATGATCTTCATCAAAGTGATGACCATATTATCACATCGTCTTTTTTATGTCCTCTCTTTTGATGATTAAACACATGATCTATGAAAAAACTGAAGGAAAAAAACCCAAAAAGGAGAAAAAGATATACTAATAAAAAAAATGAGAAAACGGAAATAAACATTCAACAACTCCATATATGATTGTTATTTATAGATTGATTAAGCTATAAAAATAAGTTAGAAGGGAGTTGAGGAAACTTGCTATTTAAGTAGAGAATGTAATAGATGGAGGTATTTTTGTAACTCATAACATATAATTAGATGTAGTAAATATGGTAGACTTTCTTTGAATTACATCAAACAAATCGATTAATGAAAAGTATGAAAGAAAAAAAAATTCAAAAAAGGAGATAAAAGATAAATAATTTTCTAGGTCATAGAGAGGAGATACATTACCTTGTCTATATTTAACTTTATTAAATATGTAGATTTTGCTAAACCTGAATTCAAAATAATTTAACTCGCAAGTGCTGGATTAGCAGTAAATTATTATTTTAACAGAAAAGTTCAAAATGTCTTAATGAGTTTGAAGACAATTAAGAGGAAAAAAAGTTATCATTACCAAATAAATGAATAGAATTGAAGATATTTAGGGAATGGTTACTGAGGAGAATTGAAAAATATTATCTTACGAAAATTCTCAAAATTTTTAAGTTTGTGGGGAGTCCAAATCATCTTTCCGGTTAGAGTTATTTCTCAGAATACGACTTATAAGTTGAGTGACTTTATTGATATAAATATAAGATAAATGACTTTACTAGTTAATTTCACTAGTTAAGTGACCATTTGGGAAATTTACTCCATAAAAGGTTCATAAAAATGGTTTTATCTGAGTATTCAAGATTTAAGACAAACATTGACACATCATTTGATAAGTCTTAGCCTTTTATTAGATATTTCATGTGGAGTTACTGAACTTTACTTTGAATTTTGAAGTTTGTTTACAGTTGGTTTTTATGCATGTGGTAAGCTATTGATTGACCACTTGACACTAGTTTTTTGCTACAGGATTACACAATGAGGTTTATTTCTCTTTCGTTAAACATTGATGTAACCTGCATATGTGGTAGGGGAGATATTAATGTTTGGATGTAAATGTAAAACCTTGATGTGTTACTACATATGTCGTAGGGGATAGATTAATGCGGATGCAAGTGAATATGAATCTCAAGTTCTGGAGAACTAGTATCACTGCTATTAACTTGGAATTAGTTTCATATTTATGTTTGTAAATGCTTATTTGTTTATGTATTTATCTGTTTGCAGTTAGTAAAACAGGCAATCATGCCTCGCGTTCATGGGTTGGCATTGAAAACGACTGTTGCTGCGGTACGTAGTCTAATATTTTGTGCAGGAATGTTATTGCATGAGTTACTCTAGAGCCTTATGACTGAAAATGAAAACACCAGAAAATCCTGAATGTTGGGAATTGATATTCTTAGCAATTGTCATCTTCCAGGGAAAAATACTGCTTGCGTTGATAGGATGAGTGCTTTGGCATATCAATTTCCTAAACTTTTTGGGTCACATTAGTTTTTTTACCATGTGAACATACATACATATATTTTGTGGGTCACATTAGCTTTTTACCTTGTGAATATACATAAATCTTTCTTTCCTGATCCATGAGTTCCTTTTCTAGTGTCACTGATTGTTAAGCTAGGCAGTTCTTTTGGTTGGTGACCAAGTTGAAGTCACTGGTTGTTGATAAGCCAGGCCCTTCTTTGGGTTTGTTGACCAAGTTGAAGATTGATAGAGGAACAATTTTTTTCTCGTCAGGTGAGGGTCAATGCACTATTATGTTTGGGAGATATGGTCCACACGCTGGACAAGCCTGCGGTTCTGGAGATCTTACAGACAATCCAATGTTGTACTGCGGTTGATCGATCTGCACCAACTCTCATGTGTACCCTTGGGGTAGCCAACTCCATCTTGAAGAAGGTATATTTTATCTTGGTCAACCTTATTGCTCGTGTTCGAAACAATAGTATCTAATCGCTTGCCTAACTTTTACTTAAATTTACTTTTCCTCAGAATGGGATAGAATTTGTGGCAGAACATGTCCTTCCACTTCTCATGCCTCTTCTCATTGCTCAACAATTAAATGTTCAGCAATTTGCAAAATACATGGCTTTTGTGAAGGAGATTCTCAGGTATATTACCATTTACATCCATCCGCCAATACTCATTTTCTCTCGCCATATGTCATATGTGCATGTACACCTTTGAGAGGGGTGCTAGGAATTCAGATGCTAAAAGAACATTGGTGAGCTGACTGGTAACTGGTATTTTCTTGTTCTGTGATTATTTCCATCATGAATAATTGGATTGGATACCAACTGTAAAACTTGTTCGCTTCAGTCTTTGCTTTTGCTTACTGTTGTTAAATGCACGCTTAAGCCCTGAAATGAGGCTCAAAGCATGTTGAGCGCTTCAGTTCGCTTAAAGTGCGCTTCAATATTGTCATCAAGGTTCTAAGGCATACTTTTCCTTGCTAGTGATCCTCTTCTGAAGAGGCGACACTAAACAATTGATATTTTCTTTATTTTAACTTCTTTCAATTTCTTTGTCATATATTTTGTCATTCATGCTTATAATCATTAGCTTTGAACTAAACATATATAAAAAAAAATCTATCTTTGCACCATTTTTCATTAAAGCCCAGGCTTTATTGGGTTTTATTTGCGCTTAAAGCCCTAACGGACCTAAGAGCATTTTTGCTTTGGATAACACTGCTTTTGCTTAATGGAGACAACCGCCACCCCACTGCCATCACCCCCCCCACACACTCGAAAAAGAAGGTTGAAGAGGAAACCAAAGAAAACCGGTTTTACATGTACAGGAGTGTATGCCCCAAATTGCAGATCAGAAAGAGAATATGAATGGGTGGAATTGGGTTATGTCAGAACTCAGAAGTCTATTTGAATGGCCTTGGGCCATTTGTGGAGATTTCAATGTCTCAAGGTTCCTATCTGAAAAAATAAATTGCAGAAGAACCCCAACAATGGAGGATTTCTCTGATTTCATTGAAGATATGGAGCTGATGGTGGACTTTCAGCTGGTGGTGGTGGTGTGTGATTATACTTGGATTAAAGGAGATAGGACTAATGCTGCTTCCAGAATTGACAGAATTCTTGTATCCAAAGAGTGGGATGACAGCTTCAGGAAAATCAAATAGGTTAGGCGGCAGAGATTTGTTTCTTATCACCATCCAGTGGCATTACAATGTGGTGAATGGGAACAAACCAAATCATATTTCAAATTTGACAACTGGTGGCTAAACACAAATGGTTTTGTGGATAGAGTTAGAGGTTGGTAGGAATCTTTTGATTTTACTGGAATGCCTGATCATATCCTAGCATGCAAACTGAAAGCTTTAATAGACAAGCTAAAATAATGGAGCAGGTCCACCCTAGGTGCAATCTGGGAATTCAAAATACTCAGATTTTGGGACAAATGGCTAACCTAGATGCAGTTCTGGAGACTAGACAGTTAACTGAAGAGAGGAGCCTATGTTGAAGGCAACTCTGCTGATGGATTATGAGGAACACCTTAAAAATGAAGAAAACATCTTGGAGACAAAGATCTAGGGCTCTTTGGCTTAAAGAGGGAGATAGGAATAGCAGCTTCTTCCACAAAATGGCCAATGCACATAAGAGAAGCAATAATATTGACCAGTTAGTGATTTAGTATACCACTATAGTTGAACCAGAGAGAATTAAGGGGTAGATCACTAATTTCTATCAAAAGTTATATTCTGAGACTCTTGACAACAGACATGCAAGCAGCCTGATTAACTGTCTAGTGATTACTGAAGCTGAGAGAAAATCTCTTCAAGGGGAATAAATGGAACAAGAAGTTTTCTCATGTTTGAAGTTGTCTGCCATGGATAAAGCACCTGGTTCAGCTTTCATTCATTAAAAACAGACAAATAATGGATGCCAACTTGATTGCTAATGAAGTGTTGGACTCCAGAATTAATCAAGGAAAGGAAGGAATACTATGTAAATTGGACATTGAATAGGCATATGACCATTTTAATTGGGAATATTTATTGGAAGTTCTTTCATGTATGGGATTTGGGAGGAAATGGATCAAATGGATGAGATTTTTCATCTCCACCGTCAGATTTTCAGTTCTGATCAGTGGGTCACCTGAAGGATTCTTCCCTCCCCAGAGAGGTCTGAGACAAGGTGATCCTCTGGCTCCTTTGCTTTTCATTATTGCTATGGAGGGTTTGAACAACAAGTGCATGTTGCAGATTTATGGATACAACGAGGGTGGAACATCCAATTTAGAAGGAATTTCAATGACTGGGAAATAGATAAAGTGAATGACTTCTTCAGAGTGCTAGAGGAGTTTAAAGGCATAAATGACGAAGCAGATAGATTATGGTGGAATGTGGACTGCAAAGGTATCTTTAAGGTTAGCTCTGCCTATAAATTTTTGAACCAAGAAAATCAACAGCCACAACAGTGGCGATGGAAGCATATTTGGAAGGTATAGATACCTTTCAAAGTTGCTTGTTTCACTTGGTTATTGGCAAGGGAAGCTGTTTTAACTCAAGAAAACCTTAAGAAAAGTAAATATCCCTCTTTTCCAGATGTTACCTCTGTTGATGAAGAGGGTGAGACAGTCAGTCAGTCTTCTATTTGTATAGAGAAGGACTATATCTCAGCTATGGAGGATCTTTTCCAGATCTTTCTCAGCTATTTGTTTGGGTTATGCTCAACGAAATCACATAACTATTATATAGTTGGGAGGAGGGAGCTGCAGACAGATAGATGGAGGTTTGTCCCAGCCTGTATCTGGTGGATAATCTGGAAAGAGAGGAATTCTAGATGTTTTGAGGAAAAAAATTGTGATCCATAGAAGATCAAGTTAAACTGTATTAAGCTTTTTTGTTTTTGGTGTAAACAGATATACTTTGAAGATACTGAGTCAATCTTTGACATCTTAGGCTCTTGTTAGGATTTAGTTCTTTATTTTTGACTTGTTGTAAACATGGTTTTCAGTACAACCCACGTACTGTCCTTATCAATATACACAAATGTTACCTTCTCAAAAAACAAAAAAAAAGTGTATGAAATGGTATGTTGTAATGTATTTTCTTAGATTACAAGATTCTGCCCTTCTGTATGCCTAAGGACTTCCATTAGAGAGAACTTGCTAGATTTATTGGGTTCTTAATTTATATCATTTCCATTTATTTCTTCTTTTTCATTTTCTTTGTCATGCACATTTTACAGGAAGATTGAAGAGAAGCGAGGAGTGACACTGAGTGACTCAGGAAATCCAGCAGTAAACATAAAATCATCTCTTACAGTTGATGCTCAGATGCCTGGACATGTGAACAAAACAAGTGCGAGTTCTCAGTCTACCACAAAACGCAGCCCGTCATGGGATGAAGACTGGATTCCACCAAGGGGATCTTCAACCACCGTGCAGTCTTCTACGACATTGCCTGCCCAGTCTACTACTGCAGGACAGTCGATCCAAGTTACTTCTGGACCTTCACAGTCATACATGACATCTGGTGTATCTAGTCAGCAACTATCATCTTCATGTCCTGCAGTTGATGTGGAGTGGCCTCCTAAACCTTTGTCATTTGGTACTACCATTCTAAGTGATTCTGAGAAACAATTAGAAAACAAGGGGGCATTGGGTTCAAGTCTCGATGATATTGATCCTTTTGCTAACTGGCCTCCCCGACCTAGTGGCTCCTCAGCTGCTTCTCACTCTTTGAACAATGGAACAATGGCCCCGTTCGCAAACAGACCCGTGTCTAACAATAGTGCAACTCTTCTTAATGGCTTGAACTCTCAAACAAATGGCCTTGATTCTTGGGCTTTCAGCACCCCAATTTCTTCTCAGCCCTTGAAACAGAATCAAGGGATTACATCACGCACTGATAGTATCAGTAGTGGTGGGGGTCTTGACTCGCAGAGTTCACTTGGATTTATGAAACATAATCAAGGGTCATCATCAGCTTTGGGTGCTTCTAGTGGTCGAGCAACCGATATTGGATCAATTTTTTCTTCGAACAAGGGTGAGCCGACTGCTCCAAGGTTGGCTCCTCCTCCATCAACTGCTGTCGGTAGAGGAAGGGGAAGAGGTAGGGGAAATCAAGGGCAACTCAGGTCCTCAACATTAGGGTCTGGTAATGCAAAGTCTAATCCAGAGCAGCCCCCTCTACTTGATTTGCTCTAATTGCCAATATGCAGATCCCTTGTGATGCAAGTCCGGTGATCTGATTAAAGATCAATCTGGAGAGCTGTTGATACCTCGTGATTAAAGATTTTTGCTAGCAATGCCATGGAGAAACCTGTTCATACTCTTGCTGCATGGCAGTGTTTGCCTGGGTAGGCAAAGATTGTTGTAGAGTGACTCTTTTTGTAGAATAGTATGGCTGAGTTTTGGTTTTCCTTGTTTAGCATTTTTATTCTTAAAAAAAATCATTTAATTTGTTGAACATGGGTTGCTTTGTAATATTTGTATTTTAAAAAGCAATTGGCTCTCAACGATGTTTAAGAAATAATGAAAGAGATGGGCGATGGGACATTTCAATCTTTTCTCTAGAATACGGGCTGAAGGCTTATGAAATTTGATTTCCTCTTTTATGAAGTGTTCTTCTCATCATCAACATTGGAAATTGATTTGGTAATGCAAGGTCTTTTCAGCGCAGAAGTGTGAGTATTATGAATAATACAGGGGTGGCATTGTAACCCTGTTACTGTGATAGTTGATAACTCTAGCATATATAGTTCAGTTCAATGCAGTTGAAACAACATCAGATTCAGTTGATAGAATTAAGGAAATTCTGCAGTTATGAGAAGAACTGCCCATGCATGGGGTCCAAGAATGTTGTGGGCGGTACGTTTTCATGTGCTATCTGATATTGTCACCTTTTGACTGAGAATAAATAAATGTGTTTCAATGAGTTGATATTGTTACCTTTAGCAGCAAGGACGAATACTTTGTTCAACAAGTGATATAGGGAAAAAAAAACTTAAGTATACAAATAAAGTATATTAATTACCACTATAGGGTAATAGTTTTTTGTTTCACCTATATAACAATAGTTTTTTTTCAAAGTTATTTTTATATTTTTTTTTAAAAAAGGTGAATTTGTGCTCCACGATTTATGGTATTCCCCATTTTTCTCAAATCCCATGATTACTCAAAGTGGTTATAAATATTCTCTCCTACCAATAAAAAGTTTCTTAATAAATATAAAACTTTCTTTCCATTTATTCTGATCGACTGTTCAATCATGGATACCAACAATTATTCAATCCTAATTCAACATAGAGGATGTTGGGACACATCAGGTGTTAATTATACTTATAATATATAATTGGTGTTTTTTTAATTGTGTAATTGAAAAACATGATCATTGTTGTAACTCACCAATTCCGTTATTTGGATTTTATTTTTTTTATTAATTTTTCTGGTTTTTTCTATGGTTTTGAGATTCGGAACATAAATAATATTTAGTGATTGTCTTTTGATAATTGATTTGGTGAAAGTAATCTTTTTTAATAATAAAAATTATGGACTGCATGTTCAGTATACTACTGGTTTTTTTTGGTGTCATTCGGTATAGGTTTTATTGTTCATGATTATGGTGAACGTATAGATTAAATTTTGGTACATAATAATGGTTTAAACATTGTATTTACGTTAAAAATCACTTTTAAAAAAAATAATTTTTGTGTATCATGAGTTGTTTAATTAATGGTGTAATATATGTTGTTGATATTCACCCATTTCAATTTTTTGATTTTTTTTTTTAATTAATTCTTTAGTTTTGGTGAATATTTAGTGATTATCTGGTTTGGTAATTTATTAGGTGAATTTAATCATTTTTAATTATCAAAATGTTGGACTACATTCAGAGTTGGTTTTATTTGGTGAAATTAATCATTTTAATTTATTTGGTGAACTGCTAATTTTTTTTTGTCTCATTCAGCGTTGGTTTTATTGTTGTACATGATAATGGTGAACAGAGTGATCGTTGGTACATGATGATGCTGTAAACACCATATTTAAGTTAAAAATTATCTTGTCAGCAAAAACATGCTTTAAAACATAATATAAAATTTGAAAACGTTGAACTGACCATTCTGTTTGACGAGATTCACAACAAATAATCCCTAATGTTTTGGTGTGAAACAAGTAGATACGTTGATTACGATATTAAAGGTGTGATATATGATGTGTAGTTGCGAACGATTTCAACATGATGAGATTGCTTGCAGTCATGCAGTTGCATCTATCAGATACAAAAACAAACATCGCGAAGATTATTGTTCAGCATATTATAGTAATAAGAATTTTCAAGATACTTATGCAATTTCAATAGAACCATTGCCTTGCGAAAGCACTTGGAATATTCCATCACATATTTTGGAAGAGGAACTGCTGCCACCAATTACAAGAAAACAACCCGGCAGACCATCAAGTAACGACCATAAGAAGGGATTCAACGAAAGAAAAATACAAGAGGAGTAAAGTAACTTGTAGTAAATGTGGTACATCATGACATAACAAAAAAACGTGCCCTAAGTTTGCTTATCAAACTTAACAATGATGTATTATTTTGCAATTTTCTTGGTTGGTTTTTCTTTATTCTTTCTTCCAAAACTTCTGGAATTTTTTAAGAATGATAAATGCAGTTTATTACAACTTTGGTTATTCTTCAATAGTTTATTCGCATTAATGGTGATTTAAGTTATATGTAGTTGGTATTGTCGTGTTTGGTTGAAATGCATTTATTAAATATCAACTTAAAACTTAAAAATAAACAACAACTACTTAGAGTAGTTGAAACCAAAAATAATACAAAAATATCAGTTAAAAATTTATTGTCGTGTTTGGTTGAAATGTTGTTACTCCCTTCGTTTCACAAAGAATGACTTCCTTTCCTTTTTAGTCAGTTTCAAAAAAATGACCTCTTTCCTTTTTTGGTAACATTTTACTTTTTGCTTTCCACGTGACATGTTTAAGACCACAAGATTAAGGGCAATTTTGTACATTTGACCTAACTTTAATTTAGGACCACAAGATTCAAAAGTCTTCTTTAATTTCTTAAACTTTGTGCCAAGTTAAACCAGATCAATCTTTTTGAAACGGAGGGAGTATTAAATACCAACTTAAAAGTTTTTGGTATATTGTTTGGACAATACCAAAAAAAATGTTACCCAACAATAATCATATACATATATATATATATAAAAGAACCCTAGGCCCGCCTACGTGGCACCACCACAAATCAGGATTCTTTTTTAATTTATTTATATCCAAAACTAGCCTTCTCTTTCATGAAAAGTTGTGACTTTTATGAAAAGTTGTCAGTTTTATGAAATGTTGTGAATTTTATGAAAAGTTGCGACTTTTATGAAAAGTTGCAACTTTTATGAAAAAGTTGTGACTTTTATGAAAGGTTGTGACCTTTCCGAAGGGTTGCAACTTTTCCAAATAGTTGTGACATTTCCGATAAGGTACAACAAACATTTGTTCACACTATCCTTTATTTTTTATAAATAGAGGGATTTCCTCTCATTTTAAAACAACGAAAATTCTGAACTTCTTATTCTTTTTCTTCTGCACAATTAAATATTTGTATACTTTGCTCCAGTTTAGTTGCTCACGGACACCATTGCTTATGTTACAGATCCTGATATTATTTTTAATAGTCATAAAATTATGCTCGTGTTATTAAGGATAAATGATAAGATGTTATAATTTTCTTTTTTTCCTTTACATTGTTGATGTTTGTTACTACGTAATCTTGTATGTAAAATAATATAGTGTTTTAGTTTTAATGACCGATAGATTTTAAGTATTATTTTATAAATTCCGTGATATTAAATTCTCGCGCAAAGCGTGGGTAATTTTACTAGTATATAAATAAAACAGAACCTTAGGCCCACCTACGTGGCACCACCGCAAACCAAAATTTGCTTTTAATTTATTTATTTTCAAAACTAGCCTTCTCTTTTCATGAAAAGTTTCGACTTTAATGAAGATTGCGATTTTTATGAAAAGTTGTGACTTTTATGAAAAGTTGCGAATTTAATGAAGAGTTGCGCATTTTATGAAAAGTTGTGACTTTTATGAAAGGTTGTGACCTTTCCGAAGGGTTGCAACTTTTTCAAATAGTTGTAACCTTTCCGATAAGGCACAATAAACATTTGTTCACACTAGCCTTTGTTGTCTATAAATAGAGGGATTTCTTCTCATTTTAAAATAACGAAAATTCTGAACTACTACTTCTTCTTCTTCCTCCTCATCTTCTTCCTCTTCTTCTTCCTCCTCCTCCTCAATTAAATATGTGTGTACTTTGCTCATGTTGAGTAGCTCACTAACACCATTGCTTATGTTACAGATCCTGGTATGTATTTTTACAGTCATTAATTTATGCTTATGTTATTAACGATAAATGAAAAGATGTTATAATTTTTATTTTTCTTTACATTATTAATGTTTGTTACTTCATAGTTTTGTATGTAAGATAATATAGTGTTTTAGTTTTAATGATTGATATGTTTTAAGTATTATTTTATAAATTCTGTGATATATCATATAGTGTTTTAGTTTTAATGACATATAGGTTTTAAGTATTATTTTATAAATTCCGTGATATTAAATTTCTGCGCAAAGCGCGGGTAATTTTACTAGTATATATATAAAAGAGAACCTTAGGCCCGCCTACATGGCGCAACCACAAACTAGAATTCCCTTTTAATTTATTTATTTCGAAAACTAGCCTTCCTCTTTCATGAAAAGTTGTGACTTTTATGAAAAGTTGCGACTTATGAAGAGTTGCGACTTTTATGAAAAGTTGTGACTTTTATGAAAAGTTGTGACATTAATGAAGAGTTGCAACTTTTATGAAAAATTGCGACTTTTATGAAAGATTGTGACCTTTCCGAAGGGTTGCAACTTTTTCAAATAGTTGTAACCTTTCAGATAAGGCACAATAAATATTTGTTCACACTACTCTTTGTTGTCTATAAATTGAGGGATTTCCTCTCATTTTAAAACAACGAAAATTTTGAACCTCTTCTTCTTCAACTTTTCCAAATAGTTGTAACCTTTCCGATGTCTATAAATAGAGGAATTTCCTCTCATTTTAATACAACGAAAATTCTGAACCTCTTCTTCTTCACAATTAAATATTTGTGTACTTTGCTCCTGGTTGAGTGGGTCACTGACACCATTGCTTATGTTTCAGATCTTGGTATGTATATTTATAGTCATTAATTTATGCTTATGTTATTAAGGATAAATGATAAGATGTAATAATTTTCATTTTCCTTTACATTATTAATGTTTCTTACTACATAATCTTGTATGTAAGATAATATAGTGTTTTAGTTTTAATGATTGATAGGCTTTAAGTATTATTTTATAAATTTCGCGATATTAAATTCCTGCACGAAGCGCGGATAATTTTACTAGTGTTTGTTATAATGGCTCATTGGTAAAAACCACTTGTGTTGAAATAAGCACAAATAATGTTCAAATTGGGGGTATATATGCTTATATTTTGGTATTACATACTAACCTGAAACATTTAATACAAAAACATCTGTTACACAATTGGTATACAAAGTAGGCACAAAAATTGGTAAAATTACTTGTAGGTACAAACTTGTGGGCACAAACATTGGTAAAAACCACTTAAACATTACATAATAAACCACTGCTAAACATAAAATATTTAGATTTGAATCCATATTAACACATAATTCAAATGTACGAAATATTGATATACTATTGGAGTAATACAACATAATTCTATCATATTATTAGTTATATCTAGTGACTATAATGTTGGTATTATATACCAACAACATGCGTTGAAATTCAAACGCTTGAATTATATACCAAACTCACACATTGTTCTATTACAAATCAAACTCACACCATTAAGTTAACACAATATATTCACCAAAAATAATGAACCAAAAAACAGTGATTAAACTCAAAAATGAACTAAACATCCAACAATGGTATTCAAAAATACCAAAAAAAACTAAACACACATAATATTATTCATAATTAAAAGAAACTATTTGAACAAAAACATTCATGATATTATCTTAAGATGCAAAAATTTAATCCTTCTTCCCCTTCCGGATTAACTGACCACCTTTCCCAGAATCTTCATTTTAACTTATAGCACCAGTGTTGATTTTCCTCTTTCCATAATTCCACAGTAATGCTCCATATCGCAAACAAAGATTTTCAGAATCAAAAACTGACATTGATATGTCCATATCTCCTCGACAAACATATTCAACAAAAGAACAGGTATACAAACCACAATCGCTAAGAATAATAACATATGTCAGGATTAGAACATTATATGGTACTAAACAATTACAAAAAAAAACACAATATACTTGCACAAAATCATCAACTTGTTGAGGGATGTTTTCACGCTTCATGCAAGTCAAAAGATGGTCTTGAACATATTATGGGCGTGCTATCAACGACAACCACAGATTTGTTAAGCCTAGGGCTTTTACGCGGCGTCTTCTCCATCGAATTGTGGTGAGGCTTTTGGTTAATTGGAATGACAAGCGATTAAGTGAAGATGATGTAAGGTTTAAGAGATATGGATGAAGAAAATTGAAGGGTTAACTCAATATACCGTTGAAAAAAAGATTTCTAATATTTCTTGGAACTATAACTCAGTTATTGATAATTGTACTGACTTTATTGGTACCATAAAAATCTTTATATAAAAGAAATACATCAATATGATCCCAAAAAATGACTACAAAACGTAAAAAAGGAAATAAAAAAAATAATGAAACGTGTGATAAAAGGATTTCTAATATTTCTTAAAACTATAACTCAGTTATTGATAACTGTACCAACTTTATTGGTACCATAAAAATCTTTATATAAAAGGAATACATCAATATGATCCCAATAAATGACTACAAAACGTAAAAAAGAAAAGAAAATAAAAAAATCAAACGTGTGTATGTGGATCTGTTTAAGGAGAGAGAATATATAATAAAATTAAATACCTAATTACACTCCACATAATATGGCACGAACTACTAAGAGTCAGAGAGAGAAAAATCGGGTAAAAAAATTTAAATTAAACACAAAAATTAAATATTTTGTTATGTATGTAATTAAAAAACTTAGTTTGTGATTAAATATAAATATATTGATATTTTGTTAATAGAAGTCTTAAGTAGTATACTTTTGTAATTTTCACTATAAAATATTAGAGACCCAAATAAATTTTTGTTTTACGTCTAAAATCATAAACTCTAAACTTGCTAGCACAAGTATGTATATATCCATTTTTCTTGTTAAATAATGGCGGATGTCTATATGATTTAGGAAGAATTAGTTAACTAGTCAAAATCCCTAACATAATTATTAAAAACATCTACACTTTAAAATAATAATTAGAAATGTCAAAATGTCAATATTTTAACAAATAAAGTGTATCCTAATAAAATTCATTTACTTTCCTTTTATTTCTCAACTTTGGCCCACATTTGACTTAATTTGATTTCATTATTGTGAAAAAGAAAAAAAGATTCCATTACCCACTTTTTTCTCTCTCAAATTTTTACCCACATTCTCTCCTTTCTCTCTCACGATTTTTACCCATATTTCCTCTCTTCAATTAACTTAAACATTTCCTTGTTTAAATCAAAATTCTTCCATTTTTCTAAGAAATCTCAGTAGTTATTCAAAAGATTTTAACCTTTGATACAGGTAAATACATCGTCATAAACAAGTAATAGTATAGTTTCATGACTTTTTTCGCATTTATAACATGTACATAATGATACGATTATTAGTTCCAACAATGTATATAGTTGTATATCAACAACTTCTTATTTTTATATCAAAATCTTCTAATTTTTATAAGTTGTATATCAACTTCTAATGTTGTTGGACAACTGTAACCGTTGAAGGGTCAAGTCTTTCAAACAACTACATTAGTTGTTCAACGATCGATCTAGTCATTTTGTGAATATTAAGTTTAAATTAAATCATTTAATAATAACTGAAGATTGATCTAGTCATTTTGTGAATTATTAAGTATAAATTATGTCGTTTAATAATAACGACAGATCGATCTAGTCATTTTGTGAATTATCAAGTATAAATTATGTCGTTTAATAATAACTGAAGATCGATCTAGTCATTTTGTGAATTATTAAGTATAAACTAAGTCGTTCAATAATAACTGAAGATCGATGTAGTCATTTTGTGAATTATTAAATATAAACTAAGTCGTTTAATAATAACTGAAGATCTATCAAGTCATTTTGTGAATTATTAAGTATAAACTACGTCGTTTAATAATAACTGAAGATCGATCTAGTCATTTTGTAAATTAAGAAGTACAAACTAAGTCGTTTAATAATAACTGAAGATTGATCTAGTCATTTTGTAAATTATTAAGTATAAACTAAGTTGTTTAATAATAAATAAAGATCGATCTAGTTATTTTGTGAATTATTAAGTATAAACTAAGTCGTTTAATAATAACTGAAGATTGATCTAGTCATTTTGTGAATTATTAAGTATAAACTAAGTCGTTTAATAATAAATGAAGATCGATCTAGTCGTTTTGTAAATTATTAAGTATAATCTAAGTCGTTCAATAATTACTGAAGATCTATCTAGTCATTTTTTAAATTATTAAGTATAAACTAAGTCATTTAATAATAAACGAAGATCAATCTAGTCATTTTGTGAATTATTAAGTATAAATTATATCGTTTAATAATAACTGAAGATCGATCTAGTCATTTTGTGAATTATTAAGTATAAATTATGTCGTTTAATAATAACTGAAGATCGATCTAGTCATTTTGTGAATTATTAAGTATAAATTAAGTCATTCAATAATAATAGTAGATCGATCTAGTCATTTTGTGAATTATTAAGTATAAATTAAGTCATTCAATAATAATAGTAGATCGATCTAGTCATTTTGTGAATTATTAAGTATAAACTAAGTCATTTAATAATAACTGAAGATCGATCTAGTCATTTTGTAAATTATTAAGTATAAACTAATTAAGTCGTTTAATAATAACTCAAGATCAATCTAGTCATTTTGTGAGTTATTAAGTATAAACTAAGTTGTTTAATAATAATTGAAGATCGATCTAGCTTTGAATGTTTCCACTTTATCAACTCAGCTTTTGGTACCGGTGTATGGACTGGAGTCTCGGACCCCTCAACCCCTTCATTCTCCGACCTGGAGGAGGTGAGCTGGACTGAATCGATGTCCAAACTATCATCCTAGATTGTGTCTGACATAACCTGCTTTTTGCCCTTACCACTCGCTTGAGGAGGTTTACGACGAGTGGTTTTGAGTGGTTCAACTACTACTGCAATTACAACCCCCTTTGCTTTTTTCGGGGTGGTGGAGCCTGTGGCCTAGGCCTCCTCCGAGGTGGATGAAAATCCTCATTGAATGCATGTTTAGCTGGAACCTTAGGTCTAGCCATACCTGTAAAAGCACACAAACGAGAAAAAATTTGATCGCAGAGGGTTAGTGAAATTAGATTCTCAAGAAAAATGCAAACAAACTCACCAAACAATTCGGTGATTCACCTAGTTCATTTGGCGGGCAAAAGAGGCCTCGTCGAATGTTATAGACAGTCCCAACAAAAAAATTGGTCAAAAAGGTCGATTAAAGACTATTCGACGAGTTGCTGAGCTGACTCAGCGAGTAAGAGATACCTCACCGAATGTTACAAAAATTTTCAGCAAAAATATAGGTAAGAAAGGTGATATCAATGTCATTCGACGACTCGCCAAATCACTTTGGCGAGCTGAAGGGTCATCACTGATAGTAATAGTGACTCCCCTTCATAAACTTGACAGTTAGGCGATGGGGAGGACATTTGGCGACTTGGTGAGCTCGCTAAGATGGCCCAACACATCACTTCCCCAATCTTTTTCTCGAATCACAACCAACAACCTATGACACTCCAATTTAAGCACAATTTGAAACAATTCCAATCTACCCATGATGAATTCACAAACCGGGGTACTCAGACTTCCCCCAATTTCCGCTAATTTAACCAAACAACGATTTTACCCTTAATAATGACATCACCCAATCCATCATTTGGCAAATTTATGTCATTTGCTCGAATTCGGGTTACTCGGACTTCACCCCTACACTACCCAACATGCAACACCCACAATTTAATTATCTAACATGAGAAACTTAAACAAATTAGCCCAACCAATTGATTTAACATGCTCGATTTCAATTTTAAACTATACGAATCAACAAACATACAATCAAAGTACAAAATTTAATTAAGCAGCGATAAGTCCATTACACTACCCATTATTAGAATTTCTAGTATAGCGCAAAAGTAAACAAAATTTGAGAAACCAACCTCCAATGTAGACAATGAGACAGACACGACAAAAAGGGAAAGTAGAGGGATCACAACGACACTTTAGAAGCAAATCACATGACACTTTCATGAAATTTTAGTCTAAAGTTTGAGGGAAGGAGTAGAGGAGTTGAAAACTTTAAATAAAAAGAGAAGATTTGAATTTAAAAGGTTAGAGATTCTTCAGTGCGCGCCCTATTCGGCGACCTTACTAATATTGCCGAATGGGCCTCAACCCGCCGAACTTGACAGAATATGCAACCCTTTAGAAGGTGAAAGGGCGATCTCGATCAGGTTCGCTGATCCAGCTCGGTAACTCGCTGAATGGGTTGTTAGCTCAACCAAACTTCCAGAACCTTCCTCATTTTTTATCTTCATGGGCGATGCATTTGGGAGATTATAGGGGCAATTCAGTGACTCGCCGAGCTTTCCAGCCCCTCGCTCATTTTCCTTTCTTCCAAAATATGAACTCCAACTTGCGAATCCAACAAATGTTATTCAAATAAAAAAAATGTGCTAAGATCCACCGAATACCCAACTTGTTGTATATTGACTTCTAGAAGTTAGATGTGAACTAAGTACCTCAGTTCAAAATGATGAAAATGGACACACCATATAAACACACTATCTCTTGAAAGTAAATACTAGACAATTTCACCACATTATATGAAATCGAAATCAACATAGAGTGTGTTGATTTGAATAGTCTATCCATAATGACACGCGGACAATATTAATTTTTCTCAAAGTCTATGACATTTCTATCACGAAGTTCATGGCAACCCACTCTCACTGTCACTTAGGTATGGACATGTCTTTGATGCTCATACTTTTCATGGTGACAGTTCAAACATCGAAAGACATAATCTACAATGTTCCTCGTCAATTGACATCACCAATAATGCTTTATATCATAATATATTTTCTATCTTCATTAATGAATAAAATATTTAGAGTTATGAGTCGCTTTCATAATCGACTTAGTCAAACAATCAACTTTTAACACACAAATATGACCCTTCATTTTCAAAAGGCCCTTAGAATCCAACATTTCTTTGTTATATTCCCCCTTTAACACCTTGTCTTAAATTATATTAAACTTCTCATCTTCGAACTGTCTAACCTTGATGTGATCGACTAGAAGAGAGTGTACCTCAATATGGGAAAAAATCATATCAAACTTCAAAATATAAAGCCTTGCAAATCTATTAGCCTCCGTGAATATATATTCCACTCGCAACATAATCAAGCTACCTATACTAACTGACTTTCATCTCAACGCATTGCTACTACACTTACCTTGTCCAAGTGATGTAATATAGTGATGTCATAATCCTTAAGAAACTTTAACCATCTCATGTGCCTCAAATTTTGATCTCTCTACCTAGAAATATATTGAATACTGCGATAATTTATGAACATCTCATATTACTCTCCAAATAAATAATTCCTCCAAGTTTTCAAAGCAAAAAAAATATCATTGTCAACTCTAAATAATGAGTCGAGTAGTTATTCTCCTACACCTTCAACCATCTCAAATTATATTTCATTAGGACCTTTATACATCAAAACATTTCCAAGATCAACCTGTGAAGCATCATAATACTCCATAAACTCCTTATATGTCATTGAAAAGGTCAAAATTGAGTCTAAAGTCATCAAAAGCCTTACGTTTTTGAAAGCTAGCCTCACACTCCTTAGGTCTTTAGAAAGTTAAAATATTTTGAGTAAATTTTGTCATTCGAGATATATTAAAAGAGAAGTCATTAAAATTTCATCTGACAGATAAACTCACAAAACTCTGAATCTTTATATGTGAAGTTGCCTAGACCAATCTCTAACTATCTCAATACTCTACAAATCTATCATATTGTCATCCTTAGTAACCACATGCCCAGAAAAGTCACAAAACTGAGATAAAAATCACTCTTAGAAAACTTTACATAAGGTCACTCCTTAAAAGTTTGGAGTATAATTCCTAAATGCTACTCATGATCCACTCTACTATGAGGGTAGATCAAAATATTATTAATGTAGAGTATAACAGAGAAATTCCAAATAAATCATGAACATCCTATTCATCAATTCCATAAAAGTTGAAGGGGAGTTAGCTATCCCAAAAGTTATAATTGAGAGCTCATAATGTCGTAAGAGGTCCTGAAGACTATCTTAAAGATATCCTTCGTCCTAACCCTGAATCGCTAGAAATCAACTCTCAATTCAATCTTAGAGCTTACCAAAATTCCTAGACAAGTCTTCAATACATGAAATATGATACTTGTCCTTAATAATAACTTTGTTCAATATTCTATAGTCAATGTACATCCTTCTTTTTCACAATTCAGACCAGATACATTCAAGGAGAAATATTTGATCGAATAAAAGCACTAAATCAACAAGTCTTATTACTATTCTTTTAATTATGTTGTAGCGTTCTAATTAGAAGTGATAGAAATGGACAAAATTCTCATCTCTAAGTCAATACTAAAATCACGATCAGGTAGAACACCTCCAATAATTGTTTCATCATTGATACTAGTTTTAAAGGAGAAGTATCGATACTCATATCATGATTATAAGTCAAATATGTAAGATATCCCTTCTCAATCATACACCGAGTCATGGAAAATGATATTATATTCCTCAAATAGATACCAAGGGTGACCAACCACTTAAGTTTAAGAATACCCAACATATGTAAGGTTATTTTCTTTGCATAACAGTCTAAAATTGTATAAATGGAAAATGTTAATATATATATATATATATATTAACATTTTCCATTTATACAATTCTAGACTGTTATGCAAATCATGAATAATTAAGTCTATCCACATATTTTATGCTACCAAATCAACAATTTAAGATCGATGTAATTGATCCACCACTATAAACCATCTAAGGGTGTCTAAATACGTACAAACATAGAATGAGAGTCACAAAACATAAATTCGAAACAAGGTATATAAAGGAAAGTAGATCCATAATCAAAATAAAACTACAAAATTGAGAGCACACTGAACTATCCTTGGGACAACTTTGGTTCGTCCAATGGAGTTGTAGGGTGATCCTTTACCACTATACACACGTATCTATGAATGTTCCTACATAGTTTCATACAAGTATCCTTGCCCAAAATCAAATTAAGTTTTCCATTAATTTTAACTAATATTGTTGATCCTCAATTCAACCTCTAAAAGACATATCACAGTTTAAATGTGCCAATATTTACCATTTAATCACCACTTTAAGTGTCCTTGTTGATTGATACTCAACTTGGCTTCATAATCACATGCAATATTATATTTACTCCATATTGTGGCTCCCATCATAAGAAACTTAATCATTGTGATTATTATGTTATCCAACTTGAGCTATTTAAATTCTTTTTAGTATACCTCCACTCCAAAGGTTAGAAAGAAAGTCTTTCATACAAATCTTATAGCAAGTTCTACCATCTTATATTTCACCATAAATGATCACTTCATATATTTTTGTTATTCCTCAAATTTTCATTGTAGCCTGATCATGATTACTATGTTGTTACCTAATCAATTGATCCTCCTAAAATTACACTTGTATTCATAGAATCCATATTATACTCTTCATATATTAAATTGTTGCTATATCAGTGATATTTCAATACCATGTGATTATCGTAATACATATCAACAAAGTTGAAATATTCTTGTCAAAAATACACCTTGAGTAAGTCATTCTTACTATTTCTAACCTTCTCAATTGAATTATTCAAAGTCGCAATGCTTATTACTTAGTCATCTTACTAGCCAAATCACAACATCTCACACTATACCGCATAACATCATTAATATTATTGATATACGAATTCGAAAAAGTCTCATAACTATTACTGAGAGAATGAAATAATGAAGTTTTGATCTTAAAATGAACCACATACGCATGATAAATAATGAAACAATGAAAGTTTTCTAAAGTCTCATAGCCTCTCAAATATAAGTAACTGACGTCTCCAAACGGATCCGTAATACTCTACTATACTCAACTGTTGTACTCGTGAGACAAATGAACCTAGGGCACTAATATCAAATTGTCACTACCCAAAAATATAAGTCCTGATGACACCTATGTTCCCAACTCTTAGGTAAGCCAATTCAATAATTTAACCAATTCAACTTAAAACCTAAAAAGGTAAGTAGCGAACAAATATCTCAATTACTAAGTCTAAAAAAATATGAAAAATTGACATACCACCCCAATTTTTAATATCATAAGTAGATGAACTTCTACAATATGATACAAGTCCAAAACAAATGGCAACCCTAAACCTAAGAAAGACTACATCTGAATACTAAGACAATAGAATAAATTTAGAGATAAATGAAGTTATGGTCTGTAGAATAGACAAGCAGCTCACCACAACTTTAAGGTGATCCAACTCAGACTCAAAAATTCCCATAAGGTGCGCTCGTACTTAGAATCTAATCTGCACCACAAAAGAGTGCATTAAGTGTAGTACGAGTATGAAATCATGTGTACTCAGTATATATCATAGACTGACAATAAAGAGTAGTGACAATATTATATAAAGAAATCATCCTTTTATTTACAAGTTTACGTTACACTTATAAGCCAAGTTCCATCAATTGAGAATAATCAAATGTCACAAAATATCCACACACTAATGAAACACATAATCAAACAAAAATGAAGGATGTATGAGATGCAATGTAATGTAACACCATGAAATGATATGCCTCAAATGAAAAGTACTTTCTCTCAACCGTATATACACGATACTTCTCATAAATACATCGAGAGTTCGTGACTCATGGGGAACTCACGAGGTCCATATACTGACATAGATGATCTCCACGTGTCTTTGTAAACAATCTCAACACACTATCAGAAAATTAAATAATTCCAGCATGGACGATCTCTACATGCCCAACTTATAGTCATAAATTGATCTCAACATGGATGATCTCTGCATGTCAGACCTTTACTCATACTCAATCTCATGTCAATGCATGTGCATAATATAATTTCAATAAAAGGGAATGATGAAGCATCTCAATAATTTAAATGTCGCTATGGCATATAATCATCTCAATTATCACAAATATACAAGTTCAATGAAGAAACACAATAATATAAAAGAAACCAAGTCACTAATACATCAACTAATGCCCATATGTTTTGGCATTTTCATATAACAATCGATCATACTATAGCAATAAACTCTTTAATAACACAAGTACTCGTACTAATGCCCGACATACCATTGGTATGAGACCCCCATTTTTCCCCTTACTCATTGTCTATTCCATTTTTTATTTTTTATTAGAAAACGTCCCTCAACGAAGTGTAGAAAGTCTTAAAATATGCCGAACACGAATCACGATCCTCAAGATTTTGCATTTTCCTTTTGTAAAGCTTCAGAATGTTTCCAATCTATAAAATATGCATTATTCATAAGTAAATAAGTTCGTAGACACTCATATTGCTTTATTTAGTTCCAATTTAAAAATCGGGTTAAAAAGTCATTTCGAGCCACCAAATTCGAATCTAAAATTTTCTTTCAAATTATGTTCACCCATGACAAAACAAATTTGGATGACAAATTTCAACAAAAACAGATTGTTATTCGATCTTCAAATCAAGATTTTTTTTCTAACAACCCTAGGTCTATATTTTTCTTAATTCAGACTATTTTTTCCACGTTTCAAATATATTCATAATCACACAATAATATCTGAGAAAAGATGAGAACAATTACATATGCAGAATGCATATGTAGTTATGTAATTGACATATGGCTTATAACGTTCTTTATTATTATTAAAGATGTTGTTGTTTAAGAGGGTTGTTACATTGGTATCCCATATACATGTGAATCACATTACATATATACAAATACATCTATGTAGTGTTATTCACATGTATCTGAGATAAATGACTATCTCACTCTCCTTCCTCCCCATCTCGCTCATGTCTCTCCCTATTTTAGTGTATCTGTAAGAAAAATTACATGTATCTAGGTGTATGTTCTAGAATATATGGTAGAAAACTCTTAATTAGTGGTAAAATATGTAATTAATTAAAAATATAGGTAGAATTAATATATATGGTATGAATGTAAGTCTAATAAGGTAGTTTTTTTTCAAAAAATAATTATAGAATTATAGTGGGCTTAAAACCCAAATCATTTACTATTTTTAGAAGAATAAATTTTAGGTTTAGCAAACATAAAAATCATATTTGTATGTTATAACTATAGTTTGCATAATTGCGTTCCATAACTAACTTTATGTTTGCTATGACTATTAATATGTATATTTCGGTATACTTATACAAAAGAATTAATTGTATAATTATATATTAGGAATCTGTATACAAATAAGAATTTTATTTTTTTTGTATAATTTGTGTTTGTATAAAAAGAGAAAGAGAGAAAGGCAAAAGAGAACTGGGCAGGGGAAGATTTGTATTGTATAATTATAGGGGTATATATAGGACAAAAAGATATGTATTTGTATTTGTATATGCAGTTTTCTCTCATTAATTTTATACAAACATAATTTATACATTTGTGTTTGTGCAAAGTGAGAGAGGCGAGAGAGAGAGTGATGAGCGAGATCAGGAGAGTGGCGAGCGAGATATCTGGGGAGAGAGACTAACGAAAATATATGTCTATATACAGTTTTTTCTCGCTTTATACAAATACTAACATAATTTATACATTTATGTTTGTATAAAGTGAGAGAGGCGAGAAAGAGACTGGCGAGCGAGATCAGGAGAGTGGCAAGCGAGAAATCTGGGGAGAGAGACGAATGGCAAAGTATTTGCTATGAATTAGAATTAAATGAAACTGTGATTATAATATTTAATTCTAATTAATAGTTTGTTATTTTATACAATTTCTATTTTTAAAATTAGCTACAGAAGGACAAACCAATTGAAAGACATAAAGCCCATATGATTTATTTGAGAAGAAACCTAAATTTCTACTTCTCCTTTGAGTTGTAGCTGTCATGGAAGGAGAACCAGGCTCCCAATTTTCTTTTACCATTTTTTTCTCAAACCAATTCTGATAAAATAAAAAGACTGTTTTATTTTTATTTTACAGATCTGTAACGATTTAGTTTACATATCTGTTTTGATAAAACGAACTTTTTTATTTTTTATTTTTAAATCTAAAATGCTTTTAGATTTAATTGATAATTTCTTTTTATTTTGTTTTCAGACCTGGAACGTTCAAGATATGTTTATTTTTTAAAAAATCTAAAATGTTTTCCAAATTACTTCAACTTTTTATTTATTTTGTTTTTAGATCTCTAAAATGTTTTCCAGATCGTTTTCAACCACAAAAATAAATATATTTCTAAAAATGAATTTTAGATTTTAAAAAAAATTAATTACGAATTAAAAATATTTCTTAATCAGTGTCATAAAACTAATTTATAATACCTAATTGCATCACATATCAAAAAATACATAGTTCAATATTTTCATTGATAACTAGAAAATCAACCTATGACTCTTGATACCAATGTAAGATTACATATCTCATTAATCTAAATCTTATTAGATAATATACATAATTCATAAAAGCGAACATACTTGTTTTTCATGTAGCGAAAGTGGAAGAGTAGGATGAACCACATTTGGAATTTGTCACAATATGTTATAGTAACCCCATATGCCACAGCCTAAACCCTAATTGATTGAGGAGATAATAAAGTGACAGATTATTATATTCTCTATAAATGTTGTATTTTCTTATTTAACAATTATAAAGAAATTATTTTAATTACCCTAAACGTAAAGCATCCATAATGGGTGGGATCAAATTTCCTACGGACTGAAAGTAAAAAAAATATAGAATTTATTAAAGGACATGCAGAATTCATTCAGATATTGAACAAAAAGCATCATCACATGTACCTTGCAGATATATATCCATAATTTAATGACGTGAACAAACAAACAAAGTCTAAATGAACTAGACGTGATAAAATCAAAAGAAGATATTAAAAATAGGAAAAGTTTGATAACTAAAGTAAGATTTTCTGCTAAACGGTTTCACAAAAATGTAGTGTTGTAACATGACAAGTTATATGGTCATCCCTCTTTCATCTTGTATATTTAATCCAAAGTAGATGACACTAATAAGGAAAAATGAATTCCGTCATGAAATCCACATTCATAAACATTAAAATTGAAAAGATGATCATAAGTTTGTTTGTTCTTCTTCCTCTTATGTACTTTTCATCGGTACACGGTGCACCTACAGCTCTATGGATATTTGGAGACTCACTGGTCGATAATGGAAATAACAATTTCCTTAATACTATTGCTAAAGCAAACTACTTTCCTTATGGGATTGATTTCAGCAGAGGCCCTACCGGCAGATTTTCCAATGGAAAAACTTTTGTCGATATTCTTGGTAATTTTTTCTTTGAAATATTTGCACTCATACTTAAAAAAATCAATATAGTTATATCTATGTAATGTAATGGTAAAATTGCAGGAGAATTATTAGGAGTGGCTTCTCCTCCACCATTTGCAAATCCAAGCACAAGAGGGGAAAGAATCCTCGGGGGAGTAAACTATGCATCTGCTGCTGGTGGCATCCTAGATGAAACTGGCAAACACTATGTAATACTATTATTTATATGTAGATGCGCTTCTGTCGTTCCTCTTCACTTGTGAAATATCAATAGAAATGATAAATATGTTCATATATTTATATACAGATGGAAAGGTTCACGTTGAGCCAACAAGTGATAAATTTTGAGAGCACATTAAGTCAATTAAGGACGATGATGAGTCCTGGTGATTTAAACACATATCTCTCAAAATCAATAGCAGTGATGGTGTTTGGAAGCAATGACTACATAAACAACTATCTCTTGCCTTCCCTTTATACGTCCAGTATCAACTATAATCCGCAACAGTTTTCCAACCTCCTTCTCAATCATTATGCTAGACAACTTGTGGTAAGCTGTGATTAATATGATACCTAGATTGTTAAGTTAACTTTGTTGGGTTCGAAAGTGATTAGGACGTCATGCGGAAGCTTATAATTGCAAATCATATGGTGATAAATTGGATGACAAAAACTTATACTAAAAATCAAAATATTATTATATGGTTTGACCTACATAATTAAAAACTAATATTAAGCATAAAAACAACAAAGAGAAGAATCTCCCAATAAACATAAGTCTCTTAACGGCTATATTGTGAATGTTCTTGTGTTTTTGATATCAAAAGAGGGGTATTCAATATATTTGATTCCAAACATTTCCTCTAAGGAAGGAATAACCAAAATATGAAAGAAATTATATTTTCCTTTCAGGAAAAGTAAAAACATTTATGATATTGTTTTGTGTTCTTTTCGAAAAAATAAACTTCAAGTAATATAAGAAAATCAGAGCATAACCTTAACAAATGTCTTTCCAAAAAATACTTGTGACTTGTCTATGCAGGCGTTGTATAGTGTAGGACTGAGGAAGTTCTTGGTAGCTGGAGTAGGACCACTTGGATGCATTCCCAATCAGTTAGCCACAGGACAAGCACCACCAGGAAGATGTGTTGATTATGTAAATCAGATACTTGGTAGTTTCAATGAGGGTCTCAAATCACTCGTCAGCATAATGAACAACGGCACTCACCCTGGAGCAGTTTTTGTTTATGGCAATACATATGCTGCTATTGGTGATATCTTAAACAACCCTGCTAGATATGGTAATATAAACACTCCTTTTACATGATCAAAAATGAAATTATCATTATATTTTAACATTTATACTATGTATATGACAGGATTTAACGTATGGGACAGAGCATGTTGTGGAGTGGGGAGAAACCAGGGACAAATAACATGTCTACCCTATCAATTTCCATGTCTAGACAGGAGTAAGTATATATTCTGGGATGCATTTCATCCGACACAAGCCGTGGATGTAATCTTGGCACAAAGGGCATACTATGGACCCCCTTCTGATTGCTACCCCATCAACGTTCAACAAATGGCTGCTATCAACTATTGATTATAAACTAAAATATAAACATTATGTTCTTATAATTCTCTTTGTATGTGTGTTTAACTTTATCTCTAATAATGTAAACTACTAGTTTGCCTAAATCATGTTCAAGATTGAATAAATCACTATGAGTCGATAATTTATTTGAATTATTTGAGCATTTTTAGTTTAAAATAGTATTTTATTTTAAGAATGAGATGATTTTAGACAACTTTATTTGGAAAAATTAATATTTTAGAAGGCTAAGTAAATATTGAGTAATTATTCAAGTTGATTAGAAAAATAAGTTTGAAAAAAATTAGAGTTATACTTCAAGTTGAATAAAATTGTGTCACGATCCAAATTACATATCATGTAGGAACTTACTATATTCTTAATTAGATAGGAGAATCCTTACCGTCTAACCAAGTATATCCAGAAAATCAACATATAATCTTTTAAAATATTAAGCAGATACATTTTCATACCAAAATTAATGTGACAAAATACATCTTAATGTACTACCTTTCAAAAGGAATCCATCTCTCACGATCTAGACTAGGCATGTACATGATCTTCTAAATAGAGTAAGACAAGAAAATACATAACTTTTGATGAAAAGTCAAGTGCAGAAGTTGATGATGAATACGCGCGTTCCACATATGAGACCTCAAGTCAACCTACAACACATCTATATCCTAGAAAAGATATAGCAATAGTAGTAAAAGTATACCACACTTTCTAGTATTCATCATTGATCGACTAGGGTTAGATCATGCAACATAAAATAGAAATTACAAGAACAACATGAATTATTTGATACCATTACTAACACCCTTATTCACCTTCAATACTCCAATGTCAGGGAAAAAAGCTTTAATCTATCCACATTAACTAATCAACCCACCAAATTTGCTAAGCTTTCTAATTTTGCAATCCACCATCCCCTAGACTATGGACTTAGTGATACAATTTCCGCATTAACCCATCGAGTATATTCAATAAATAGAAATATTAAGATAATCTAACAAACAAATATAACTAATATAATATCACCATGTACACAACTACCATTCTACAATTATTATGATAATTTATAGCATTCCCATAACAGCCAACAAATTTATACAAGTCCCAAATAAATATCACAGCATAATCTCTTACAAAATCTACTACATTCGCCACACAAAATCGATTTAGAATACATCATAAATCAACAGAAGAGATTATACCAGCCTCTACAACTGCAACAACCTCTCTCACAACATAAATGATAATGCATATAAATACTGACAAACATATCACCAGTATACCACATCCACGCAAGAATCACATTTATTTTGCCTGTACACACACGCTAAAGAGTTTTATGTTTGACCAATATCATGACATGCAGGGGGCCAGCTTCTTCCATTTACCGTAGTAGTGTAGTACGCGATCTTTAAAATATATGTTATTGCTCATTGGAACCTCACCTCGGACTTGAGTCACTCGTCAGCATGATAGTTATCATTACCACTATGTATGAACCTCGTGGTCATTTGCATATTTTATGTGCTTTTACTATTTTTTCCCCTTCTCATAGCTTTCTTATAGCTTTTGTGTTGTTCTAGGCAGGGTGGCACACTTTCTGATGTGGTTAGGAGAGTTTGGTGCGAGTTTTACTCTTTTGGAGGTTTTAAAGTAAAAAAATTAACTTTATTCAATATTCATAGAATCTATTGTCAGATGAGATTTCTATCAATTCTATTAGCTGCAGATGGTCTTTTTTGGTCTAGAAGGATTGTTTCTTTGGTTCCCAAGGCCTTCCGCATGAGTTTGAGCCATTAGACGAGATAATTGAGAAAGATTGGCTAAGTTTTTACTTCTATCAACATTCTTGGTAAACATACTCGGATGTGAACTCTTCAGCACGGTTAGCTTCAGAATGTTGAGTTTGGTCGTCTAGGCTGACCTTTGGTTAATATTCCGAGGTGATTGGGGTGATTTTGTACCACTTGTCATTTTGCTGTGTGTTGCTCCTTGTAAGTGTTGACTTGGGTCAACATTCTTACAAGACTACCTCTGTTGGTGGTTTCATCAATTTCATCCAGTCCAAATTATTATTTTTGGTGGGGTAGCATAGTTTATTTTTTGTTAACGGGGTTCCTAACAAATTTTGCACCCCCGTCGGGGCACTTTCTTAACTTGGAATTATGTTGATACAACACTGCCGGTGCAACACCTTTTTGTTCTCCACATTCACGGGCCTTGTGTTGCATTTGCTGAGGTGCTTGATGCTTTTCTCCACGTTGACAGACCTTGTTCGCATTTACAGATGTGTGGATGTTGTGCTTTCCCATTAGCGGGATGAACTCCACATTCGTGGAGTATGCTGACTCTGCTCTCCGCATTTTTGGGTAGGATGTCGTGTTTGCGAAGGGTCAGTTGACTTGACCGTTGCATTCACGGACAAGCTCCGCATTCGGTGAGAGAAAATGTCTCTCATTTATCTCATATCAGCCTATTTTCAGCATGCATTTCTTAAAAGAACTAAGTCTCTAATGCGATTTGGAGAGCTAATTATATTGTGTTTTGTCGGGGGATTGCATGGGCGCGTCTTGGGTCGATAATTCCTCCGCTAAACTTAAAAGTTTTAGTCAACTCCTCTCTTAATTTCTATTTTTGATCATCCTTGAGATTTTAAAATGGTAGAATTGTTTGAGGTTCTTCAGGTGCTCGGATTGTGCCCATTTTCGTGGCACAAGTTCCTTAAACTTGTTGAGACCTTGTGGCTGATTCATTTTTGTGATTCCCGCACGAGTCCCGCATCATATTTTGACCCAATTTTTTTTCACGATCCAAAGTACATCCTAGGTGTGATATGACGTATAAGACTCTGAGAGCCCCTACACAAGTCATTTAGCATACATCAAACAAGATAATAGAACAAAGAGTTTAAAAGTAGCACACTACTAAAAAACTGCTTAAAAACGACGGACAGAAAAGCGACGGACGACGTCGCTCAAAAAGCGACGCCTTTTGCCACACTGTTCGTCGCTTTTTAATAAAAATAATTATTTTTAAAATTATTTTACAAAAAGCAACGGACGGGATCTCTTAGTCCGTCGGTTTTTTCGCGGATTTTTGCGCTAAATATATATAATTAATAATTATTTATTTAATATATATAGAGACGTCGTCCGTCGCTTTTTATTAAAAATAATTATATATAAATAAAAAAATGACCACGTTGTCAGTCGTTTTTAATTTATTTTATTTTATTAATTAGTTTTTAAAAAAGCGAGGGACGACATCTCTTAGTCCGTCACTTTTTGGTCAAAATATCTAGTCAACTATTTTAAAAAGTGACGGACAGTGTCTCTTAGTCCGTCGCTTTTTGGTCAAAATGTTAGTCAACTATATTTAAAAAAAGCGACGGACTTAGAGACGTTGTTCGTCGCTTTTTATTAAATATCTAAAAGACAAATTGCCATATTCTTATTTTCCTCTCTCTCTCTCTCTCTCTCTCTCTCTCTATATATATATATATATATATATATATATATATATGTATATATCGGTCTCCCTAGCTCCCATCGCCGTCGCCGCCCTTCCCCGTCATCGTCGCTGCCCTTGCCCATCGTCGGTCGCCGGTCGCTGCAGCAGGTAGGGTTACATTTTAGTTTTTTTTTTCAATTCTAGTGATTATAATTGATTGTTTGCTAGTATATTATTGTTTTTGTTTGTTGGGTTGTGTTATTCAATTGTTAATTTGATTTGATTATTGTTAGTTAGGTACAGATAATTGAAGATTTTTATTTTAGGATTTTTTTTAAAAAAAAATTGGGCATTTTTAAATTGGGCATTGTTAGTTAGTGAAGAATTAGCATTTATGTATTTTAGGACTAGTTTAAACTTGAGAATATGTAATTTGAGGTTGAATTGGGATTTTTTTGGATTTGGTTTTAGGACTAGTTAGTAAAGTGTTAATAATTTGAAGTTAGAAATTAGTAATTGAAGTGTTATGAGTAGATGATGAATGTTTGAACGTCATGAATTTAGATGATGAATGTTTGAAT
Source organism: Solanum verrucosum (assembly GCF_900185275.1). Classification (NCBI taxonomy): domain Eukaryota; kingdom Viridiplantae; phylum Streptophyta; class Magnoliopsida; order Solanales; family Solanaceae; genus Solanum; species Solanum verrucosum. Next base: position 652,651 of record NW_026020412.1, read on the forward strand.
GTCATGAACTTAGAACTTGAACTTGAACTTAAAATTTGAACTTGAACTTGAACTTAGAACTTGAACTTGAACTTGATATTAGAACTTGAACTTGAATTTAGAACTTGAAGTTGAACTTAGAATTTGAACGTGAACTTAGAACTTGAACTTGAACTTAGAATTTGAAGTTAAACTTAGAACTTGAACTTGAAATTAGAACTTGAACTTAGAATTTGAACTTGAACTTAGAGCTTGAACTTGAAATTAGAACTTGAACTTGAACTTAGAACATGAACTTAGAATTTGAAGTTGAACTTAGAATTTGAACGTGAATTTGAACTTGAACTTGAAGTTAGAACTTGAACTTGAACTTAGAATTTGAACTTAAACTTAGAACTTGAACTTGAAATTAGAACTTGAACCTAGAATTTGAACCTGAACTTAGAACTTGATCTTGAAATTAGAATTTGAACTTGAACTTAGAACTTGATCTTGAAATTAGAATTTGAACTTGAACTTAGAACTTGAACTTGAAATTAGAACTTGAACTTAGAATTTGAACTTGAACTTGAAATTTGAACTTGAACTTGAACTTGAAATTAGAACTTGAAATTAGAACTTGAACTTGAACTTAGAACATGAACTTAGAATTTGAAGTTGAACTTAGACTTGAACTTGAAATTAGAACTTGAACTTAGAATTTGAAGTTGAACTTAGACTTGAACTTGAAATTAGAACTTGAACTTGGAACTAATTAGCTTGAATATGTAACTAATTAAGTTTAGAAATTAGATATGAACTTGAATCGAAAACTTGAACTTATTAAAACTTGAATATATATATATATATAAAACTAATATTCTTGGATTTGAAGTTTATATATAACTAATTTTAGAACTTTTCGTGCTAGGCAACTGAGGAAGCTCAACATCTAAATAAGTTGATACAAGACTATATTGCTTCTTTCATCAAAGTAGGATATAAGGTTGGTGCTTCTAAATTTCTAAAGTTCAAGTACAATTGTTTTCAATAATGTGTTTGTGTCCATCTAGTATTGATACTTAGCTTTAATTCTAGTGATAATTTTTTTGTGTCCATCGATTGTTTGTTAAGCATAAGTACCAACACTAGTTGATCCTATTGATGACAAAATTGATTTTCTTGCAAGATCGATTTGTGTCCATCTAGTGTTGACACTTAGCTTTAAATTTTGAAATAATATATTTGTTAAGCATAAGTACCAACACTAATTGATCCTATTGATGACAAAATTGATTTATAGGAAAAAGAATTGGGACACACTCCCATTGAACCAGAGGTTTTCAAGAAGACTCATGTCAGGAAGAAAGAAAATGAGTCGGATCGGATGTGTGGGTGGAGGAAAGGGCCGAACGAACTTTTGCAAGTTATTTAATATGAATAATATATATTAATAGTGAATATATTTATGATATGTATATATATTGATGTCAATTTTTATATTTAATATGCAGAATGACTTTCATCAGTACGTCGCTGAGAATCTAGATAGTTCGGTCCAATTGACACCTGAACTGTCCACCCAGATTTGGAAAGAAAAAGTGGTAGGGGGGACACACAAGGGTAGATGCTATGGTCTAGGCTCTCGCAACGATGTTAGACGACTTCAGTCAGGCTTAGAAGGTATTGGATCGTCACGTCAAGCCAAGACAACGGTGTTCAGATTGCTGCTATGTTGAATCAAATAGCTAAACTTACAGCGGCACTAGCAGAGTCGGAGCAGAGAAGAGTAGCTGAACAAGAAAGCATGAGTGAGATCGTTCAGCAAATCAAAGAACAAGTGATAAACCTCGCTCGTCGACCTACTACTTCGGCTCCCGATGACACCGATGACGAGAGTGATAAGGATGATTATATAGATCTCACTCCCTAGTTTAGATCTCTGGACATTTATGAACTTTTTCAAATTTTGAAACGAATTTTAAAAGACTTTATAAGTCTTTAATTTATGATTTATATACTTTTGAATGTTATTTTAAGTTTATTGTTTTATGTTTTGTTTAGATTGTTTATAATTGTGTGTGTTTGATTGGGCTGAATAGTGTATGATTGAATTGAATTGCATTTGCAGGTGGGCAGCAGAAACTGCAAGCTGCTACTGTCAAAAATATTGCAGAAAAAGCGACGGACAACGTGGTTTAGTCCGTCGCTTTTTTGGGATTTTTTTAAAAAAAAATTCCACAAAAGCGACTGATTGAGTCGCCTTTTAGAAATAAAAAAACTAAAATTAAAATAAAGCGACGGAGTCCGTCGCTTTTGTTAAAAAATTAAAAATAAAAAAAAGTAAAAAAAGACGCAGTTCGTCGCTCTTAGCGACGCAGTCCGTCGCTTTTTGAAAAGCGTCGGGTTAAAAAGCGACGGAGGTGACTACGTCGCCTTTCCGTCGATTTGACCAAAAAAACGACGCAATCCGTCGCTTTTGACCGTCGTTTTTTGACAATTTTTTAGTAGTGGCATTGTATATCAAGAGTTTGACAAAAGTAGAGGAAGTCTAAATATAAGTCTCAAAGTCTCCTATTATATCAAAGGAGTGATTGAGGCGCAATCCAAACATCTCATACAATATCGAAAGAAAAGACATGAAAGCAATAAAAGAGTCTCGATACTCGAAATATGAGGACTCACCAATCTTCAATGTCCATATGGGATCACTAGCCACGAGTATGGGAGGTAGGAGCGCTGGACCCTACATTAGTGAAACAAAGCAGGAAAAAGTATGTGTTAGTACATGGAATGTACCAAGTATGATAACAATGCATAAGAGTTATGAACTCATGCTAAAAGGACTTTACATGACATACAATAACCAAGCTAAATCATAAAATAACATGTTAGAAAGCATAAGTCATAACCAAGGTCAATGCAAGCTAAATATGTTTAAAACACATTTGAGATACTTTCAGAAAGTAACCTTAGTTAATTATTTTTGAGAGATTTACCTTTAATAGACATAGACCATGTGAGCTATAACATGGAATTCAGTGTCTATCCCACACCCAAAAGAGATGTCCTTACATGCCAAGGTAAGAACCATAAACTTTTAGCCTAGGTGGATCCACTAGCTAATGTCTATCAAGACAATCATTCTATAGTGGCACATAATCAGAGGATAGGGAGATTGCTACTAGAGACCCGACCTCAACTACGGGAGAACTTCCATCTCAATATCCTCTTGGTGCTAAGAATAAATCCCACGGAATAGTCATTAATATTAACTTATCTTATTATCCATAGAAGGGCACATCAAGTAGCCATCCAAGCTAGATTGATTAGAATAGCTCCTTAATCTTAATTCAACTAAGGTGAGAAAATCTTTCAACCTTATGAATCCTTTATGTGAGAAAATCTTTTCACAATCATGTTATGAGTAGTATGTGAGAAATCCTTTCACAATAACAACAATATCGATGTTTTACTCTCAAAGCAACCTTCAATCATATTCATAAACTTCATAAAGAATCATGCATATCCTCATAAATTCATCCATAGTTCAAAAATTTCTTCATATGATCAAAATCTAGAAATCATGTATCATGCATGGGTTCAAGAGAATTCAACTTAAAAACCATGCAATTATCTCAATTCATGCATAAAAACTCATAAAACAATCGATTAAATCATTATTCAAAAGAACACATGAGATTGAATAAAACCCTAATTTCCATTAGAGATTCTAACTTGTAAAATTGGAGAATTTAGGAACCTTATGGAGGAAAGGACTTCATAGGTAAATACTATCACACACGTTGATGCCGAAATCCCACTATCAATGGTGAATTGGAGACTTGATCTTGAAACCCTAGCCTTCTTCTTCAAGTTAGATAGAGAAATATTAAGGAAGAACTTTGGTAAACTTTTGGGATTTTAGGAGAATGAGTTCAATTGGAAAATTTAGGGGCAAAAACGTTTATATAGGGCCATAAAAGGTAAAACGACATAGTATTGGGTTAGAATAATTAAAAAAATACCCAAAAGACCCTAAAGTAAAACTTCCGAGCCTCCACCAATGGTTTAAACCTACGGACAATCCTGGTCGACCGTAGGTAGGGTTCACTGACTTGTGTTTGGATCTTCAAATGACGGGGCCCAAGTACGGTTGGTAGGTCTACTTACAGACCGTAAATGGCCAACGTAGGTCCAAAAAATTTCCCAAACATTTTACTTTATTTCCCTTGTCACCTACATATGCCACCTACGGTCAGTAGATGCTTCTACCAACCGTAGGTAGGAGCCATAGGTCACACCTGCAACTCAAAAATTGCATTTTTTTTCAAATATGAGGTGTTACAATATCTCCCCTTTGGGAACATTCGTCCTCAAATAAGACTCAAGATATCATAAGGAGGGTAGGAAGAAGATCTAACCGCCCAACATGAATGCAATCACAAAAATGCACATATCAAAGTAGGAAAGTCAACTCCAAGTTAAAGCATATTCAAAACATCATTTCAGAAGGCATATATGCAACTCCTACTCAAATGCACATAAATATGGAGAAATCAATCAAATTAACTTATTTTCTCAAAAAATCAAGTTTTCATGAGCATGCATGAGGAAATATGAGAAGGACTATGCCATAAGGATGGACCATGAGGAACTAAATACCTGAAGCTAGACTTGAGTCAGAGGGAAAAAGATGAGGAAAAAGGGACTTCATATCGGCCTAGGCCTCCCAAGTTGCACCCTCAACTGGATGATTTCTCCAAAGTACCTTCACGGAAGTAACTTCCTTATTTCTCAACTTCTTAAGTTGTTGCTCCAAAATCTCAACTAGAACTTCTTCGTAAGAAAGATTCTACTTAACTCCAAACCTTCTAAGGAAACTATGGACGTCGAATATCCAACACATTTCTTCAACAAGGAGACATGAAAAATCGGATGTTCCAATGGCAAATCATTAGGCAAATCAAGTTTATAAGTAACTTCACCAAAATACCTCAAAATATGATATATGTCCACATAACGGGGACTAAGCTTCCCTTTCTTTCCAAACCTCATCACACCCTTCACAGGTGTGATTTTCATGTAGACCCAATCATGAACATCAAACTCAAGATATCTCATTCTAACATTGGCATATGACTTTTGTCGACTTTGAGTTGTTTTCAACCTTTCTCTGTAACACCCCAGAAAACTTTTGAACTAAGACTCAAACCATTCTTCATTGTAAGTAGGATTTTACAGAGGAATTTAAAATTTTTTGAGTGTTAAGTTCACTAGATGTAGCACCTGAGTTCCAAGAAGAACTAAAGAGAGTTCATTCAAGTCATTCTTAAGTTCCTTTAAGTTTTGGGTCTACTTCAAACGACCATAACCTTCCGTACATGATTAGTTAGGAAGGCTACAAGATATCAAATAAAAGGTCTTGGAATCCTCTTTCCAACGCGACCAAGTTTGCTAAATTTTGAGCTCATATTAGGGAGATATACCCGTTTGAAGTCGGGCTGTCCATTTAAGGAAAGTTACCCGGATTTAAGAGGGGTATTTTGGTCTTTTCCGTACCCTATCAGATTTATTTCGTTTTAGTAATTAAATAGGGGTCTAAACTGATTTGGTTCAGTTTACACAAATCCTAATTCACGCTAGGGTTTTAGCAAAGAGTTCAAGAAGAGAAAAAAGGATAAAGGATCAAGGCGTTCGTCGAAGTTCTCAAGTTTTGTTGCTGATTTTTGTCAAGGGTTTGATTTCTAAGAGGTATGTAAGTTCACATATCGTTGGGTGCGTTCACCCATGCGCCAATCATGTTTATTTCAGCGAAAGTTGAAAGTTTGATGATCTTGAAAGTTGAAAGTTTGATGATCTTGAATTGTGTTCTTGAAATTGGCTTTCGTTTTTTAGTTATGATGGGATTGTTGAGTTCTTGATGAAATCATGTCGATTTTAGAGTCGTTTATGAGTAGATTCTTGTGTACATGTGTTGGGTATCTCAATCTAAAGAGAAATCAAGAAAAAGAATCGAATCTAGGCGAATTGGGGTTAGAAAACGAGGAAGAAAAAGTCGGACAGAAAACATGTACCAGGTGCGCTTTCCTCAAAAGTGAAAAAATTTCTTTCCGTGTCACGGAGAGAATGCGGACTCCACTATTTCAAAAATTATTTCGACCATACATTATAATTCATTTCCGCGTCGCGGACTTACTCCCCAGACAGTGTTTTTCAATCGTTTCTCATGATTAACTATCTAAAACTCTTTTAATCATCACAATATCCTTCCTATCACAAATCATAACCTTGAATTCATAATTCAAATTCAAGGATGAGTTAAGAGCCAAGTCTTGAGAGTTCTTTATGTCTTTTGAGGAGTCTTCTACAAATTCTAATAACTTGTTTCAAGATTCGAGCAAGTGAGTATGAGAGTGAGAAGGGTGTATTCATGAGTCTAATTCATCATGACAAGACCCTTCATATCATGAACCATAACTCTTGAATTCATAATTCAAATTCAAGAGAGAGTTAGGAGTAGAGTCGAGTTAGGAGTAGAGTCCAAGAAAGTATTTGAGTTCAATTGTGAATCCTTTGAGATCAACTATCGATTTGAACTAAGTTTTGAGAAAGTAAGTATGAGAGTGAGAAGAGTTGTATACATGAGTTTCATATTGTTATTTAGACCCTCTAGTCGTTCATGCCCATAAATTCTGCATGAACTTCATAAATTAAGCATGTTTGAGAGGAGTAGTATCTTCAAGTTCTAAGTCTTGCGTAATGAGCTCCTAACCCTTTCGAGATTATATCCCTAATCATGGAACTATTACATGTTACCCATGAAGTCCTTAAGTTGAGTTGTTCATGTCCATAATTCCGCATGAACCTATGAGTTGAACATTCTTGAGATGAGAAGTATCTTTGAGTCCTTGAGTTGAGTAGTTCATGCCCATAATTCCGCATGAACCCTCTAAGTCGAGCATTCTTGAAACAAGTATTACCATTGAAGCTCTTGAGTTTTGAGTTGTTGAGTCTCGAGTATTGAGTTCTATGTATTGTTATTGAAAACCTTGAGTTGAGTCGTTCACGTCCATAATTCGGCATGAACTTTATTCTGAGAAGTCTTTTTTCATTTTTTTCTAAACTTGTTTTAAGACTTGAGCACTTGAGTTGATAAAGAGTAGAGTCAAGTTCATGTTCTTTAAAATGATATATGGGAACTAAGTATTCACAAGAGTAAATGTTTTCACAGTTTTAAAAGAGGAGGAAACTGATATTTCCAAAAGAGTTTTGAGCAGATTGAGTAACATCTCTTTTTGGAGAAAGATTTTGAGTAATAATCTCAAACCACAAAAAGAGTTATGTTTTTAAACATATGAGTTGAGTATATTTTTGGGAGTAGTATTGAGCACCGATATGGGGACGAGTTCAGATAACTCAAGTCTCCATAAACCATGTAGCCAACGTGGGTAGAAAGGGTCATACTTTTTAGATGATTCCTTAGTTCTTTTTAGCATAGACTAGTGGATCCACTTAGTTGAGAGGTTTTATACCCCGACAAAGTATATGATAGTTCTGGCGGCATGTGTGAGACGATGTATCATCACATATCTCATAGTGATGGTTGTCGGTTAGAGAAACTCCCACAGAGTTATTTTGTATTTTTATATACAAATAGAGTTTATTTTGTATCCTTGCATACAAACTGAGTATATTGTATTCTTAAATACGTTGAGTTACTATCTATTGTTTTAAAAGCTTTCCATATATCGCATCGTTTATTGTTGCTTTATCTTGAGTTGAGTATCTAATCTTTGAATTGAGCATCTAATATTTGAGTTGAGTATCTTATTCTTGAGTTGAGTTTAGTTGAGTGAGTTGAGAAGAGGTAAGTATGTTTCCTTTTTATCAAGTTCAAGCTTATGTTTATGCTTTAGAATTCCCCTTACATGCTTGTACATTCCACGTACTGAGCCATTTGGCCTGCATCGCTTCATGATGCCAATACATGTATTCAAGATCATAAACAGATGCTTCATTGATATCACATGCAGTTCGAGTTAGCTATGGTGAGCCTCCTTGCTTCCGGAGGGTTCCACTTGTACTTTCAGTTATATTAGTTGTTAGGATGTCGTGGGTCTTGTCCCGACTTCCATCTTTGTCAGTTAGAGACTTCATAGATAGACAATAAAGTTTGAGAAGTTTGTTTCATTTATTTTGTTAAATGTTTTAAAGACTTAAGTTACCTATTTTATGGCGAGTTGAATATATTATTTTTATTCAGAGTTATTCATTTTGTATGCTTGAGTTAGTCTTCTGCTTGTAGTCAACCAAGATGAGGATTCCCTTAGGGACCAACAATGGTCTTCGAGTGCCGGCCACGTCCAGGGTGTAGGCTCGGGTCGTGACATTCTCTAATAAGCAAAACTGTAACACCCCGTATTCAAAATAGACAAAAATGCAGATTTTGAGAAGTTGCAGGTGCAACTTACGGTCACCATCCACGGATCGTAAGTCAGACCACAGCCCGTCCTGGTGGTCCGTGGTTCACCACTGCAACCCCTCCCCAGCCAGCTCAGAAAATTGACCAAGTCCCGACTCACGGATAGACCCACGGTCCGTAGATCAGACCACGGTCCGTGGTCTGTGTCCGTGGATCGAGACTTCCCTTACCCAGGCTCTGACACAAACTACGGTCGACCAGCACGGACCGTCATTCGATCCACGGTCCATAGGTCTGACCGTAGATGAGGGTCAGCAGCCAGTTAGCTGAAAATTTTGATGGGTCAACTTCAGATAGTCATAACTTTTAGCACAAAATGAATTATGTGTCCCATAACCTATGGTTAGATAGATAATTGAATTATCTTTCCAATGCCACTAAGTTTGCTAAATTCCGACCTTCGAGTAAAAAGTTATGCCTGTTTTAGTGAAGCCCTGTCGGGCAGACTCGACCTACGGACCCAATCGACGGACCGTCGATTGATTGACGGACCGTCAGTCAGGTCCGTCAGTCACTCCGACAGCAGCTAATTCAAGGGTCTTTTGGTCTTTTCCTATTTCATTTAACCCCTAAGATACGTCGTTTAAACCCTAAATCATGAGATTTTAATTAGTTTAAGCCTAGAAACATAACTAGAACTTACCTAAGTCAAATCATTAATCAAACTTAGAAGAATTAGAACGCTAAAAGGAGAAAAGAAGTCAAGAACCCTAGTTCAAGAACGCAGCAAGTTTCCTTCAGTTCCATCCCCGAAATCGAAAGATTTCTCCGTGGAATTCGTTACCAGGTATGTGGGATTTCACTAGTGGGTTCCTTTCGTCCATTAGGTCCCTAGAATTCAGTCAGATTCTTGATTCCATGATTATGAACAGACCTAGGGTTTCTAGAATTTCAACAGATCATCATGAATTAGTTATTTAAATGTTCCAAATCAGATTATCATGTTATTGCTCAGTTTATCGCATGAATTTCAGAACCCTAGCTATGTATTTCTTTAGTTCTTGAATTACACATGCTAGGTAAGATATTTCAGTATTCAGTTTTACATGCCTCAGTTTATGAATGCATCATTATCAGATTAATTGTTGCATTCTCAGTTTGCATGTTCAATTTCGAGCTATCCAGTATTTATAGAAATTCAGTCATAACTAGTTAACCACTTAAATCATTAGGAGTAGCATAATACCGAGTTGGACTAGGGTTTCAGCGTACCCATATAGTCCCAGAACTACGAGCCACGTAGGTGTAAGTCCCCTCTGTGGGCAACATCAGTTTAGTGATCACGCCTGCATGCCTCTATACCTCTGGCAGGGTATATTGGGTCCTCTCGATGGGGCGTATACATCGGACTCCACATTTAGCTCATGTGGTTTTATGTCGGTTATTAGTAGCTCCCACAGTTCAGTCAGACTCTATTGCATTGACCACATTTACAGTTTATTCAGTATTCAGTCAGCATGTTATAAATTAGTCATTGCATTCAATTAGCTCAGTATTCAGTATCTATATCATGTTCAGATTATTTCATTGCTTTATTGCTTTGTTCAGTTATATGTTCTTTCAGCTTTACTCTATCTTGCATGCTCAGTACCTTTCAAGTACTGACGCATACGTGCGCTACATCTTCTCGTGATGTAGGTTCAGGTTCTCAGTATCCAGATCACGCTTAGATCGATTCCTGATCTTCAGTTCAGCAGAATCAGTTGGTGAGTCCTCATTCTGCGGGGACAATAGTCATGAGTTTCTTTTCAGTATTTTAGTCCTTTAGTTTCAGTTTTGCTAGACTTAGCTGGGGCCTGTCCCAGCATTTCTAGTAAGTTTAGAGGCTTATTTCAGACATAGTTAGATTCAGCTTAGTGTTTTGAGTTTGATATTTCTTTTGTATTAAACTCTCAGATTTGATATATTCAGTTATAGTATATGGGTATTCCCCATCTTTTCAGACTTATTTATGAATTAGCTTCCGCATCAGTTTATTATCTTTAGTATGCTCATGATCATGCCAGCAGGGTTAGCTTGGGATCACTTGTGGTCCTAGGTCCCGTGTCCGCGTCTCGGGGGTAGCTCGGGGCGTGACAAAAACTTTCTCCATAGCCTCATGTACCAACTCGAGACCTATCAAAGCAACTTTACCAACTTCAAGCTAACTTGTAGGAGATCTACACCTCCTGCCATAAGGATCCTCAAATGGAGCCATACCAATGTTGGAATAATAGCTATTATTGTAAGAAAACTTAATCAAAGGCATATGATAATCCCAATTACCCTTGAAGTCAATCACACACGCTCTCAACATGTCTTTCAAAGTTTGGATAGTATGATTCGCTTGCCTGCCAGTTTGCTGATGAAAGGTTGTACTAAGTTTAACACGAGTACCAGGACCCTTTTGAGAATATTTCCAAACTAAGAGGTAAATTGGGTACCACGATCGGAGATGATGGATAAAGGCACTCCATGAAACCTAACCATTTCTCTCAAGTACAACTTATTATAGTCCTACGCTGAATAAGAAACCTTGATAGAGATGAAATGACCCAGTTTCATCATATGATCCACAATAACCCAAAGCAAGTCATGTTGCCGCCGGGTACGGAGTAAATTAACAATAAAGTCCAAATTAAAATCATCCCGCTTTCACGTAGGAATACTTATCTCTTGTGATAAACCTCCTAGCATTCTATTCTCAACTTTCATTGGTTGGTAATTTGGACATTTAGCCACAAATTTCGCAAAATCTTTCTTCATCCCATTCCACAAATAGACCTCTCACATGTCAGAGTACATCTTGGTGGCTCCTGAGTGAATGGAATATTAATAATGATGGGCTTCTATTAGAATCTGCTCCTTCAAATCATCGAAACACACAAACAACTTTGATATCGAAGCACACCATCTTTCCCTTTGGGAGAAAGCCTCAATGGACTTCTTAAGCACTGCTTCCTTAAATTCAACCAAAGTCGGATCAAGACCTTGCTTGGCTTTCACATATGACACAAACGATGCTTTTGAACCATTATGGACCATAACACTGCCTTGAGTAGAGTCAACTAACCGAACACCCAATCGGTCCAATCTATGAAAATATCTAACTAATTCCTTCTTTCCATACTCAATATGTGCAACACTAGACATTTATAACTGACTAAGAGCATCCACCACTACATTCATTTTACCGGGGTGATAAAGAACACTAATGTCATAATCCTTTAGTAACTCAAGCCACCTTCTTTGGCAAAAATTTAGATCTTTTTTTCTTAAACACATATTGCAAACTTTTATGGTCAATAAAAACATCAACATGAACACCATATAAGTAATGCCTCCAAATTTTTAAGATAAAAACAACAGCCGCCAATTATAAATCGTGGGCAGGATTGTTCTTTTTATGAATCATAAGTTGTCGTGAATCATAAGCAATAACTTTCCTATTTTTCATAAAAACACACCCTAGCCCCACTCTTGAAGCATCACAATAAACCACAAATCCATTGGATCCTTTCGATAAAGTCAACACTGGAGGAGAGGTAAGCCTATCTTTCAATTCTTGAAAACTCTTTTCACACACTTCATACCATACAAACTTAACCTTCTTTGGGGTAATTGTCGTCAATGGAGAGGCAATCAAAGAAAATCCTTCAACAAACCTTCTATAATAACATGCCGAACCAAGAAACTTTAATACTCGAAGGGGATAGAGGTCTAGGTCAACTCTTAACAGCATCCATTTTCATAGGAACTACCTCAACAACCTTACCGGGAACAATATGACCAAGAAAAGCCACAGATCTCAACCAAAATTCACATTTTCTAAATTTTGCAAAGAGTTGTTGGTCCTTGAGAACTTGCAACACAATCCTCAAATGATCGGTATGCTCATTCTCACTCCTTGAGTAAATCAAGATATTATTGATGAACACAATCACAAACATGTCAAGGTATTTTCTAACACCTTATTCATCAAATTCATAAATGCAACCGGGGCATAAGTCAAGCCAAAGGACATTACAAGAAACTCATAATGACAATACCGAGTTTGAAAAGTCATCTTCAGAATGTCATATTCCTTCACCCTCAGTTGGTGGTAACCCGACCAGAGATCGATCTTACGGTTCACTGATAAGGAAGATAGCGTTGGGGTGAGGGTCTACGATGTGATACTAAAGTATGACTAGAGGAGATACATGCTAACTATGGGTAGGAAACAAGAACCATTATGTAAAAAAATTTGGGGAGTTACAGATCTCTTATACTACAATTGATCAACAGAGTGGAACAACCAAAAAAAGAAGTTAAGTTAGAAAACCATATGATAGGTGGTAACTATCTTGTACGGTTCGGGGGGTAATCGGCGTACTCCGATCAGTGCGGGGAATCTTTGGCTCTATCGAACATTCAGAGAATTTGAGGTAGCATTCTATCGATGTCAAGTCATGGACTGGTTTCTTCAACCCTTTTTCTATGTGTTAGTATTCTATATGACCGACATAAGACTTGACTTGTTAGATATTACGGAGGTTTAGTGATCACCATGCCAAATCTCTCTACCATTTTCTTCTCTTCCACTTTGGCCAATATGAGTTTACTTGGTGCTAGCAACTTTATCGGGGGAATTTCTCATCTTAGTAGGACCTTTCCAAAGAAATAGCTTAGTAGCCACATTAGCAGCGCTTGAGATGATTTTAGACACGACATGTTCCCTTTGGCTAAATAACCGTGTGGTTTCTGGGAATTTTAAACCCGATTTCCTCCATAAATTCTCCGATCCAAATGACAGAGAAGTTTCCATATTTATACCTTTCCTTGTTGTAGGGGCGACCGTACGTTAAACTACCAAAGAAACTAGGGTAAACCAATGTGATCATGACGTTGTAGGTGCTTGAGATGGGACAGATGTGACTTCCCTTAGTTGGTTTGGGTGGCATAGCCCGTTGCATAAGTCCCCTCCCCCCTCCCTTTTTAACCATTTCTTTAGTCTTTAGGGATCCAGAGCTTGACTTTACTAATTGATGAAGCATCTAGAAGGGCCTTCATAGCAGCAGTTTAATGAAGAATGAATTTCTAAATGGGTCAACAATATTGTTTTGATGTTGTTTCAAATTTATTTTTCTCCTTCTATAAATTTTGTTAGAGTAACAAAGTAACAATAACGAAAAGTGGTGAACGTTTGACCTCAGACAAGTAGATTGTCTCTAAAAAACTTTATGTATGTTGTTGTGGTGTACATTTTTAACGGTCTTAACTTATTTATAACTAATATTGATTATCGAAAACTTGTATATAATTTATTTTTAACAAGGAGTTATTCTAACCACAAAATTATCAATTCTATATTTTTCATGTACAAAAAAATAGAAAAAAATATGTTTAATCGCTACATAAAAACATCACACAGTTTTAACAAGACAATTATGTCATCAAACATATATTATGATAAATTATGTAAAACATAAAAATGATTAGATATCAAGATATTTCTAATCATTCATTATATATTTAAAATTCTCGAGATATATGATAATGTCAAATCATTTAATTTATGTTGAAATGTTCTTAAAACCTACTAAGAATTACTTTTTTTCTTATAATAGTCGATTATTGAAAAGACTGTTCAAAAGCTTAGAAAGATTATTTATGCCCGCGCGGGTAAATTACCTAGTAAATAAATATTTAATTATTTTACTTCAGGGGAGCAGTTAAAAACAAGGACAAATATGAGCTAAATGGTTAATAACGAGGGTATTTTTGAGCCTCAAGGTTGACGTCAGGATATTTAAGTGCCGAAAGGTGGATAGAGGGTAGTTTTGTACCAATTCAAATAGTTGGGGGCATTTTAGGCCCTTCTCCATTTTTAAAATAAGTTTCAACACTTTATAAAGTGTTTTTAAGTCACTCTTTAAAAGTCACTTTTTAAAAGACAATCCAAATGGGCTGTGCTGGTGTTTTTTAAAAAATGGGGCAGCACAAAATGATTGAAAATGTATCTCAATGGATTGAAATGGCTTTCAATAGTTTTCCAATTGATTTCAATAATTTTATTAAGCATTAAGGGACTTTAAAAAGCCAACATAAAACACATAATCTGCATAATTTAAAATTCAAAAATCCTAAAATATCTCAACAACTAAAACAACCTAACTAAAATTCAAATTTCAAATTTATCTTAAACTAGACAACTTATTTTGGTAAAAACTACTGCAGTAACTAAAAGTAAACTTCAACACTCCTCCTTTGCTTTAGTTATTGTAATTGAAAAAATGCTCCTCCTCAATTTTTGCTTTGGTAGTTGATGTTGGATTCTTTTCTTTGTTTTTGAACTTGCAAAATTTCTTCTTTTTCCTTTTTCTTCTTTTGATTTTGTGCCTCAAAAATACCTTCCGTGATATTGTCTTGTATAGAAGTTTATTTGAAAGTGTTTTAATATGAACTTTTGTAGGATTTGCTGGGAGAGGTTGTAAGGGTTTTTCTTCCATCACAACATCACATATCACATAGGTTTTAAAATATGATTTTATTCTCACAGGCCAGATTTGATACTTTTTTACTGTGAATATTTTTGGGGTTTTAAAAGATAGACTATTGCTTGCTATTATTTTTGGTTAAAAATTGGTTTAGAAAAGCCTATGCGTTGAAAAAAGCACGGGTTGAAAAGGTAGCCCTGCTGGGTTAAAATGGGTAGCTCTGACGGATTAAAAAAGGTATCCCTTACGGGTTAAAAAAAATTTGGTAGTTCTTTGGAAGATTTCACATATCCCTTAAGATCAATAAAGCTCTTGATACCACTGTTGGTGTTTTTTTTAAAATGGGGCAACACAAGAAGATTGAAAATGCCTCTCAATGGATTGAAATGGCTTTCAATAGCTTTCTAATTGATTTCAATAATTTTATTAAGCATTAAGGGGCTTTTAATAGACAACATAAAACACATAATCTGCATAATTTAAAATTCAAAAATCCTAAAATATCTCAACAACTAAAACAACCTAACTAAAATTCAAATTTCAAATTTATCTTAAACTAGACAACTTATTTTGGTAAAAACTACTGCAGTAACTAAAAGCAAACTTCAACACTCCTCCTTTGCTTTAGTTATTGTAATTGAAAAATGCTCCTCCTCAATTTCTGCTTTGGTAGTTGATGTTGGATTCTCTTCTTTGTTTTTGAACTTGCAAAATTTCTTCTTTTGATTTGTGCCTCAAAAATACCTTCCGTGACATTGTCTTGTATAGAAATTTATTTGAAAGTGCTTTAATATGAACTTTTGTAGGATTTGTTGGGAGAGATTGTAAGGTTTTTTCTTCCATCACATATCACATAGGTTTCAAAATATGATTTTATTCTCACAGACCAGATTTGATACCTTTTTACTGTGAAAATTTTTGGGGTTTTAAAAGAGGGACTATTGCTTTCTATTAATTTTGGTTAAAAATTGGTTTAAAAGCCTATGCGTTGAAAAAAGCACGGGTTGAAAAGGTAGCCCTGATGGGTTAAAATGGGTAGCCCTGACGGGTTAAAAAAGATAGCCCTTACGTGTTAAAAAATGTGGTAGTTCTTTGGAAGATATCACAGATCCCTTAAAGATCAATAAAGCTCTTGATACCACTGTTGGTGTTTTTTTTTAAAATGGGGCAACAGAAGAAGATTGAAAATGTCTCTCAATAGATTGAAATGGCTTTCAATAGCTTTCCAATTGATTTCAATAATTTTATTAAGCATTAAGGGGCTTTAAATAGCCAACATAAAACACATAATCTGCATAATTTAAAATTCAAAAATCCTAAATATCTCAACAACTAAAACAACCTAACTAAAATTCAAATTTCAAATTTAACTTAAACTAGACAACTTCTTTTGGTAAAAACTACTTCAGTAACTAAAAGCAAACTTCAACAGACTTCTTCCAAAATGAGAAAAACCACTATCTATACTAAGGAAATAAATGTAACACCCCATATTATGCATATGCTAGTTCTATTCATATGATATTTGACATATCCTTATCGTATAGGTGAGAGACCATGTTTCTTATATAATTAGTGTTGGTTTCAATTAGCTAGGAAGGTGTTGTAATGTTTTGCATGTTTCAGTATGTGTACTCCAAGTTAACTCCGACGGAAGTATTTAAATTCGAGATAGTAAGGTGGTAACTGAGCTTAATGTTCAAAGTTAAGTGTTAAGTTAAAGAAAAAGGGATTAATATCTAGAGAATAAAATAAAATAGTGAGTTGATTGCTTGGCTTATTAAGCTAGCTACTAGGTACATCACCTACTTTAGTTATATGGATCTAGCTAAAAAGGTCAAGGTTAATGGATTAGATTTAAGTCTATGTTAATGGATTCACTTGAGGCCCAAACTAAGTAAAAGAAAATGAAAAAAAGCCCAACATCCAAAACTGTCAAGGCTCAATGCAGTTTAAGCCCAACTAAGAAGAAGGCAAAAAGGTGCATCACCCAATTTGACCTTTTAAGCAACTTGATATAAATAAGCAGGTGCATCACCTACTTGACTAATTAATGGCTGAAAATGGAGAAAAAAAAGAAGTTCTAGAGAATATTTTTAAGGGTCAAGAAAGCTCAATATAGAATAAATATTGGCTGATATTTTCACTCATTTTAACACACAAAATTCAAAATTAACTCCAGCTCTCTCCCTTTTCTCTCAAAGCTTAAAAAGCTTAGAACATTAGCCTTAGAATTCCTCCTAGGGTTCTTGAAGAAACCCTCATCTTTTCAAGACAAGGTAAGTGAAAACACTTATGGATTTAGCTCAATTCTCCTATGGAAGACTAGGAAAATATGTTATTTATGCTGAAGTATAAGTACAAAGGAAAAATGTTTTCACTAGCTACTGCTCACTTTTCTTGGTTATTAAGAGACTTTTCTCTTATCCTTTAGTTTAAGTGTGAAGGAAAGTTGAAGTTCTTGAAGAATTCAAGTTAAAAGGAGAAGTTGCATAGATTGAGCTAAGGTGACTGCTCCTTTTTTGTCCTCCTTATGTATGAGTTTGGATAAAGAATTACAAGTGTATTTTTATTAAGAACTCAAGGGATGGTGAGTTCAATATTTGATTGCTATGATAAATAATATTTGAGTCTATTTTATGTGTATATGTCAATATGGTTGATGTTGGGAAAAGGTGTGAATATTTTCTATTTAAATATAGAAGGAGGGTGTAGTGATACACCACCGAACTGAATGTTGTGTAGGGTTACTACTTACTCCACTTTGTATGTTGTTTAGAGGGTGTAATGAAGTCAAAGTTGTTTCGAAGGATATTATAAGAATATGTATGATATGTGGATCTTATTTGAGGAAAACTAGTTGAACAACACCCTTGATATGATAAATTACGAGTCTGCTGCCCAACTACCATTTTGGTGAGGTTAAGTAGCAAAAATGTATTGATTAACTACTAATACTAGTTTTACTTATTTCATGATTAATAATCTAGAAGGAAGGAGGTTAATTCATTGTAATATCCGAGTTGTACAACAAGGTACGTAAGGCTATTTGATTTCATATTCTTTGGAATGAAAACTTACACTTGTGTAGTAACCAACGAAATAGCTTCCGAAGTGCTCCTCCTTGTAAAGGACATGTAGTCACAACGTATGATCTCTAATGTAGCTAACGATCTTTTTCCCACTCCATCATGTGACAAAGTACTCCAATATGTGTTTACTATTAGAAGCTACATTTTTACTCTTCCAAGTACTATTATGAATAAAGGTGGTTTCCAACAACAATCTTTGTGATTTCTCCTTGTAATCAAATGAGGTCCATTGTGTCATTTAAGCTATTAATTCATTGATGTTACATTTGCTCTTTGTTTCATTGTTAATGCCTCAAGTGCATATTCACATGTCTTCTACTACTGATCCATAATTTTGAAGCTAAAAATGATTAAGTCCACCAAAGTAACAATCTCAAAGATTACAGAACAACGTGGAGCAATCTGCATAGTTGCGGGTGGGGCAAAAGCCCATAGAATGATCCCATTTTTTGTATAAATGTGGCAGCCCAGGGGCAAGAGCCAAGCATGGGTCGATCCCAAATGTATGTTTATGAGGACAACATCCTAGGTATTAAAATGCCTAGCATGGTCATTATTTTTTACCACTGATCAACTCGTCATTTGTATCACATGCCTTACAAAGATTATAAGCACATAAGAATAAAGAAAAGAATGTACCATACATAATCCCAAAGAGTAAGCAAAGGTGGTCTTTCATTCTATACTATGCATTTATATATTGATTTCATTAAAACCCTTGCTTTACATATGCTACTGCCTTACATATTTAGTACATTCTTTCGTACAGACGTCCCTTATGGGGGACTGTGTTTCATTCCACAAGTATAGGTACTCCAGTTAGTAGACCTCCTCAGTAGGAGTGCACAACACTCAGCTGCTTTTAGTGAGCTCTAGGTTGATTCGGAGCTTTACCGAATTTTTACTAGATTCATTTTGATATTGTATAGTAGTTAAGGGTAAGGCGGGGTCTGTCCCGACCTACTCTAAGTTAATCTATTTTATAGAGACTTTGTAAGCTAATGTATAAAGTGGAGTTATGTTTGGCACCTTACAATTTTACCCTTAATTAGATAAGGGCCTTGTTTGGTTATCTTCTTTTGTGAATTCTTAGATTTAAGAGATGGTCACTTGCACACATAGCCTCTTTTCTCCATCCTCTTGACTTTGATAGACCTTCTACACATTGTATGTCTTAATTTGGTGTCCATCATACTCCTCTAAAGCTTTCAAGTGATTCATGCTATCGATGTCGTTATCAATTTACATCAATTCAAGCTCAAAGATCTCAATTTTTTGTTCGTTTTCATCAACTAATTCACAACAACTTAGTGACCCATTTGCAGCATTCAACTGCATTAATTTTGTATCTGATAAAAAAGGATAAAACATACTAGATACCTTTAATCTTCTTATTGAGACTAGTGTAAAATAGACTTCAATATATCCAAATAAAATGAAAGTCATAGCTTGCGTAGTTTCTTTATCAGCCCTAAAGTAGAATCATATATGAATCGGTGCATCTGATATGTCATTCCATCCTTATTTTTAATGAAATATAGGAATTTTAAGACATTAGGTTTACGAAATCCTCCAATAATGCACACCTAATTAATGAGAATATGTTTGTTCTATAAAACATCAATCATGTAAGCACCTTTGATACCACAACTGTATGGGAATTCCTTTCCCTATCTCTTCTATATCCGGCCATTCATATGAAAACTTACGAACCACTGCATATTATAAGTTTTTGATAATATTGATAACTGCCACCATCCATTAGACCACTGGGACACTATCAATAAATTCAACTGGTCTCGATGGAGTAGGAGCAATGTATGTTTGTTTGTTTGTTTGTGTAGGTATGATGATATTGTTAAGCTTTTTTGGGTAATTAATCATATATGAATGTTAAGTTGTTCAAGCTATGCACATGTTTGACATTACTCTTGACTTGGAATGATTTACAAAAAGACTTTATATTATGAAATTTATCTCATTTCATTTTATATACATTTCAAGGACACCAATAATCAAGAAAAGAGAGTGGTCAGCTTATACCATGCAATCTGTGAGATTGCCTATCATAGGGTAAATCCCTTTCTTCTACTTTGTGTCTTCGTATGTCAAATCTCAATATTTGATAATTGTGATGCTCCTACTTCACTTGCAAATGTGTTTACAGTCAATTTTTAGGAAATTATTAAAATTTGCTACAAGAAAATATTTTCTAAGGACAAATTTTTCATCCAAAGAGGGGAAATGTCTTTCCTCACTTACTTACAACTATGTTAACTTTTACCTTCACAATATTTACTCTCAACACTTGAGAGACATTTTACCAAACCTGAATCCACATTTTTTGTCTCTAAAACAGTCAATTTGCTGATAATACTGTCAATCTTCACTCTTCAATATATATATATATATATATATATATATATATATATATGCTTTTTAAAAAATTATTTCACTCAGCTAACCTAATACCAGAAAACATGTGTTACAGAAAAGTCATGTAGGTGGATGGAGTCTCAAATTCCCATTTCAATGGATCCACACAAGGAAGTTATTAGCGGGTGACATTGCTCATACCAAATTCACTCATAATTGTCATTTGCAGGTCCATCAGTCAAGAATATACCTGAGATTTTTGTCACCATTAGGTTTAACTTTGATTAAACCCACTAGATACCTACATCAATCAGGTAGCAGATGCTAGCCTAGAAAGCTGTACGTTGCATATGCCTTAAGCTGAAGGGATGCTAAGATTGAAGCATACCACAAAAAAGTTGTAGTAGCAGCACGTCAATAAATAAGCTGTTGTATGTCGATTTATAGAGTTTTCACGGTGCCAATGTAATTAAACTGATTAAATTAGGATACTTACCTTTTCAAAATACCATCACGCTCAGCTATAGACACTTGTCTTTAGTTAACTTTTGCACGCTAATTAGTGTATAAATATTAAACCAAAAAAAATCACAAGCAACTCTTCATTCAATCTTACAAAAGATGCACTTGCAGATTCACACTACTACCACCAACCCACCCACAGAAAAGAAAAAAGAATTACACCTATATGATACAGACATTTCCATTCTCATTACATTACAAGTGAACAGAATAGACAGTTTTTGTGAAACTCTGCAGCAATTCTCAGTACTCCCTCACTTTTCAATGCCCTGCTGCATATATTGTATCAAATCATAACCGGCAGTCGTCCACTTATTGTATGCATCACTACATGCACGAATCATGTAATTGGCTGCTTCACGCTCACTCATCTCAGGATGAAATCTCTTCCGAAGATTTCCTATAGGGTCACCCCTGCTAAAGCAAGGTAATCCACTATCTAGCATCATCAAAACTGTATTTATAATCCCATCCATGTAGCGACGTGCAGCGAGGTAACCCTTGACACACAAGCTGGAAAACAATCCATCCAGTCTTAGGATAAGAAAAAAGAAAATCATACCTAAAGGGCAGTGCAAATGGCCCAAAGAAGACCACTGACCTTACAAACAGGTGCCATGTCTCACTTTTCATTGCTCCAGATGGGTCAATTAATTGGGTCATCTCATGACTCAGTTTGAAGTGAGCACTTTCAAATCGCATATTTCCACCAGGAGAAATTTCCAGGATAAAACCAAAGTCAATATGGACAAGCCTACCAGCACTGCAGAACAATGTGAAAGAGACATTCATAAGCTGAATCAATATTACCAGACCAGTAATGATAAGCTGGAAAAGATGTCTATTTGCTTCTTTTGGGTATCCAAAAGTATGCGTCTATATCATAAATTCCTCCACAAGAAAATCTGCACCACCCCATGTGGAAACATCACTTTCAAAAGGCATAACACAATAGACACTTTTAGTTTGTCTCAAGTTACAACTAAGTACTCCAATTTGAGGATGCACATCTAGACACCCCAACTCATCTCCATTGTGTCAGTTGAACACTCCAACTTACAAAATGATCATCTAGACACCTCCAAAATTTATGTGTTGCATCAGTGTTGGGAGTCCACTAGACACAGTCGGGACAAGTTGAGGTGCCTAGATGTGCATTCTTAAAGTTGGAGCATTTAGTTGCCAGTTGAGGCCAAGTAAAGGTATCTATCAAAGTATTATGCCTTTAGAAAAGAGGATTGTACAGCTATGAAGTGAAATTAATTCACATTATTTGGTCTTTGGTTTGTTAATAGACTCATTTAAAAACAGGTTTATTCAACAATCAAAGCAAGTTAGAGACACCATTAACCATCAAGATATATAAAATACAAGGCTAGTTGAGCTTGCCTAATGACGCATAATGTTTCACGTGAGTCTCCTAGTAGACATTGCAAAATGCAAATATCACACAGCAAAGGCAAGTATATAACCAAATCTTTAGTACACAACTTAGAACTTCCAAGCACGATAGTTGCCTGTTGGTTGGATATTGCACATTATCTTAAATCATCAACAAATGTGTATCAGCAATCTTACAGTAGACAAATGTTTTGAGTTCCTATGCTTTCTTAATCTCAACCTTCATACAAATTTTCAAATAATATCCAAAATAGAACCAGACTTTTGGACACATCACTGACATGTAAGCTAGAATGCATAGTGAGGAAACTGTTGATTGTGTTAATCAATTAGCATGATTTTAGAAGACTTTATTTTTCTAACGTAGTTACAGGAATAGAATATTCCTTTGATTGTAATCTTTTGTCTTTTTCTAATTAGTTACAGGATTCATTGTATAAAAATTCCTTCTCATGGGATGTAAGATACACAAAAATACAAGAATCATAAAGTCCCAGCAAAGCTACTTATCAATGATTTATAGATTCCAAAAAAAGATAACAGAAATAGAAGAAGTCTTTCTTCTAAAAATCATCAAAGTAAGATCCATCCCAATTCTTGGTTTCTGATGTTGAGCCCCCACATTTTGTTGTCAGTTTGAAGACTTGGGCATGCAAGGGGGTGTTAATTGTCTCACATTAGTGGGATGTAAGTTTCTTGGTCTTGGGCAATCCCCACCTCATGAGCTATCTTTTGCGGTTGAGTTAGGACCAATGTCTATTTCAAGCATATTAGAAACTCTTGCTCTTTAAGTGATAATAAAAGTAGTAGTACTTTTACAATTATTCATTTTGAAGTATGAAGATCCTACTCATATTGATATTTTGCTTGAAAATAGATGGTTTGTTACTTTTATTGATTGTACTACTAGGATGACTTGGGGTGTATCTGCTAATGGTCAAAAGTGAGGTCTTCTGTCATTTCATAAGATAATTTGTACTCAATTTGATGTTAAGATTAAAATCTTGCAAACTAACAATGACACATGATACATGGATAAAAGATTTGGTGTTTATGTGAAATTCAATGAGATAATCCATCATACAAGTTGTCACTATACTAGTGCACAAAATGGAGTTGCTAAAAGAAAAAATCAGCATTTGTTTGAAGTGGCAAAATCTGTAATGTTTACCATGAATCTACCAAGATCCCATTCTAGTTATCGCCTATATTATCAATAGCATGAAACTTAAAACCCTCCATTTTCAGATATCTCTAGAGGCTTTAAAGGATGTGAACATATATAGCAGAACTACGGAAGAGGGACAAAGTACCCCTAACGTATGGAAAATGGTTCACTGATACCCTCCGTCCAACTATTGGTCTAAAAATACTCCCAACCTATTTTATTTTTTTTGCTCAAGGATTACCCCTCAAACTAACACCCTAAACTTGATTGTCTTTTCCTATTTAAAAAAGGCACATGACTTATTATGATGGGCCACATATATTATTTAATTTTAAAATTAAAGTCGCACACTTTGAAATCCAACCCATTGATATGATGATATTTAAGAGATGTATATACATCCATATACACAGCTGTATAATATTTATACGATGTACGAGTTCATCTTCCTCAAAAAATTGAATGTTTTTTTCAATTTCGACAACTCAAATATGAGTTCCTCTCGATGTTTCGAGTCTTTTGAATATTATTCACTCAAAACAATTCACATTCAGGTCAAATTTAAAAATGAAAGCTTCAAAGCTCTTCAATGGCAGATTACAATGGACATCAACTCAAATCTTCCTCTAAACGGTTCAAATTTTATATATGAGTTTCTGTTAATGTTTCAATTCTTTTGATATACTATTCACTCGAAACGATTCACATTTCCGGTAAGTCAAATTTTAAAATTTAGGACAGTGTTGGACAAGAACGATAAATGGGGGTTTTGCTCAAAATTGATTCTTGTTTGTTCTTCTTGTTTTGCTGTAAGTATTGTTTAAGTCGAAACATTATGATGAAATTATCAAGAAAGACATAGAAATTAAACAAAGAACAAAGGAAAACAATGGAGAAAATAAGAAAACAGAGAAGAATGGTGCAGAAAACAAAGAGGAAAATAAGATTACAAGGCTATATCTATTAATAAAGTACTCCCTCTGTCCCATTTTATGTATCATCCTTTCCTTTTGAGTCTACCCCGAAAAGAATCTCACCTTACTATAATTAGAAACAATTTCGCTTTAAAATTCCTCTATACCCCTAATGAAATCCCAACCACACAAATATCTAAGGATTGGTTTAGACCACAAGTTTCAAAAGTCTTCCTTTCTTTATTAAACACCGTGCCAAGTCAAAGGGTGTCACACAAAATGGGGCAGAGGGAGTAATAATTAGACCATTTTTTGTTATAACAATGACTGAAGGGTCATTTTATTTAATTTTCCCTTGTTTAAATGAAAAGGGCCCAGAATTTAATTTAAACAGTGGGGCTGGTCCAAAGGTCCTAAACAAAAGCCCACTTTGTTTACTTAGAGAGTGTTTGGATTGGCTTAAAAGTTGGTTAAATCTACTTTTAAGTTTGTTTTTGACTTCTGAAAGTGTTTGGCAAATGTAAAAATAACTTATAATAAGTCAAAAATGACTTAAAATAAGTTAGGAAGTGTTTGGCAAGGTTAAAAATAAGTTTAAAATGATTTAAAATAAGTTAAAAACCAAAAGTAGGCCTCCCCCTACTTTTTATTTTTTGACTTAGAGCCCGTTTGGATTGACTTAAAAAAAGTAACTTTTAAAAAGTAACTTTTTAAAGTGCTGGAACTTATTTTTAAAATAAGTAGTTATGTGTTTGGATAAAAGTGCTGCAGTTGAAAAAAAAGTTATTGATGTGTTTGGCAAATAAGTGCTGGTAAACACTTTTTTTTATCAAAATGTCTGAAATACCCTTTAAGTTGTTAACATGATAAAAAGTTGATTAATTTAAGGTTTTTATACTTAAAAAAAAAATTAAAACAAAATTAATTTATGTTTTACATCCATAAGTAATAATATTTTTCTATCATTCACATATTTCTTTACCACCTTATAAGAGGAATATAAATTCATATTTCAGAAATAATAATAATAATAACAATAATAATAAATAATAATAATAGTAATAGTAATAGTAATAATAATAAAATAATAATAATAATAATAAATAATAAAATAATAATAGTAATAGTAATAAACATAATAATAATAATATAATAATAATATTTATAATTATAATAATAATTATTATTATAATAATAATAAACATAATAATAATAATAATATAATAATAATAATAGTAATAGTAATAGTAATAATAATAATAATAATAATAATTATTATTATTATAATAATAATAAAATAATAATAATAATAATAAAATAATAATAATAATAAAATAATAATAATAATAATAGTAATAATAATAATAGTAATAGTAATAGTAATAATAATAATAATAATAATAATAATAATAGTAATAGTAATAATAATAATAATAATAATAATAATAATAGTAATAGTAATAGTAATTATAATAATAATAATAAACATAATAATAATAATATAATAATAATAAACATAATAATAATAATAATAATAATAATAATTTAATAATAATAATAATAATAAAAAATAATAATAGTAATAGTAATAATAATAATAATAATAATATAATATAATAATATAATAATAATAATAATAATAATAATAATAAATAATAATAATAATAATAATAATAATAATTCAATATGGGCAATTTGGAAATTGTATAAAAGAATTAAGGGCAAAAAGGTAATATACTTGGTCAACATAAAAGGGCTTTTAAGTTAAAAAAAAAAAAAAGCTCCCCTCCCCTAGCTTTTAGCTTTTGGCTTAAAATAAGTCACTTTGATAAGTGTCAAACACTCTAATAAGTCAAAAACTGGCTTTTAAAAGCCAGTTTGACCAGCTTAAAAGCTCATCCAAACAGGCTCTTAAAAGTCATTTAAGTTTGACTTTTTATTTTTGACTTAAAAGGTACTTTATTTAAAGCCAATCCAGCCGGGCTCTTACCCTTCCACCAACTTTGTGCACGGATTGCCCCTATTTTGAGGTGGTTTTTAAATTTTTGTCCCTCAAATCGTTGGTCTTTAATTTTTGACTTTGTTTCTCATTTTATGAAAAATTATTGGCCAAAGTACCCTTAACTATAACCTAATTTCGCAAGGCAAAAGTTTAAAAACCTTTAGCCTGGTATGGCAAAGATTTAGAGAACTTAACCTCTATCAGCATAAGCTCGCATGAATAAGTTATGCTTTGTAAGGCATAGCTTGTGTCTTGTGATTTTTTTTCAAAAGTTTAGAGAATCTTTGCCTTGTCGAGCAAAGTTTTAGAGAACTTAGCCTCTATCAGCAATTCAGCATAAGTTTGTATGAATAAGTTATGTCTTATAAGGGATAACTTGTGCCTTGGGAATTTCGTTTCATAATTTTTTTGCAAAAGTTTAGAGAACCTTTGTCTTGTTTAAAGATGGAGGCCTGGTCATAGATTTTCTGAAAAACTGAAGATGCTAAAAGGGAAACTGAAAGAATAGGAGTAACAACAACAGGGGAATTGGAAACTCAGAAAGGAAGATATTCACATCTTACATTCCAAAGACCTCTCACCGAGGTTGACCTTTAGTAAAAATCCAATTTAGCCATGGATTTTGAGGAAGTTGTTAAAAATGAAGAGAGAGCCTGGAAACAAAGGTCCAGAACACAATGGTTGAATAATGTTGACAAGAATACCAAATACTTCCATAGAATGGCAACAGCTCACGAAAGGTTCAACTCAATAGACTCCCTGGAAGTAGATGGAAGTACAATCTTTGACTCAGGAGTTATTAAGGAGGCAATCCAGAAAGTCTATAAAAAGTTTTATATGGAACTGACAACTGGAGGCCTGACCTTTAGCTCCATGAGGCTTCAGTCATCTCCAATAAAATGCAGATTTGGTTACAAGAAGAATTTGAGGAGGAAGAAATATCGGAATGCATCAGACTCTGTGGCATGGAGACAGCACATGGTCCTGAAGGTTTGTCAATGAGCTTCTATCACACCTCTGGGATCTTTGAAAGGAAGACATCAAGAATACTGTCCAATACTTTCACACCAACCATGTACTTGAGAAAGGCTTCTATGCCACCTAGGCACCTACATTGCTCTTATTCCTAAGAAATAGGATCTTCTGAACTGAATGACTTCAGACCTATAAGTTTAATAGGGGGAGCGTACATAATCATTGCAAAGTTGCTTGCAAAAAGATTGGAAAAGGTGGTTCACAAGTTGATTAACAAATAACAGATGGCCTTTATCAAAGAAGGGCAGATTATGGATGTGGAACTTATAGCCAATGAATGTGTGGATTCAAGGTTAAGAAGTAAGGACCCTGGAGTTATGTGCAAGATATTGAGAAGGCCTTTGATCATGTAAATCAAAAGTTCCAATTGAACATCCTCAAGCAAAAGGGTTTTGGTGACAAATGAATCAACTGGATTGATTTGTATAAATACTATCAGTTTCACTGTCCTTTAATATGGAGAACCTCTTAGTTTTTTTCCCACTTAATGCAGGGTGACCCATTATCTCCTTTTCTATTCATAATGGTCATGGAAGGCTTTGACAGTATGGTGAGAATTGCAATACAAAACAGATGGCTCAGAGGCTTCAAAATTGGCGACAGGAGTAACATTAAGGAGATTTGTCATTTACTCTATGCAGATGACATAGTGATTTTTTGTGAGCACCAAGTATGATCAAATCAGATATATCAGGATGTTGCTATCAATTTTTGAAACCTTATCAGGATTGAGGGTAAATTGGGGGGAAAACAGCCTTTTCCCCATCTGGGAGGTCCCTCATATACATGATTTGGCTACTATCCTCGGATACAGAGTTGATAAAATGCCACCAACATACCTTGGCATGCCACTGGGAAGCAAGCACGTATTTACTGATCAAAAGGGGTGGAAGCAAAGAGCAAGATGAAATGGTGGAGGATAATTCCATCATGTATATGGTGGACAGTATGGAAAGAGAGAAATGGTAGATATTTTAAAGATAAATCTAATTCCATTAAGAAAGTCAAATGGAATTGCATTGAATCTTTTTATTGTTGGTGTAAAGAACAACATATAGAAGATACTGAGCAACTTGTAGTTCTATTAGGAGCTTTGCAAATATTTACTCTTCTTTTTGGAGGTTTCCAACATACCCTTAATACTGAGGAATACAACATTACCAATTTTCAGAAAAAACATATAAGAATTATTTTGAGAAAATACGACACATGTAAAGGCAGGTATACTTTGTTGTGCATATTTATCTCCACTTAGCTCATGCATGTGAACTGTTGAAAGATTTTAGAACATTTTTACCATGCATGACGATATTTTAGAGGCTTTCTGTATCTTAAGTAACACCAAACTTGACTTAGGGGTTGTTTGGTTTGAAGACAAATTATGTTGAGATTAGTTATGTTGGGATAAGTTATGATGAAATTAGTTATGCTGAGATTATTTTTTATTGGTTGTTTGGTTTGTCATATTCAAATAATAAGCATGGCATAATTTCTAAGGATAAGTTCTTTGTTTACAAAAATACCCTCCATTTTATTAGTTTTTTATACTTTCTTTGCAAGCTTTAGTTATTCACTCTTAAAAACAAAATTTTCATCTTATTTAGCTTAAATATTTTTGTGTGTGCATTCTCATAATTATGCCGTGTGTTTTTAAATATAAAACATCCATCTTATTTATCTTTAAAATGAAACATTCATCTTAAGTTTGTTACCGTAAAAGAGATTTTATTTCATTTAAGCAAATATCACTCATATATTGTAAAATATTTTTTTTGACACTAGTAACATTGTATTTCAATCAGTACTTAGGTAGTACTGAAAAACCATATTTACAAAAAAGAAGAAAAAGATTAGTCTTTCCAATGCTAAACCAGGAACTAGATGGACCCTAAAACAACTATGATTGACTCAGTCTCATTGGAGTAGACATTTATACACCAAAAACAGAACAACAAAATACATTTAAGCTTGACTTCCTGCAGGTTGTTGTCCCTATTTTCACATATATTGTAAAATATTAAAGTTATCTTCATTTAAATTGATATATAAAATATAAATTTCAAGTGATTAAAAAAATATTTAATTAAAAATATGTAATTCAATAGTGAAGTGAACATTTTAAGAGAAATAAAAATATAAATAAACATAAGATTAGTCAAATAAATTCAACGTATAATATATTCAGAAATAAAAATTATATTAGTATAGTTTAATTTTTTAATGGGGAAATATTTAATTATAAAAATAACGAGTAGTGAAGGTTGTGAATGTTATTATAAATGGTATTAAAAATTATTTGAATTTACATGTATGTAAAAGCGATGTATAAAAGAGGATTTAAGAAGGTGTTTTTGTTATTTTACATTTTTACCCCGGGATTAGCTATCCACACACAAGTAGGGATAATTTATCCCAGTCATAATTATTAATCCTCGGACAAGTTATCCCACACTTTGCAACCAAACAAAGAATTGAGGGTACTGAAAACTTATCCCATGATTATTTTCCTTATCCATCACACCTAACAGCCCCTTAGAGTGTAACTTCGCAGCCAATGGTACTATGACAGAGGACAGAGGTAATTACCTGTCAATCAGAAGGTTCCCGTTATGTCTATCCTTAGGTTGAAGCAGCAAGCTAGCAACTGCATAACCTGCACTGCTTACGATGAAGTTCTCACGAGCAGCTTCAAAACCAGGAGAACCTACAGGTCCATAGTCCTGTTGGAAAATTTCATATAGACCACCATCAGTCGTCTCACCCATCTGACTTCTGCTCCGTGTGTTGGGTACAACCTGCAAAAGGGACAGATGTGAAAAGATTTTGGAGGTAAGAAGCCTGTCATGACCACATAAAACTAAGTGATCTCATCACCATTGTATACACATAATATCATCTTTCTTCTGTACTGCCAAGTAGAAGATACCACCATGTATCGCATGCTAGGTTCTCTCACCAAAAAAAATTCATATGTATACACAAAACAACTCTTTAATTATCATCCAATACAAAACAAATCACTGTGTTCATAATTGCTTAATGCATAAGAACCAAAAATTAATCGCTGAAAATATTCTATTTATTACAAAGATAAATCCAAGATATGAGGGAACTAGAAGAAGATAGGAAAGCTTATGTTAAGCATTTGTTACGGCAACACAGTTCAGTAACCAATATTAGCCACTATCCTGTAGGTGAGCGCAGCATCCCTTTAACAACCTACTGCATTCAAGCCTTCAATTATGCTATAAGATTCAGCAGACAGTTTAATTTTCTTCAATGCACTCTAAGGTGTCCCAACTGAATAAATAAATTTATCAGTTGTTACTTGTTACCACACTAGAGCCCTATAACTAACAACACAATATTACATGTGTGAGTAATTTGGCATATCAGCCATGTATTGCTTTCTGGCCAGAGAATTGACAATTGCACTTATCGATAAACAAAAAGAGGATGACTTGGAGAAATCTGGGAATTTGTGCATAACGAATTTTAGGTCAAACTACTACCTTGGTCATTTTCAAATATTCAGACTCAATATTTTTTAGCGGATGACATGAAATGAAGATGCAACACAAAAGTAAAATAAGATGGCTGAAAAGGAAGAGTGTTCTGTAACATGAAGATACCTAACAAAGTGATAGGCACACTCTACATATCAAATGTAAGACTAACAATATTAAATAGGACTAAATGTCAGGCATTCAAGGCCCAACACATCCAAAGGATGAATGCCATTAAAATGTGGATGTTAAGATGGATGTATGGACATCCATTATTAGGCAGATTAGAATGATCAAATTCGAAAGAGACTGCAAGTAGCACATATAGAGGATAAACTACAAGAAGGTTGGTCTTGATCCATGTGCTTCATAGACCTCCATATGCATCAGTTAATGTGTGTAATATGATGATTGAAGACACTAAAAATGAACATGTGACCTAAAATCAAATGAAAGTAACCTGTATCAGAAAACCTACAATCTCAAGAATCAATGTGAACTTAGCACAAATTTTATATACACAATACCTACTACTTGAGATTAAAACTTAGTTGTTTGCAATGTGCTTTTTCTTACAGTAGGTCCAGTGTTTGTAATGTGCTTTTTCTTAGTCTGGTGACATATTTGTATGTCAATGCAGGGATAAACAAGGAAAAGTGTGAGACCAAAAGAATCTGTGGTTTTCCTTAAGTGACAACTAATCTAGTATTGAAAGAAACTGTAACCAAACAAAGCAGGATGAATACAGAGAACTCAGAAATCCAGCCCCAATTAATTTGTGACTGGGAGCAAGACTACTGGCTTATCCATGAAAGAATAGAACCACTGGCATTTCTATTTTTCATTTTAAGTGTAAACAAAAAAAATTCATACCTCAAACTCGACAAATCTGGCATATGTAATTTTGAGTTAGTTTTTTATTTTTCTCATCATACATACTCCCTACAAGCTTCTTATATAAGTTGGGAGACTAAATAGCTCCTTAGACCAACGGTTATAGATACCAACAACATTAATTTTTCAACAACTTCCCTCCAACAGGGACAAAAGTTGTACTCTTCACTATGCAAAGTAAAAGCCACAGAAAATTTTAACTTGAATTTGTTTTCCTAAAAGGTAGCACAACTGGATTCACATACTCTATTAGAGCCACAAAGCTACAAAATTTCAGCATATCCTTAATGTTTTGTTATTTCTCAATCTTTCGTCAGAAGTAGAAAAAACAAAAAATGAGGTGGTTTGCTGGTTTTGTGTGGGAGGAAGCGGGGGTGCAAGCATTAGTGACTGCCTCCACGGTCACACGGAAACAGGGGGAGGGGGGGAGGGGGGGGGGGAGCCCAGTGCACAAAGTGCATTAGCAAGTCCGAGGAAGGGCAATGTAGACAGCCTACCCTAATGCAAGCATTAGTGACTGCCTCCACAGCATGAACCCGTGACCTATAGGTCACACGGAAACAACTTTACCGTTCCTCCATGGCTCCCCTCCTCTTTCGTCAGTTGTATCTTGGGAAAAAAGAATGTTAGAGATCATTTTGAAAAAGTGCAGTTTGACATAAGAAGATGAACGTGGCATTTGGAAGGGAACTAATGACCGCAGGGTAGTTTGATGGCCCATAAATTACAATACGAAAGGAGTCATGGGCATAACTCTGACAATGGAAGAGCTTAATCAATTTCTTATTCTCCTCTTTCAATTTATTCATAGTTTTCCTAGAGTCTCCAAGTTTGTCTTGATATTTTCTATGTACTCCATAATCAGAACATTCCATGTTATGATCCCTCAAGGGACTATTCACAATCTGACTCCAGTAAAATAATCTTATCATACAAAAAGAGGGCCATGTGGTTAGCAATTGATTTGGGTAAACCTTAGTTGCTTTTTTTCTTGGGTAAAACTTAGTTGATCGGTGATGGCTTGTTTTCATCTCCAAGTATCTTTTTTCTCCACTTCAATTGATTTCTATTTATATCAATTTCCATTTTCCTTTTTTTTGGATAAGTTATCAGTTCACAGAAATTTCACATATGAAAACTTCACTCTGAAAGCACATGAATCCATGAAACCATAAGCAGATGTCATACAAGGATTCACCTCAATTATTCCTCTTTCTGGGCCAGTTGGGAGAACTCCATAAGGAAATAAATAAAGACTAAGGCCAACAGCTTCAAAGATATCTTTCAAAAGTGAAATAACTTGTAAAGCAAGGACATCTTGCCGACAATCATCTCCAACCTATGCCAAAGAAAACAAAATTTAGCCATATGTAAAGTAGCATAAACAAGAAATGAACCAGTTAGCATACTGAATCTATGGAAAAAGTTGTAGATTCTTTTTTTCATAAAGTAAGAACTGATGGTGTTCTACCTAACATACTTGAGTTTCTAGATTATATAGGTTACCCAATTTCATATGGTATCAGATCAAACATAAATCCTGGTTTCATGTTTAAAAGCCAATCGTCATTGAAATTCTTTTATGCATTTGGCCCAAGAAAAGAGAATCAGATGTACGCATGAAATAATAAAGGTGTCTTGTGTAAGAGCATTTAAAAAATTACATGAGATGATAAACATTTATAGAAAACTACTATTCCCACTGTTTCATTTATGTGAAGGTGTTTCATTAGAACTGATTTAAGAAAGAAAGACTTAAATTTGTGGTCTTACACGTGACATAACATTTCCATGGCTATAAGATCATTTCATTAGGGGTAAAATGAGAAGATTAAAGTTAAATTGTTTCTAAATATAGAACTACGCCCTTTTTGGAACAGACAAAGGAAAAGAGCGTCACATAAAATAGAATAGAGAGAGTAGTACCAACAGCAAAGATGTCAATACTACATAGAGTCTGAATAAGCATGGGACGGCTTATTAATTGCATAAATTATTCAGGATTGTTGTTCCCATGTCAAGTTCATCTACTGCCAGAGCTCAAAACTGAAGCTATTAATGACAAATTTTACATCCTATTCCTCAAAACTGAGGTATCAGTAACATAAGAAAAGTAATTTTTTTTTTTAAATAAAGAAAAGTAACTACTTTTTCTTGAAACTGAAAGAAGAGTGACCAATTTTCCAAATCGTCTACAATAAATCAAATGGCATTGTTACTATACAGAGTTATTCAAAATTTAACTTCCTAAAATGGAAAACGTTAATTTATTTTTTATCATCATAAATGTGAAAGTTCTATTGGATTTACCACAATACTTGCGAATAAACATAAGAAGACTATTGTATTATCTAGCAGTGGTTGTAAACATAAATAACACTATTCCAAATCTACATTGACCTTTAGTACTTCAAAATCTGTCCGCTTTTTCCCACAGGAATTTTTACTGAAGCTACAACACTTTCTTGAACTCATAACAACAAAATCATAGCAACCAGCTTTTTCTATGATCAGAGACTTAACATTACATAGCTTTAAATACATCAGACATTTGACTTTATCCTTGTACACTCGCCTAACCATAAATTGATGCAATCCACGAAACCTCAAAGGAACACACAAATTTAATAAGGTCAAAATTTTGGAGCATTCTTCTCTCGAGCTCCTTCCACCTGTATTACTTTTGCAGTTCATTTTCCTGAATTCTGCTAGAGCTGTTGATGTTGGCAGTATGGTAGCCATCAACTCAAAAAAATTCTGGAAGAGACATATTTTATAGTTTGTCTGACTCTGCCAGAATTGGTAGTATGTTGTATGAAATTCTCCTTGGAGCAAGACCGGTTTCTGGAGTTAAAATTATCAAATATGTTTCGATATATCTGATTGTGCTTCATTTGTGTAAAAATAGGAATAGGAGCAAAATTTGTATTTAGCATCCTACATGGAGAAGGATTGGTATGGAGTGTCTATACATAGGGCTAAGCGTAATAATATAGATAAACAATTCAATAATACTTTCCCAAGTCGTTATCTCTCACATGGTATCAGAGCATTGATGAGAAACTTCCGGGGGGGGGGGGGGGGGACTCAATCAGACAGATAACCGAGAGTCAATTTTCGGCGACTGTTAGAGCTGATTTGTGTCATCTTCTGTTTTGTAGGTGTTGTGCGAAAACCAACACTAACACGAGTTTCCGAAAGCTCAGGCGACATCTAGCGAGATCTGGTAATGCGCGCATGAAAGAGATTTTCCGGTCGATTATTTTGAGCTGTTCTTTTTCAATTGAAGTTTTCCAAGTCTTTCGAGCAGTTCCTACCAGATTTCTTCAGATTTTGATCGCCAGACTAGGGTTCTGTCACTGTCAGATTGGGTTTTTCCAGAGATATCTGCCTCGTCTGATGTGTTTCGAGTCACATTTTGCATCTTGCTATTTTGTTGTCATATTGTTAGTGCAATCCTACTTCAAAAACATTTCTTTTGAGCCGAGTGTCTATCGAAAACAGTCTCTATCCCACAAAGATAGGGGTAAGGTTTGCATACATCCTACCCTCCCCAGACACCACTTGTGGGATTACACATGTATGTTGTTGTTGTTGTAATGCCATTATATTTTACATTCTAAATACATATTGTTCCAAGGCTGAAAATAGACCCATTTCATCTTTCTAAGCCTCCCATGTGCCTAACCATCACCGTCATAGTACCCATTTGACCTAACAATTTTCTACCCCTTTTACCCCAATTGGTGATCTCTGACAACTATTCTTACATCAGTCATTGCAAAAGAGATGAAGAGAATATACTTGAGATATAATAAAAAATGACCAGTCTATAAGATAAAAGGTCATACTGAACATTTAACACAAATTAGAGTACGTACCTACTAATCATTAATTACCATCAAAGAGAACTAACTGAAAGAAGACTTCAAGAGAAGAAGAAATGCCTTTAATTTTAACTGAAAGAAGACTTCAAGAGAAGAAGAAATGCCTTTAATTTTAATTTATACTAGCTGCTAAACATAACGATCTGGTGGGGAGAACTAGTGGATAGAATGTACGACAATACACATATTTTTCGTTCGAAATGAAAATATATAAAAATCAAGATGTCGATGGAAGGAAAATACACCTGTATCCCCCATCTTACCTTGAATATACAGGCTTGGGGTTTTATGTCATTTTGATCGCTGTCGTGATCTGCCACATCAAATGTGATCATAATAGGAACCTTGGCAGCTGATTGCAAGGGAATCCCACTATCAACCTGAATCCCTTTCACGATTTTATTAGGAGCAGTAGGTAGATACAGATCATCTCCTTGCATCTCAATTTTCTCAAGCTCCCTAGAAATCAAAATTTGAGGTTTATTTTGAGATACACAAGTGTCCAAAGGCACAACATTTAAGCATATTTACTAACAAATCAAATTATATATAATATTAAATCTTGGTGCACAATTTATTCACCTCCGAATACCAGCTCTTCGCTCCTCCTTGGGAAGTGGATAAAGTGCGCCAGATATAGACGTGACCTTGTCAAAGAAATCAAACTCTCTCCGAAACACATCACTAGCCTTTTCATTGAACCCATCAATTATTCGTTGCCTCACAAGAGGAAGTAGGGCCAAAAATGCAGCATGCTGAAGATAAAATATAAAATTATTAACAGTTATAAAGGGAAAATAGAAATTAAGAAAAAAATCTTTTTACCACTGTGTGACGTCGTGTAAGAATTTATCATGTGAAACAGCTACATGAAACACAATATTTGTTGCCTTCAGCAAATGTGGTACCGCGTCAACATAAGGTGACTGAGTGAATCACATGCCAACATGTGAGGGTTTCCAAGAGAGAGAGAGAGAGAATAGTAATAGTGAATCTTTCTCTCTCTCTCTCTCTCTCTCTCTCTCCAAGTCAAATTGGTTTAGAGGTATTACAGTGGTGTTAGTCAATAGCTAAACTAAAGGAAAAATTGTGTTTATTATCTGAAAATTTAAAGTTTGCAGCTTTCAAACAAATCTTCTTCAACATGGACTTTGTGCACAGCATGCTTATGGAAGAGGGCTAGATAAGACTGTTGAGGTCAAGGTGCATTAGATGTTTTAATAGCAAGAGGTATCAGTTGAAAAAATTATCTACCTTTGCAGAAGAATCTTTCCCCGACTCTGGCTCACAAGTCTCACCCTGCAAGTGTTTTTCAGGTTAGTGGTTATCATAGAGAACTAAAACCTATATTCATGATAAAGCAAGAGGAGACATATACTTTTTATCATACAAAGACAGCCATCTTAAAACAGGAAAAACAAATACAAATGCAAAAGCTTCCCACCTGCAGATTCCATATCAGAATATGAGCGAATATGTCACTCCTTTGAGTAGCTCTGAGCAAGTATCCTTCCACCAATTTCTGCATGAATTAAATTCATATGATTAGAGTCAATCATGCCTAGTATATGAAGGACGATTAAGCATCCTTTGCCATTGATGCACACAATGGATGGGAGTTCAGACACACAAGGTACTATGAAAACTACTTCGAGCTGAAAAGCCATAGTGATTTCTGCTGTTTAACTCTGTTCCATTTTTTGCAAACTTGGTACAATAAGAATCATTAACTTACTCTCCGTCATAACCATATAATATGTTGTTCAGGAAAGAATAATAATATCTAAAAACTGACAGGAATGCTAAATCCAAGGTGGTGAACTACGTAAAACCATTGAAGATGCATCAACTACCAATAATACATCTCTTTGACTTGCTAGCCAGATGATTAAGAGCATCGAACAAATTCACAACAATAAAACTGTTGAAGATGCATTGACTTCCAATAATATATCTCTTTGACCTGCTAGCCAGATATTAAAAGCAATGAACAAATTCACAACAAAAAGTCCAGAAAACGCACCTCGTCATCATATCTCAGAGCCTGCACCAGTTGGGGCATGAAGAAGGTTACTCTTTGAGGAGGGTAAGACTCCAACACCCTTAGAACATAAGCCATGACACGTGGATGACCCTTGTATGCTGGTGTGAGAAACTCCAGTGCCTGTGTAATTGAGCAAGCAGCCCAGTGCGGCAATTGTTGTAGAAGTGTTGAATTTTCGTCAATGGCTTTAGGTGTAACAAAGTATGGCAAAGCTTCAGGTATATGACGTATCTCCAATATATGCAACTGTAATAGAAACAAGATAACCATTTTCATCAATCACAAAGATCAAGTGTTTGGATAAAAGGGAATGACTAGTAAGATTGTAAAACAGGCTAACTCAGAGAAATAGTGACAAGCCAGGATCTGTAAGGAAAAATAAAAAAAATAATCAACCTTAAGCTGCATTGGAAGACCACAGGCATCTCAAAACAACAAACATTTCTGATCAGAAATATCTTCAGAAAGTAAAATCCTTATTTCTTAATTACTTTTCCAGGATTAGATTTGTTCATCAGTACCAGATAAAGTTACAGGGCCTAACACAATTATCTCAGTGAGGAGAACAACTGCCTACAGCTCCAAACAATTCTAAAAAACAGGTCACAGTTCAGCAAAATGAGCATGCAGTACTGAGAAATAAAGACAGCAAAAAACAACATACCCCGTGTAGTCCCACTAAGTGGGATCTAGGGACGGTAAAGTGTGCACAGACCTAACCCCTACCTTAGAGATAGAGAGGTGGTTTCCAATAAACCGTCGGCTTAAGGAAATATGGTCCAAAGCAGTCACAAAAAAGGAGCAACGGAAGTACATGAAACAACAGATAATAAGAAAAACAACCGATAGTAATAGAACAGAAACTACAACCAAAACAATACAATAATCGTGGTACAAGAAACATCAGGTAGTAACAGAAGACAAGAAACTACAAGAGCAATACAACGGTTACTAATGTGAACAGACAGCAAAACAATGCACTGCTACCTACTAACAAGCAGGTAGCAACTTCAAAAAGAATCATATACTCTCAGGAGAATCATTCATCCAACAGTTTTTAGCTTATCACACATGTAAAACAGTTCTCACAATAGTCTGGACTATTTTGTTTTGAATCTCTGAAGAGGTTTGACTTTGAATTTGACTTCTTTTTTTTTTTGAAATGAAAGCTAAGGCAAAGATGGTCACTAGAACCAATAGAGAGAATTCAGGGAAATGTATGGTTCAAGCATACCATTGGAAGTAACATGTTTTCTGATTCGAAATCAGCCCAAAGAATATATTCAGCCGAGACCAAATTTAGAAGCTTTGGAAGCAAATACACAAACTGAATCAATACTAAAACAACAAATAAGATAAGAAAAGGTGGATGTAGAAAGCACAGCAGGACACATTTTCAAGCATGTCTGAAAATTGTGGATGGATTTAGTGAATTTAAAAAGAATTGATTGGTTCTATTTTGTACAAGAGAATAGACTTGGAATTAAAGTGGTCAAGCTGTCCAAATCATCATTTCTTTCATTCAAAGAATTAGTGTTGTTAACTTTGTGGAGACTGCCTATACTAGTAGCTGGATTCTACCCAGCTTTTTTGTTAAGCAAACATTTGCATTAGAAGAAATAAACCCCAAGAAAAGGTGCCATCCCTAATAACATGTAAACAAACCCAAAGGTAAGCAAAAGGAACTAACTCTTAGTTCAATTTCTTCCCCAATTTTTATTTTTTATTTTTACAAGGTAACTAACAGTCTATAATTCATCAGCATAAAGTGTTGGAAGCAAAAATGGAGTGTTAACATCAGTGGATCCAAACCCAAAAACAATAAACTAGGACAGACCACCTAAGCCCAATATCATCTCATAAGGACCCTAGGATGTCCACAACAGAAATTGTATCATCTACATACTCTGATTTGCACCAATAACAGAACATAAGAATACAATTCATCTGAATCCTTTGTAAGGAACTACTAGTATCTTCAAAACACCTAGAATTCCTTTCCTTCCAAATTGTCCACCAAATTGCTTCAAGGAAAATTTTCCATCTATTTTTGTTTGTGCTGCTATTCCCCTCTGAGTTCCAGTTCATCAGTGCATCAGATGTTCTACCTGGCATTATCCACCTTATACCTCTAAAGCTTGTGACCAAATGCTTGAACAGGCTGATCATCTTGCAATGTAAAAGAAGATGGTTGATTGTCTCTAAATTTTGCACACAAATATAGCATCTAGAGCACAAATGAATTCCCCTTCTCCTTAGATTCTCCCAAGTTAAAACTGAGTCATTCACCACCAAACAAGTAAAATCGCCCACTTTATATGGAATTTTTACATCTCCATATTAATTTCCATGGCAGTAGATTCACCTGTGATCCCACTTTATTCAGGTCGTTTGTAAGCAGAGCTTACTGTAATAAATGCCTTTACCATGAATAATCCACCTGAGTGTATCTTCCCCTAGCTGTACTTCATTGTATTGATCTGAAGTCCCATAGAAATCTGCCAAAGTGTCTATTTCCCAGTCTTGCATCAGTCTTCTGAAAATCAAGATCCCTCACTGTGTGGACCAAACTTCCTTCGAGGTGGCACTTGCTGTTGGTTCAAGTTTAAAATGTTTTTTTATAGGAAGGTAACAATTGCATTTCTATAAACAAAACTTAGACACCCCAAACAAAGTGCTAATTTGAGAGTTTTACAAAGAAAGCCAAAAGTACAAAAGACCACGGTCCAAAAACCTATATTCTTATATGTTGCCAATTAAATCAACTAAGTCACCTACTTCCCCCAATATACTTTGTTTACACCAAAAGTAGAACCGACTAAGACAATTTATCCTAATTTTATGGATAGAACTTGTAGTGCCTTCAAAAAACTGGAATTCCTTTCTTTCCACACACTCCACCAGATGCAAGCAGGGATGATCTTCCACCAATCCTCCTCCCCTCTTATGTACCCTACACTCCACCAGACCTCCTATTACTGGCGCCCACCCATGAAATTATTTTTCCAGTACCATTTCCCCTTCAAGTTCGGAAAGGAATCTACCGTCCCCCATCTCATAAATATTCTTTCCATGTATTTGAATCCAAGTTGCACTAGCCCATCTTCTAGTGTCTGATAGTGTCGTGGCTTCAGATTTATTCCCTGTTCCTAAGAAAAAGCCAACCAGACATCTATTCAGTACCTCTTTCTGTGGTGAATCCAGACATTCTTTGACGTGAATAACATTTCCTTCCTGTGAAAGCTGTCCACCAACACTTCTTTATTGGACCATCAAGAGTTTCTGAGTGCATCTGCATAGGGAAGCTCTTTATCAGCCAATCTGGGTTCTCCTTAGTTAACTTGGTCGCTACTAAAGTTAATGAACCTACCGATCTTGTCGGCTATTGAATTTCATCCAGCATTGAAAGTAGTTTCTGGAATAATTAGAACAGCCCTCCTCCTTCCCCGAGGACTGACAATGCTGATGTAACGGCCAAAGTTGTTAAAGTTTTCCTTGCACAAAAAGTTTCAGAGAAACTGTCTCCTTTGTTCCACCTTCTAACACCATTTCCTCTGAACTTAAATGCCTCTCTCAGAATCTGAACAACCCATTCCAGGGTCTTCCTATTTTCAGGGATATCCTTCTAAAGAAATTCCTACCTCTCTCAGTCCATTCAAACCAAGAATCTGTTGGGTTAGTGGATCTAACAATGTCATTAAACTTAAAACCAACCGCAAAATAAATGTGACTATACATATGAACAAAACTTGATGGAATGAAGGAGAACAAAATTTCCAGTGATCAAAAGGGCCACCAGAATCCAGACGCCTGATTCAAAAAGTAACCTTTAGTGTATTACCTCAATACTAGTGCCTGGGAGCATTTTTCTAGTCATACTGGGGATATAACTGCTTCAAGCTGCCATTTCCCAACCAGTAGTCTTCCCAAAACATTATCCTCCTACCATCCTTAACATTCAAACTGATCTTTTGTGCAAAACTGCAAATCCAGGCCAAAAATTCCTAATTGAACTCTACAAACTAGTTTTGTAGGTGCCGGTTACCCATTTGGTTTACCAAAATCCCTCCTTGTATTTTTCCATCACTACAGTAGCCCATAAAGTTTGATCCTCCTTCAGTAATCTCTAGAGCCATTTCTTCAGGAGACTTTTGTTTTGATTCCTCAAATTTCTCATTCCAAGACCACCTTGTTTTTTGGGAAGGATGAAAGTTTTTCTATTTAACCAGATGGATACATTTCCTCTCATTGTTTCCTTGCCATAAAAAGATCCTTCTGAGACTATCCAGTCTCTCCTCCACACTACTGGGAAGAGGGAACAAAGACATCAAATAAGTAGGTAGAGCATCTAATACAGAATTAATCATAACCAGCCTTCCTCCGAGAGATAAGTACTGAGATTTCCACTTAGCCAGTCTTTTTGACATCTTTTAGATACACAGTTGGAAAGCACCCCATTTCTCCACTCAAAATATCAGCCAGTTGTTGTAACCCTGTCACCTCATTTACTGGGAAGAGCTTACTTCTCCTCCAATTGATGTGGTGGCCAGAAATTGCTTCAAATAGGATAAGTATAACTCTCAAAGCCTTCATCTGTTCCTCTTTCCCAATATTTATTTTCCATTAACTCCTTTCTCATCATTGTTGGCCTTGCTTTCCAACCATCATAATTCAAACTCTTGTTTACGGTTTCCCCTCTTTCCTATCTTGTGTTGGCTCGCAATCTCTTTGCTAATTCCTTCAGCTTGCATCAAGAACAACCTTACCTTTCTTGATAAGGAGCAAAAGTTCTTACCTTTACATCCAAATTCCAAGATCCCATGATATGCTGAAGAACTTCATAAATCTTGTAGTTGTCATCGTGGTCAGGTATTACCTGTTGGACCCTTATTGCAATTTGGTTATCTGATGGGTTGAACAGTTTTATCAAGAACCTGCGATGCACTCTTGGTTATCTGCTCTCCAACAACATACCCAGTGTAATTCCACAAGTTGGGTTTGGAGGGTAGGATGTATGCAAACCTTACCCTACCTTTTGGGGTAGGGAGGTTGTTCCCGATAGACCCTCGACTTGATAATCTGTTCTCAGTGACCAAATTTTGACTCATCATCCCTTGTTGCCATGCTTCAACCCCATCACCATATTCAATTTCCTACTCTTTTTCAAGATTGAGTCCTCATCTGAGAGTGTATGATAAACACCATGTTTTGAACTTAAAGCTTCTTCATGTATGAAAGATGTGTGCAAAGTACTATTGTTTTTCTAAGTTTTCACATTAGGTCATGTCCCATGGTCCATATAGAGATGGTCTGCTTGGTCAAGTTAAGGCACCGGATGCCGGTCTGCCAGACCAAAGTTTGGGGCGTGACAGTATAATCCCTTTCTCGTAAAGAATCCCTCTCCAAAACTAATTGAGCTTCTTGTCACCCAGATCACGGGTCCCCAATCATGGACATTTCAGCTATTTCGTGTAACTGTCGCTCCTTTATTTCTTTCCCTTGTGAACAACCAAATATTTTTACTGAGGAAAGTCTGATCCAAGCAAGGACGATAAGAGGAAACAGAACTTGGAGCAGAGGAAATTTTGAGGTCAGACATTTCTTATTTGTCTAAAATGCAAGGCATCTGAATCAATAACCGCAGCATTGTCATCATATCGTATTATCATCCCATTGTCATGTTTGAGTTCTTTACAGGTACGCACAATTACAGCGAACTTCTTGTTTCCAACGGTGAATCTATCAATATTTTATCAACCATTAACAAGTAATCTTAATGTGCGCGGATTTGGTTATGGAGATGAAAAAAAGTACTTCAAGATCTATCAATACTTTGGGTCAACTTCAACTCTAGTCTTATCAAAGAAGAATTCATCAGCTCCTTGCTTTTTTAAAAAGGAGCAAAGTTACATAAATATTTTACAATTAGGCATCTTCGTCATACTTAAACGAATAAAGCTTAACTTACCAGGAGAAACATGATAACAAGGCATAACCAGCAACAATAAGTTGCAAGCACACTATACAGGAAACAACTTTCCTCCATCTTTTTGACAA
Source organism: Solanum verrucosum (assembly GCF_900185275.1). Lineage (NCBI taxonomy): Eukaryota > Viridiplantae > Streptophyta > Magnoliopsida > Solanales > Solanaceae > Solanum > Solanum verrucosum. The sequence continues at coordinate 696,450 of NW_026020412.1, forward strand.
AAAAAAAAAAGATGTTATATATACCTTACTAGGTAGTGTTCCCACAGTTCCAAAAAAAAAACACAAATTTAGTCCATTTAAAGAACAGTCACTTTTCTTTAATTTCAGTCTTCGCTCAAAAGGAAAAGATAATCATATATCATATCATATATCATATATATATATATATATATATATATATATAAAAGAGAACCTTAGGCCCGCCTACGTGGCGCCACCACAAACCAGAATTCCCTTTTAATTTATTTATTTACAAAACTAGCCTTACCCTTTCATTAAAAGTTGTGAAATTTATGAAAAGTTGTGACTTTTATGAAAAGTTGCGACTTCAATGAAGAGTTGCGACTTTTATGAAAAGTTGTGATTTTTATGAAAAGTTGCGACTTCAATGAAGAGTTGCGACTTTTATGAAAAGTTGTGATTTTTATGAAAAGTTGCGACTTTAATGAAGAGTTGCAACTTTTATGAAAAGTTGTGACTTTTATGAAAGGTTGTGACCTTTCCGAAGGGTTGCAACTATTTCAATAGTTGTAACATTACCGATAAGGCACAATAAACATTTGTTCACACTACTATTTGTTGCCTATAAATAGAGGAATTTCCTCTCATTTTAAAACAACAAAAATTCTAAACCTCTTCTTCTTCTTCTTCTTCACAATTAAATAAATATTTGTGTACTTCGATCCTGTTGAGTGGCTCACTGACACCATTGCTTATATTAAAGATCCTGGTATGTATTTTTATAGTCATTTATTTATGCTTATGTTATTAAGTATAAATGATGAGATGTAATATATTACATTTTCCTTTACATTGTTAATGTTTGTTACTACGTAATCTTGTATGTAAGATAATGTAGTGTTTTAGTTTTAATAACTGTTAGGTTTTAAGTATTATTTTATAAATTCCATGATATTAAATCCCCGCGCGAAGTGCAGGTAATTTTACTAGTAATTAGAATAATTCATAAGGGAAATCTTTCTATTTCCTGGTCAAAGACTTTGTTACAAAGAACAGTAACCATATGACTGAAACTAGTTATAACGCAAAAGTTACTCAAGAATGTTTGTAGTATGATTCACATATCCCCTTATTTTTTAGATTCTTTCGCATATAAAATTCAAGAAAATAGACAAATAACGCAGTCTTCATCATCCTAAAGTCGACTTCATATGTCACTTCTGTTTCAAGTATTCTGTGTTCTCTCTTAAATCATGTTTCATTTCAGGCACATCCATTCAAGGTTCAATAAAAAAAATTAAGGAAATAAAAAGTGGGAAGGAAAGACATACTTGCACCAACTGAGTCACTTCAGCCTTCAGATGATTATTTGTTGGAAACCTGGCAGCCAGACACAGAGCTATCCGAGGATCCACAGAAAAGGCGGTTCGCGCAAAATCGACCCATTTATCAGAGCTGATTTTAAGACGTGAAGTGGTTTCCCTGATGTTGGAAGAATTATTAATATCAATAATGACAACCACATCAAAAGAAATTAAAACAGGGAGAAACACAATAAGCAATCATCATGCATTACTTGACAGTGGGTTGTGCCCAAACATCAAGTCTGTCAGCTTCATGTTGGCACAACATCAGAAGCAACTGCTTCCGCTTTTCCCTTCCAACAGCATAGCTCTCCATTTGGCCCCAAACCGGATGGTATTGATCTCTCTGTGACCATCATTAAGTTCAAAAAAGAGCACAAGAGCCAGAAAACAATTAATTTGCAGAGAACAGAAACTGCCCCACGCCAAAAATATATTTTAGACGCAAAAAGTTTCTCAAATGATGTAAGAACAGAAGTTCCAGCGCCTTGTTTATGATTATCTCACCACATCATTCAAAGAGCTTCCATTTTCGAGTGCCCGTCCTCTCGAATCAAGTTGGGGAGTATCTAATTGCTCATTCAAAAGATGATGGACAAACATAGAAACAGACTGCGCCTCACTCAGGGCAAAGTTTTTGTTCATGTCATACCACTCAGGTTGGTGAGCAAACCACCCCAATGATGCCCTGCAATTGAACATAACCCAAATGTTCAAATGCATCAGCAAAGTCAACAATTGTCTAGTCTGATGTAACATATTGAATCTATTGAGATAAACATACAAAAATAAATACAAAATGTCTTGGTGTGCATCTCAATATCGACTAGCAAGCTATAGGTCCGAGATGATGAGTAAGGACCTTCCATTACTTGTTTTCATGTCTGTATTCATAATGTAGGGAAACATACTAGTCCAATTAAATGCAAGTCAATAAGTCGACTTTACCGATATATCCTGTCTTCCAGAAGCTGAAGCCCAGCCCTAAGGTTTCGCAGATTACCCTGTGACTTGCATGAGCAGAACTTCAGCCCAAGTAGCATAAGGGTGAAAAATGTGCCAGTGGCAGCTGGGTGGCAAGAAAAATTCCAAGGTAGTTTGGTGGTTCCTTGCAACAACCGCCCTAAAAGCAAAAGCTGTGGAACACTATCATGTCGAACAACCTGCAAAAATAAGTTTTTCAAGACAAAAGAAAGCTACAACTTGAACATTTTTTTAAAATGCAGTACGAAAACAAAAGGCTGAAACAATAATAAGAGCACTAGATCAATTGAAAGCTTTTAGCAATATTATCAAGAGAACAGGCTGCATTTTTCACAAACACTGTGTGGTGTTTGTGTATCTGTAGATGTGGTTTAAACAATGAAAGCATTAACCCCTCATAATCACCTCAAACCGATCAATGAAAAATCCAAGCCATAGTCTGTGGGCCAATATTTGTTCAACGGGATCCTTCTCAGGCGGTGCTTCCGGCTCCCCGGAAACCAGGTGAGGCCTTAACTTAGCAGCAGGCCCAGAACACCTAAGCTCGGATGCAAAAATCCCTCGCTTTGTGTCGACTGTCCACAACCATGCATCAACAAGCTCAGCAAGTACCAGAGAACACAATTGAGGAGCAGCTGAAACCAACCATGTCCAAATAAATACACCAGTCTCCATGGCATCAGATGTCAATATATAAGCTGGGCACCAGCAAAGAAGACGTAAAAGTTGTGAAAAGCTTTCTACATTTGATTTAGAACCCGAACCCTGTGGACAATAGAAAATTCAGTAACATGAATACAAAAATCAAAATTGAACCAGGGAAAAGAGAATGTCTCTTCCCAACCTAACAAAGCAAAGAATGGTAGAAATCAGATTTATACCAGATCAGACAGAAGCAAAGCAGTTGCTTGAGAACAAGTTTCATGGAATGCTGACTTATCCACTTCTCCCCCTTTTTCTGCAACATTAACAAACTTCTGAAGCAGTCGGACAAACTTTGTAAGTAAAACCTCAGAAAAGGACTCAGGTTTTTGCTGCATATTTTCCTTCGTATCACCCGAACCAACCGCTGGACGATCAAGGCTGCCAATAGTCTCATATAACCTTCTCATTCCAGCAATTTCTCCAGCATGATTGCATTTTGCAGTTGCACTGATCATACCAGTACTGAGCACCTCTAAATTAAATGCCTCTGTCAATTTTAATTTTGCTCCAGATGCTGCAGCTGCTGCAGCCATAACAGCAGGAATATTTGCTGGCTTTGTTCCTGTCCAACAATCATTTTTACCAGTACCAATTTTAATCTCGGATAAGAGAGAAACAACTTCTGCTGTAGGCTGTGATTTTTGCCAAGTGTTTGCTTTACAAAGCTTTTCCTGAAGTACGGAAAGACAGATTAGCTAATAGTATATGCAATAGAAAATATAATACGATAAGAAAGAAGGGTAAAGGCAAGTAAAACATCAGCAAGAACCACGCAAATTCAGATGCAAAAAGGTACCTAAATTATGAACTCTAGTTACCACATAAGCTAACGTACCATCTCCACCAATATTTACTCCTATGTAAAGAAGACAGATATTTCACAAATTTAAGGACTAGTAATGTTTTTCCAACAAAATATATTTTGTCTACCTGTATCATAGAAGAGAAAGACCCAAATGTTCATTTTGCACTCTAAGAAAAGTACATCAATCCCTTAGCAAGACAATGTACACAAGTGAATGATCATAGACATATGAGCATACTTACACATGTAATGAGAGGAAAAAGAGCTACACAGCATTTTCATGAAACTGAAACGGATGAATAACAAACCTGAAGAAGCCCCTGACTAGTACAAGGAGCCTGTGAAAGTGAAACAATTATCCATTCGCGGACAGTCTTTTGGTACAAAGAGCGGATAGTAGCAACACAAGCTGGATCATTGACTACAGAAGAAGGTGGATCATTCTGCACCGAAAGCAACAGTGAATCTAGACAAGAAGAATTCCACAAAATCTGCAAGCCAATAAATCATTCAAACGTTAGCATCAAGCAATGGCAAGAAGCAAAGTTGACAAACTTGATACTTGATACAAGCAGCGAAACGACACCTGAGGAAAGCAATCTCTTAATTGATTCAACAAGTTAACTGAGATATCTCGTATATGCTCATCCCTTTGAGACAAATTCTTTACAAGAAAACTGGCATGAGTGGACAATGTAGATTCCCTATACTCTGCTTCAGGTCCAGTCTCAGACATCCGATCCTCCTGCAGCAAGTTATTGGGATCATGTGACCTTTATGGAAAAAAAAAACAAAAAAAAGGAGAAATGGGAAGGGAAATGCAAAAGAAGAGGATCAGCAACTTATGTTTGTTTCAAAAACTATCATCTCCATTAACTTTTCCATTACTGAAAAAAACCCACTAAGAAGGTATACGATATAGTTGTTGATTTTCAACTGTGACGAACTTTGTCCATGACAGTTTCAAAAAATGTGTCTACCGCTTAAAGAAATGTTAAAATGCTCTAAGTGAGTATAGACACAAAATTGCATCATGCACAAAGGAAGCCCCCTATTCCTATTTTCTACAATGAACCTCCTCACAATCCTCTGAAGATCTAGACTGACAGAGGCCAAGTAAGAAATGTCACTGATGGCATGAAGAAGATGCTAAAAAATAAAAAAGCTAACAAGTACAAAAACAGAGTCAGCTCCAATACATTACAGGCTATGATAAGATCACAGAGCTAACAAAGTCTAAAATATTATCCAAGAAATTTACATAAGATTGGTTAATCCAACTAAAAAGACACAAAGACATCTAGCCTTAAGGGAGTAATTTGGAGTTGATATTACATTAAAGCATCTGTGATTTCTTTCTGTTCAAACACACCCAAAAATACAAGGGGGGTCATCTTCCAGACTCTTTGGCCGACACCACCAACCACCGCCAATTACCACCAACACCATCATCAATCATCCCACATTCTTCGGCCACCGCCACCAACTGTCAACGACTAACATCAACCAACTCCACCATCACAATCACCACCACCCAGTGCTGTCAAAGGTGTGCTTAAAGCGCACTTTTAAGCCCTGAAGCGAGGCTCAAAATGTGTTCAGCGCTTCACCTCGCTTAATGTACGCTTCAGTGTCGTCATCAAGGTTCTAATCTACTTAATACTTTTCCTAGCCAATGAGCCTCATCTTAATAGGCGACACTAAACAATTGATATTTCACTTTATGTAAGAAAAAATCAGTTTCTTTGTTCATATTTGTCATTCATGCTTCTAATTGTAAGTCTTGGACTAAATCTATAAATTTGTATTTTACTTCTCTCTTTTCGTTTTATCCCATTAAAGCCCACAAATTGTGCTTTGCACTTAAAGCCCCAACAGGCCTTAGAGCATTTTTGCGCCTTTTTCTTTTATCAACACTGCAACCACCACTATTAACCATCACTATTGTGCCAGTCACTACAACACCAACCACCTCCAACAGCACAACTATCACCACAACCATTACTTAGCCACTAGCACCAACCATCACCACCACCACTACAAACAAGAGTTTGAGAGAGAACTCAGCTTGATTATTCCCACGAGCTATTAGGGTTTAAATAGCTAAGTATACATGTCCTAAAGAGGAAAGCAAATCATACCTAATCAATACAAATCAATACCTAATCAAGCTAGGAGTAAATCAAGCTACCAATATATTTACACATATGCTATAGAATATTTCTAGGATTCTAACAAGTACAAATACCTATTATACTCTGAAAATGTAGACAGTTATATTGTTTTTTTTTAGAGGTCATGCAATGCATTTTTTCATTTGGTTTTACAAATTATCTGTGATAAATTCATGCATTCTGTATTTTTTAATTTACTTCCATATGTGGTATCCTTCTATCGCATTATATAGTTACCTTTATCCAAGAACTACGAAAATTTCAGAAAAAATGAACTAGTCTGCCAATCTTTCATTTATGAATAGACAGTTGAAGAAAGTTAAAATACCAGCCATGCTACTGCTGTTTCAAAAGCCCTGTGAACGATTGCTGTCAAGCACTGAGAGACAGCTTGTGTAAGACCAGGACTTTTCAAGTATTCGAAGGCACAGCTGAAGGCACTTCTAGAAGCTGTTGAGCTAGGGCCCACATTGAGGATCCCACCGTTACTACTAAATCGTATGATCTCCAGATATGCAACTGCAAGTAGATACGTTGACTTGACACCTGTAGAGGCCAAAGAAAAAATATCTCTTGAGGCCTAGAACATCTCAATCATCATCTGTACCCAAAGCAACAAATATCTCCATAACAACTAAATCATTAAGAAGATTTCCTTCTCAAACTGAACATAAGGGAAGAACAACAAACCCGAAATTGTGCTCATTGCTGAAACTTCCATGCGCCCTCCTAGAGCAGCACAAAGAGCAGTTCTTTGGCTAATGGCAGCTTTCTCATTGCCACTACCACGCCGACTACCTGGGTTATGAAGAGCATTAAGTTCCAACTCATCTTCAAGCCATTTCACGGAGCTCACAACCTGGTAAACAGCACATTAGACCCTTGTATAAAATATTCAGTTAAATTAATTACATTTTTTCATGAAACAAGATATATTAACCACACACTGATGGACCTGTTAATATTGAAGTTATGACTTATGAGTAGGATAAACCATACTCCCTTGAAATAGATAGCACGAACAACTCAAATAACCATTCTAGTCTCTTTCTTCTCCACTTTTCACCCCACCCTTCTCAGATTACTAAGACCAAGGAGAATATCAACAAATGGGATAAATATGTACCTTCAGGCATGTGATATTCATATTTCAATTTGGAAGTTAAAATGCACAATATTTCAGTTTTTGCCAGTCGATCAACATGACCAAAAACAAATAAGTCTAAACTGCTTATGTCACCAAATTCTGAATTTGGGCAAGTTAATCAATGCAGTAGGCAACGCAAGCCCAAAGAATTATTCAAGCAAAAGCACAGTTATACCTTTTGTGAGAATCACTAAACACGAATATGTCTTGTGGCTTTCCATTCTTTAAGAATTATATCATCTTCACTATATTGTACTATACTTCACCATTTAGGAACTCTACTTCAGAGTGAAACCTACTTAACATCAACTAGCATGAAAAAACCTGCAACATTTTACATCAAACAAAAGAGAGCCATATCGATAACTTCCATTATGAGAACTTGATGAACATAATTCACAAGGCATGCTCATATAAGACTTCATTTCATGATTTAGGTTGTTTTTTTTCTAAGAACGTAGCAACATTTATAAAATTAGACGTGCTGGAGAGAAGGATGCACAAAAAATATGAGGATTAGAAAAGCATGTGATAAACCCAGATGGTATCCCTATAGAGGTTTGGAAGTGCCTCGAGAAAGCTGGAATACCAAGACTAACAAAGCTATTCAATGTTATATTAAGAAGTGAAAAAATGTCAAACAATTAGACAGAGTCCCTTGGTTACGATTAAAAAAACAAACGAAATAGCAAGAGTTGTTTGAGCTATCTTGGCATAAACTATGGGTCACGAAAAGATCGATGGAGTGTATACTTAGAAAACCTTGAATTTGCCTGAATTAGAAAATTTATCTATCAATATTGGAACGAAATGATCCGAAAATAGCAATATGGACATAGAGGATTAAATAGACGACCTCAACTAGTTTTGAATTGATGTTGTTCCCAGTGTTCTGATGTAGCCATTTTTTCAAAACGAACCTCCTCTTAATCAAGGAAGACGGAGTAAAAAAGTAAAATATTAGAGCTTTATGAGCAAGAGGGAATTAATAGAAAAACCGCTAAACTACTAAGTTGGAATGAAATTTTACTAAGTGGCACACGTGACTTAAGAATGCACAAATAGGTGCGACATCTTAAACATGTTTCCAGCTTGTTTCTCAAGGTTGACCTACAATAGTTGCAACAAGGTGCAGCAATTTCAACATAAGAACTAAACATTCTAGGAGAAGATGGACCACAAACTTTGCTCAGAGACTGAACTTTTAAATCAAAACTAAACTTACTAGTGGTGGGGTTCCTTGAGAAATGCGTTGGACAGCGGAGGACCAATCAGCACTCCACATGTATGGACCACTCACTGCTTGAAGTGCAATTGCTCCCATACTGCCGACGCTGTTTAGAGTAGTCGATACTGACTTTGTCATGGCATGATGGCTCTGTAATGGAGGAGCTAACCCAAAGAGAGCAATATAGAACCACAAGTTTCGAAACAACTTCAAGAGTGAAGGTTCAACATCTACAGTAGGATCGAAATCTGAACATATCTCAGCCACGGCAGGAAGGAGAGGCCCAAGAAAATCAGCTCCACTCCTGCAAAATACATTGTCCCTGAGTTTCTCCAAAAACAGTCCAGTAAAGCACATTCTCAGCCAATATTAGAAAGACCTACTTTCCACTTTTTGACTCTGCAGCCAAGCCCACATCAGAGCACAGGGATAGCAAGCGCTGACGGTAGTCTGTACGCAACTTAGGAGTAGTCAAGTGTCTGGCAATCAGAAGAAATCCTGCTGGAAGTGTCTAGAATGTGATTGAACATGTGAGCAGTAGACCAATAACAGATTATCAGGGAGAAGTAATGATATAATATGATAAAAGCATCATGTGCACACCTCAACACGTTCTGTTGTGGCCTCTGGAGCTGCGGTATTACTTTCAGCTGAGCCAACAGCAGCAAGCTTACTTAAGTAACTCCTTGTCATCAGAACAACAGCTTCACGATAGGACTTCTCAAAACCTAAACTTGCCATACGAGCAACAGCATCAAGAAGCTGCAGCAACTCAACAAAAACATGTGACTCAGAAAGTAGTTCAATAGCTCAGTTCGGGGAAATGACTTTCAAAACTTGAACAAATGAAGTAGAGATACAAGTGCACTATGTTTGTGATGAAAAGAGAGCCTCATACTCGGAGTCTCAATAAGCCTGGTATCGACGCATCACGCTCCTCTAAGCTTTCAATGAATTTCGGCAATATCATATCCACAACTTCAGGCCTCTTAACTGAAGAATTTAGATCAGCTAGTAACCTTATAACGTTTAACTGCAGGGAAGGAGCTGTGTGGTTCTCTCTCTCTACCTGGAAATGTGAGCATTTGCAGACAACATTAAAAAAAAAAAAAGGAGATAATAAAGAAACACTAGAAGAATTAAGCAATATGTTCCCGAGAAGAGACAAAATACATATAAGCCTCTTAGGTGGCTGTGACCATATTCTGTGAGATTCCCCCACTTTGGTTCGTAGAGATATTTCATGAAGATAAAGCATTTGAAAAAGAGATGAAATTGAGAAAATAATTTTTGATTGTTAAGGGAATAAATATATAAGCATCTACTTTGTCACAGGCCAACCAGAAAGATGTTTGTCTACTGGCACAAGCATGCATTGGATCATCAAGCTGTGGATTTCAAACTTCTAATTGAGAAACTCAAATATTCCAAACCTGTACTTGAGCCATAGGTTTTGTAACCTTAACACTACATAAGAACAAAAACTTAAATCTAAATGGATGCATATAAGCTATTGAAGTATTAGATTCCGTTACTTATCATCTGAAAATGTCAAGAAAAAGAGCCAAAAACATTCTCAAGTCAAAGGAAAACTAACTTCGATTTTTTTTCTTGATAATTACACTAAGACCTCATTTGTTTTAGATTAAGACGTCCGAATTCGAACACATCTGAATATTAAAATGGACATTAAGATTTAGATATTTGAATTTAAATACACATTTGAATATTAACATGTTGTATTAAGATGATAGATCCAAACACTAGATAATTAAGATATATTTTCAATATCTGAATGTATAAACTTGTATTTATTCAAAAATTAATTTTAAAAAAATTAATAAAATACTAAATAAATATTCTACTATATTAACAAAATATTTTTAAAAAAATCATATGGTTGGTGGTGGTGGTGGTGGCGATGGCTAGTGTGGTGGTTGTGGATGTCGATTAGGGATGGTGGTGGTTGCGGGTATTACCTAGTGGTGATGGTGGCTAATACAGTGTTGTCAAAGGTGTGCTTAAGCCCTAAAGCAAGGCACAAAACATGTTGAGTGTTTGTGTCGCTTTATGGGTATTTCAGTGTCGTCATCAAGAATCTACAGCATGCTTTCATATCCAATGGAGCAATCCTGAAGATGTGAACAATTAAAATTTCACTTTGTCATAAAAAAAAAATCAGTTCTTTGTAGTATATTTATTATTCATGTTTTTGCTTATTAATCTTGGACTACACATACATATTTGTACTTCTTCTCCATTTGCACCTTTTTCATTTAAGCAAACGCTTTGCTTGCGCTTGCAGCACCCAAGGACCTTATAGCATTTTGGTGCTTTTTGCTTTAGATAACACCGGGCTACCAATAATGGTTGATGGTGGTAGTTGGTGGTGGTGGTTGATAATTGTAGTGGATATGGTAATAGCTATTGGTGGTGGTGAATGCTGACAACGATATATAGTGGTAAGTGATGGTGGTGATTGGTGTGATATTGGTGTGTTATCACTCCTTAGTCTCCCAATGGTTAACAGTAGTAATAAGTTCTTTCTAGTAGTTATTTGAGTTTCTCATTCTAGTAGTAGCTATTTCTTGTAGTAGTTTGCAGTTACTCATTCCAGCAATGTTAGGAAGCCATGTCCTAGTTTCTAGGGGTAGTTATCTTGTACTGTATTTAAAACTCTAAGTTTACTGCATGAATCTAAGCAGAAAATTATCTAGTTTTGAGTACTTTAACTCAAGATATTGCAGTTTCTCTCTTAACAAAACAGCATTATAGGTTGAAAAAAAAAACTCTTTCCAGCTCCTAATACACTCTACATTAACTTTGATTTTGTCTTGCAAAGTCCCATAACTAGATCCATAACAAGGAACCGTAACAACTTGGTATCAAAGCCGGGAGTTATGGGAGACCAAATTTAACATCAACTAACACAATTGTTGAACTTGTTCCAAGAAGAATGTGCAGCCAATTTAGCCGGGAAGCAACAAATGCTCCCGTGGATGCACTCACAAAGGATTTAGCAAATTCAAAGATCGATTCTGATCCAACTGAACACACCAATCAGAACCGTGACTGGAAGGGTAAAACTAGAGTGGCAGAGACCCTTTGGGATGGTTGAACAGATGTGAACACTTATTTCGACACCAACAAACATCAAAAGAATAAAAGGTTAAACTTGCTTCTTTTCATTTGGAGGGCAATGCACAACTTTGGTTTCTTCAACTAGAGACAGATATGCCTCAACTATCTTGGGATGAATTCAAACGTCGTTGTAACTTCATTTTGGGCCACCAATCAGAAGCCAGAAATTGGGAGAATTAACTAAGTTACGCCAGATCGGGTCTGTGGCAGATTGCCAAGAAAAGTTTAAGCAGTTAATTTCGTGGGCTGGTACACTCACACAGTCGCAAAAAATTGAACTTTATATTAGTGGTCTTACTGATTATATAGCAATTGAGGTTGAGTTGAATAATCCTCTAGATTTGGCTACAGCAATGAGTTTATCCCGGCTTTATGAACCCAAGGAACAACCCATTTGTTTGCAATTGTTAGATGCTTGCATATCAAACTTGAAAGACAGCAAATTCTAACCTCAACAACATGGCAAATTTGTGAAGAAACTGACCAGATTTGAAATGGAGGAAAGGCATCTTAAGGGACTTTGTTTCAACTGTGATGAACCATTCACTCAAGGACATCAATGCAAGAAATTATTTTGGATTAACTCTATATACGATGAGGAAGAAGTTGTTGAAAAAGAGGAAAATAATAATACTTTCCATACTTAGCGCTTGAGGACAGGGGCGATTTGAAGGAGGGGAGTAATGTTATCACTTGTTAGTCTCCCAATGGTTAACAGTAGTAATTACTTGTTGTAGTTATTTCTTTCTAGTAGTTATTTGCAGTTTCTCATTCTAGTAGTAGTTATTTATTTGATGGAGTTTGCAATTTCTCACTCCAGTATTGTTAGGAAGTCATGTCCTAGTTTCTAGGGATAGTTATCTGGAAAGTACTATATTTAAAACTTAGGTCATTGCATGAAATCTAAACGGAAAATAATCTACCTTTTGAGTCTTTAACTCAATAGATTGTAGGTTCTCTCTTAACAAACTAGCACCATAGGTCGAAAAAGAAAATCTCAACGTCCTCGCTGAATTTTGCCCCACCGAATGGGATTCTCCTAGACTCAGCACTGAGGTTTGCCCCGCCTTACCGGGAGTTGCCTAAACCCAGTTGAACTCTGGCCCACATCGACAAGGCTAACATAGGAGTGGCTCTGGTACATTTGTAACGGCCCAACCCTCTAGTGATATTGTCCGCTCTGGGCTAGGCCCGAACGGCTTCAAAATGTTTCACTAGTTGGTAATGTCTGCCTACTTCTATACCCAACATCTCTCCGATGTTTTAAAAGACTCCTAATACACTTTACAGTAACTCTAATTTTGCCTTCCAACATCCCATAACTAGATCCATAACAGGAAACTGTAACAAGGTGGTTGATGGTGATGATTTTAAATAGTGGCTAGTGGTGGTGACAGTTGATTGTAGTAATTGGTAACAGTGGTGGTTGTGGCTAAAGATGATAGTTGTAGGTGGTACTAATTGATAATGGTGTACGACAGTGGCACTAGTTGATAATGGTGTACGACAGTGGCACTAGTTGATAATGGTGGGGGATGGCGATAACGATGAATGGATTGAATTGGTGCATTGCCATTTTTGTAAAAATCCGTGAATAGACATATCAATAATTTTAAGACTTTGTTAAAAAAATTGATTATTCAGATCTATTCAAACTCATTAAGTGGCTGTAACATTAAAATTTTAAAAAAGCTTAATGGTTAAGGCCACATTTGTTTGCACTTAATGGAGACCTGAATTTGAATGGTTCAAACCCAAGGCCATTAAGTGCATTTGTTTTTATTAGATTTAAACACTTATTTGGTCTGATTAAGTCTTAATCATTAAGATCTTGAACAAAGTTTTGATATCACTATGAGGCATATTTGTGTGGATACTTTTCAACACCACACTCTATCCACAATCGCTAGCCGCCACCACCACTAACCACCTCTGCCATCATAACCTTCACTATCATTACTGTCGCCAACCACCAATCACTTATATCATCACAAGCACCACTGCAACATCATCGTTATCAACTACTATTGTCGGTCGCTACCAAACCTATCACCTTTCATCATTGTTTATTCACTACCACCATTGTTAAACATGCTATTGTCGCCCAACCACCTTTGCCATGACAACCAGCATTGGCAACCATCAGCGTTGACAACTACTATTGTTAGTCACTACCACACCTACCACTTCCATCATTATAATTATTTTCCATTGTTACCACCACCACCATCGCCACCTACACCACCATCACTGTCAGCCACTACCACTATTGCGGTCAATCCCTACTACTAACCACCTCCACTATTATAACTAGCACCAGCACCAACTACCATCAACACATCGTCAACCACTACACATGCTTCAGTCACCACTATTAATACCGCCAACTACTAATATCAAAATTATCAACCAACTTCACCATCACTACCACACCAACCACCTCTACCACCATTACTAGCCACTAAAAGCAACCATTACCACCACCACGATACAAACCATTTCTAACATTTTTAGCGAACATAAATGTTTTAAATTCTTTTTATCAAATAGTGATTTTATTTTATCAAATTTATATTTTTCTCATATTTAATTACTTTTTTATTTAAATCATATATTTTTATGTTTACAAAAAAAATAAAGGGGTAGTTTCAAATACATACAGTAAAGTAATTAGTTTACAACAAATATAGTCATGTTTTACTTACATAAAAGATAGCCAAAAATCATTGAAAATATACAATGACCATACAGTATAGCTTGCCAAAAGTCAATGAAAGTATATACTGACTATACAATGTAGCTTACCTATACATGAGCTATACACTGAATATACATTATAATACACTCAAAAAGCTTAATATAGCTTAACTATACATGAAATATACACTAAGTATACATAAAATACACACATACTATTCAATCTCAATCACCTCTAAACAGTTCCAACATTTAGATATTAAATCCTCTTGATGTTTCGAGTCATGTTTGCGATGGATCAATTTTTTAAAAAGAAGAAGAAGAGAAAGAACTGAAAGAAAGAATTGGAAGAAGAAGAAGAACCGGAAGAAGAAACAGCAACAACGACGACAATGAAGGTCGAGAAGAAATTGACCATTTTTTGGTAATCAAATTGACCGAATGGTTATTTAATGTTATTATCCCATAAATAAATTGTCCACATTCCGATGTTGAAAAACAAATACTCTTAATCATTCACCCTTCGGGATGGGCCAGTGGTTTGGGCTTGGGACTTCCATGTTGGAGGTCTCAAGTTTGAAACCCCTTGCCAGCGAAAGCAAGGGGTTTGCTTTTAGGGTCGAGCACGTCAGACCGAGCTTGCCTAGTGCGGGTTACCTCTCATGTGTGGTTTGCGAGCTATTGAATAGGAGAGAGGGTTTTACCCTGTGCGCACCCAAAGGGTAGCGGCTGTGGGTTTCCCTTGTCATAAAAAAAAATACTCTTAATCATTCAGTGCTCAGATCTAGATACAACATCGTAAGCATTCATATGTGCATTCAAATTTAGACATTTAAATTTAAGGAAAACAAATGAGGCCTAATATCTTAATGATTAAGGTTCAAACCAAAAAACAAACAGACTTACGATTAAGATGAAGACCTTTCAAAGGGAGACAAATTATGGATGCAGTCTTGATTGCCAATGAAGCTGTAGATTCCAGAGTTAAGAAGAAGAAGCCAGGCATTCTCTATAAGTTGGACATAGAGAAAGCTTATGACCACGTTAATTGGTGATACCTTATGAAGGTATTAGAAATGATGGGTTTTGGGCAAAAGTGGTTTAAGTGGATGGAGCAATGTATTTCAACAGTCTGCTTTTCAGTTCTAGTTAATGGTTCTCCAACAGGATTCTTCCAATCATATAGAGGACTCAGGCAAGGTGACCCACTGTCACCTTTTCTGTTCCTAATTGCTATGGAAGGACTGAATAACATGATCAAGACAGCCAAATTACGAGGTTGGATAAAGGGTTTTGAAGTGGCTAGAGAAGGGATTGACAGTCTGGAAGTGACACATCTACAATATGCAGATGACACACTTATTTTTTGTGATGCTGAGGAAGATCAACTAAAGCACTTAAGACTGATTTTGGTCCTGTTTGAATGGGTCTCTGGTCTACATATTAACTGGAGAAAGAGTTTAATGTACCCTATTAATGTAGTCAACAACATGAGTTGGTTAGCAACAATCCTTGGAGGTGAAGTTGGCACTCTGCCAACTACATACTTGGGATTACCTTTAGGAGCCAAATCTATGTCCATAGATATATGGAACAATGTGATCGAGAAGTGTGAAAAAAAACTAGCCAGGTGGAAAACACAATACTTGTCTATGGGTGGAAGATTGACACTAATCAATCCAGTACTTAATGCTCTTCCAACTTACATGATGTCCCTTTTTCCTATCCCACCAGGGGTCACCAAGAGGCTGGACAGTATTAGAAGGAAACTTTTGTGGCAGGGCAATAAGGAAAAGAAAGGATTTCACTTGGTAAAGTGGAAATCAGTGATAACTGGGAAGAAAAATGGTGATTTGGGGATTAAGAACCTAAACTTGCAAAGTAAAGCTCTTCAAATGAAATGGTTATGGAAGTATGCAAATGGTAACCAACTGTTGTGGGAAAGGGTGATTGAGGCTAAATATATACCAGAAGACAAATGGATGACCAAAGAGGTGACTACTCCTTATGGAGTCAGCCTTTGGAGGTCCATTAGGAATCTATGGGATGAAGTGAAGAACAACTCAAAGGTGAAAGTTTTTGATGGGAGAAAGACCATGTTTTGGAAGGATAATTGGAATGAGAAAGGCAACTTGGAAGAGTTATTTCCTGATGTTTACAACTTAGTTACATTTCAGCAAGGGTTTATAGCAGATTTATGGACACTACAGGGCTGGAATTTCAACTTCAGAAGACATCTAAATGACTGGGAGGTTCAAAGAGTAGCCGATTTTCTTAACACAGTGGAACCTTTCAATGGACTTCAAACAGGGAAGGATGTTCTATGGTGGACAGGAAACAATAGAGGAGTACACAAAGTTAATAGAGCTTATAAGCTAATGGATCAGACAAACCAACAAATTAAAAATTGGCCATGGAAACAAATATGGAAAAGCAGAATACCCTACAAAGTATCTTGCTTTGTCTGGTTGTTGGCCAAGGAAGCAGCTCTTACTCAAGACAATGTCATGAAGAGAGGGATAACCTTATGCTCTAGATGCTTTCTCTATGGGGAGACTTTAGAGAATGTGAATCATCTGTTTCTACACTGCAAGTACACTCAACAATTATGGAGGATTTTTTTGAGTCGCAAAGGCATCTCCTGGACTATGCCTAGGAAAGTTTCTGAGGCTTTAAGAGCTGGGAGGAAGCAGGAGTACTGGCAAAAGACAGAGGCAGATGGAGACTTATCCCTGCTTCAATATGGTGGGGAATATGGAAAGAGAGGAACTCTAGGTGTTTTGAGAGCATAGAAAACAGTGTGCAGAAAGTGAAGCTCAACTGCATTTTGCTATTATGTTTTTGGTGTAATCAGTTATACTCAAATGATACTATCTCTATAATTGATGTTTTATACTCAATTTAGCCATAGAGCAGTAAGAATTTGGGGCTTTTGTATATAAGGTTTCAGTACAACCCATGTACTGTTTTGTGATATAATACAAACCTTACGAAGTTCAAAAAAAAAAGATGAAGACCTTCCTCAACTTCTTTTATCAAAAAGTAAACTACAACACTTACATGGAACAACAAGCAACACTTTCAGTTCCCAAAATCCTTTCCTTTTGGGAGCCTATGGGAAAATTAAAAAAAATTAACAAAGCAGATTCAATTACACAAGACTATCTTTTTTATGAAAATCACGAAGACATTAAATGCCAAAAGTTTTGTCCTTGCAATGTGAAAGAGTGCATTAAGAGCCTGTTTGGATTGGCTTAAAAAAAGAGTTTTTAAGTCAAAATAAAAAGTAGAGAAGGTCCTACTTTTGGTTTTTAACTTATTTTAAGACATTTTAAACTTTATTTTTAACTTTGCCAAACACTCTCAAAAAAACTAAAATGACTTAAAAGTAGGTTTAACCATCTTTTAAGTCAATCCAAACATGCTCTTATTTTATATAATCGGAACTAGAGAAAGATTCGCGCGGGGAGGGTAGAGAGGATGAAATACAACAATTGTCCCCTTCAGTAATCTTAGGCTTAAAACAACCATATCTCAGATAAAGAAAAGTTCACAGACTAATCTTTAACTCACAAACTTGATAACATAGTTTCAGTTCCAGAATAATACGTTTTTCTTTTTTATAAATGGTGAGTTTGTAATTCCAGGATAATAGACAAAAGTTCAAATTGTCAGTAATTGAAGCAGAACTCAAGGAAAATAGACTCTGGAGTTGGGTCACAAGGAAGCTAGAATCCACTGGAGTAAAAAAAAACAGGGAGAAAGATGGACGAATTAGTTTTCTTTTAACTGTATGATCACGTGAACTGTAGAAGTCGTCACACAATAATCGAAGATACTGACACACATTCAATGACATAATCCCTGATCTTTTTAAAAAGATTATAGAACATCAGTATAATCCCTGACTTAATTACAGTCAAAAGTGTTTTCATTACTCTAAGTTATCTACATGGAGAAGTGGACATGAAATTATCAACCTGGAAAAGCAAATTTTAGAGGGAGAGTGAGAGGGAGAATGGTATTAATTATAGTGTGCTAGATGCTCTCCCAACATTCTAATTGTTTTACTTCCCTATGACACCAAAGAAAGACTTGGAAGCAGCTACTCTTAACAAAGATGGAGGTCTAAGCATAAGGAATCTATGGATGCATGCACTATGAAAGTCTATTGTTTTAAATCCTATGGAGGTTTAATCATGAAGGCGCTCAATGGATGAAAGTTGTATCAGCTAAAATTGGTAAACTAAACACTAGGCACACTTAAGTTGTGGCTCCCATGGATTGGGGTTTGAAAGCCATAAGGAATCAATGGGATGCATTCTCTTAAAGTGCAAGTTAAAGGGGGGTAATGGAAGATGAATATATTTTTGGCACAAAACATAGATGGGATTCACACCCTTTAAGGACAAAATTCCAGACATTTTTAGATTTGATTAAGATGCTGATGCTACCTTAGAGCAATGCAGAGGTGAGACAGTAGGAATATAAGGTTCAGAAGAGACTGCAACGGTTGGGAGGTTCAAAGGATATTACAACTGCCTGGTTGCCCAGAATGTACTGTGGAGCTATCTGAGGAACCTGATAAAATAATTTGGTTTTATAGCAGTAATGTTATGTTCTCTGTAACAATTGCTACAGAAGTTTGCTACTTCAAGCAACAAAGATAAGTTCCCATGGAAAAGGACTTGGAGGCTGACAATAATGCAATGTGATTCACAAGAACCTACAGGGGTCTTAACTTCTGTAGCAGATGTCATATGAGCGGGAATGAAGTGGAGACAACAGGTCATCTCTTCATGCACTATTACATTAGCATTTCAGATGTGGGGCTTATTTCTCAGTATCTTTGGAGTGGTGTGGTTAATATCTGCTTCAGATAAATATCCTCTTTATTAGTGATCAGCAAAAGGATGTCAAAGTTACTGGAGTATGTTGCCATTTATTTGCTTCAGGTATTATGGGAGGACAAAAATAGAAGATGTTTGGAAGAGAAAGCTCAAGACATAAATAGTTTGAAATACAAATGCTTAGAGTTGTTAGCCGTGTTGTAAATGGAAAGATGCACATGAAGGGTGTGGCCTAGTGGTCAATGAAATGGTTGAGAGACATGAGGTCTCAGGTTCAAATCCCAACAGAGAAAAACACTAGGTGATTCTTCCTATCTGTCCTTGCCTTGGTCGAAAGAGTTACCTAGTACCTGTTGTTGGTGGGAGGTGGCAGGTATCCCATGGAATTAATTGAGGCGCGCGAAAGCTGGGCCGGACAACACGGTCATCAAAAAAAAAAAAAGTAGATGTTTTGATAAGAGTTTTTCCAACTTTTTTCAAGCTTAGCCTGCTTTGCGCATAGTTTGCGTATATTCTTACACCCTCGTGTTGCTGGTTTTACTGCCACAAGATTCTTACTTTACCTATCAAATTAAAAAGAGAGGAAGAAATAGATGGCAGATTCTTCTTTTATGGACTATCAATGTGAGTCAGGCACATAAATAAAACTAAAAAGAACAAATAAAAGGGCTAGAAAGTTACTATCCATAGTAATCAATGTGCTTATCCAAATAAATCCAGCATAATAGTGTAATCATGGCGTAAGACACTCTTTAAAAACTGTTTCAGCTGTCATATGGTGAAGTTTGGCTAGAAAGAATAGATTTTTAAGGCAAAATGGAAGATGTAATTCACCTTAATTATGGGTCTACTTTTTTGTTATCTTTTTGGTGCAGGCAGATTTAGCCACATAATACAAATTGTTGGGAAATACTTCTAGAGTAACGATAAAGGAAAAATATATGTTCCTTCCAAATGAGTAAACTACTTCTTAACTTCACAATCCACATCATTTCATTCTGGGATCTAATACCACAATATGGACCCTACAGTAGTTCCATAGACAAAATAACAACCAACACAATGACCAGTATAGAGAAAAGAATAGACAACATTAGATGTCGTAAAAAGCTCTGTATACAATTTCTAAGTGAAATCTCTAACTGTTACTCCATCAAAATTCACTAATTTTTACCATATCCAGGGGCAACAGACATCCCCGAATGTAATGCTTGGGATACATATCAGAAGAAACAAGAGAAATTATTTATACCGCATCAAATGATAGGTAAACCACCTTCTACCATCCAGAATTGATTCAATTTGCTACAAGCAGAGCAAACAATAAGTGATTTTAGCTTGGAAATCATTATACCTAGTGCCTCCAGACAGCAAGTAGTGTTTAGTACCTCTTAATTCATCAACAAACATACATTCTCCCTTTCCACTAGTTAATGATTAGCGTGTGCAAGTTACTCAAACTTCTAGGTAAACGGCAAGATAAAACTAACCTCTTCATCATAACCATTCCTTTCACAAATAGGAAATCCCATTATAAAGGTGTCCACAGGAGATCGATCCTTGTTCCATCCAAATTGAATTATCTCACAACTTGTCTTCAACACACTTTCAAACATGGGCCCCTGGTTGCTGCCCCAAGTGTCTGTCTGTGGTATAAAAACACCATAATCAAGTTATGCTAGATTCTCTTATCAGCACACCTAACGTAAACCAAATATTGTACCTGAGCACAAGTCGCCAACACAAGAGACTTAAACCGAATGAGCAGCACCCGAAGCATCTGACCATCACGAGCAACAGCGGCATGAGAAATTCCAGAAAGCAAGGAGCTGAACAGCTCTTCACATGCTCTCCACTTTCGCCAAACTGAAAATAAACAGGCCTCTGCAGCCCCTATCAATGAAGCAAGAGCTCCCTGCAACAATTTTTTTGATGATTTTCCATCCAAATCAAGGGAAGCGAGGGCTTTAATCTGCAACCTGGCTGCTGCTTGATAAGCAGCAAGCTTGGCGTTGATCCTAACTTTCAGTGACTGCCCTTGTTCGGACCAGTCACGCTTCCTTATCTGCCAGTCAACCAAGTAGACCACCCTTTTCAGTAACATTTTCATCTTTTCTTCCAAAGAACGATACCACAGATTTAACAGAATAAAGTGCAATTAAACCATGCTTCTCCTGGACTACCCTTGCAACTTCTATCCTAAACAGAAAAAATAGCCACACAACTGTAACAGAATAAAAGCAATATCTTGATGGTTTACCTTTAAGAATGTTACCATTGACTGAAATTGCTGCTTTACAATACCTCTGACACTTTCCAATAGATTGGCATCAATAGAGACTTTTTCCAGGACATTTCCTATCAATATCAATGCTATTTCTTGTTTCTCAATCCTATCGATGGGCTCCTCTTCGAATGAGGCAATAGCTCGTTTCTCGGCAGCATCTCCTCCTCCATCACTGTACCCACTACTTGCAGGTAATAAATCTACATTGCTCATACTCATTGGTGAACTATGAGAGGAAGTTGCGAGCTCTTGTGGTACAAAACTGTCAAACTGCTCAAGCAGAGCTAAAACCAATTTGTTGGCATCATCAGGAGGAATAGGAGGGAAATGATAACACATTGCTTTCAAAACAGCCTTTGAAACTCCGAAATCTCCATTGGGATTACCTAAAGCTGATATAAGAATATCCCCTGTGAATCTAGCAACGTCAGTAGAAAATTCTGGAGATAATTCAGATGCTTTACAGATATATTCCAAGAATTCACGGAAAAAGGAAAGAATAGTGTCGTTTGTAAAAGATTGTGGCCAAAAAGATGGGTTAAAAGATGAAGGAATTGAACGATAGAAAGCAAGAAGGATTGATTTGGGCATTTCATCAGAATGATTAGGGCATTTAGAGAGAAATCGTGCAACAGCGAGTATGGCATTGAGTTGAGACCTGGAAACCCTAGGAGATCCAACAAGTAGGGCTTCAGGAGGAGGGCATCTACCACATATCCATGCTAGTTTATCCACGAATTGAGCTGGGTTTTGTGCGATTAAATCACATAGCTCAGTCATTGACTCCATTTTTTTCTTATTTGAAGAAAAATCACAACATTACTAGTCGGGAGGGCCCGATCGCTGCCGGAAAATGTAGATAATGGAGGGGAAATCAACGTGTGATTGTTTGGTGCAATTTCTGAATTCCGATGCCGGCTCTCGTCGACTACTTCTTCTTCTTCTTTTTTTTGAATTTTTGTTTTCTTCTTCTTCTTTTTTTTCAGTTTGGGGAAAGTTCCATTTTATTTTTTATTTTATTTTATTCTTACACACATTCGTACAAACAAGACTAGTTTTTCTTTTTTCCTTAGTTTTTATACCTGCGCGAATCATTCCGTAAAATAAGCTCTACTTCCTCTTCTCAGTATTTAACTCCTTACTCACAGCATTTTACTTTTAAGAAATCTAACAATATATTGCGTTTAACATTAAGGGAGAATTAATTTAAAGTGTTCAATATTTGAAAAGTATTTACAACCTGTAGCAACATAATCCGTATTTCGCACGAAGTAACTAATCGTTTTATAAATTTGTTATTAGTTAAAAAATAAAATTTGGTTTTACTATTGTTATAAAATCAAGCTCAGAAAATATAACTATAAAGAGAAGAAAACAAGATAATTAGATGAAGGAAAAGACATTTCTTCTTATTCAAGTGTGTCATACATTACATGGAGAATGATATCTCTATTTATAAGTAAAGAAATCACTTCAAAGGCCACCATGAGAAGTGCCAAATTAATAGATACATTGTTATCCCAAAAAGGTTTATATCACCTTAGGAACACACATACATGAATGTTAGTTCATGAATAAACTAAATGGACAATCCACTATTCAATGGATTTATAACACTCCCCCTTGGATAGATAATGTGTCTTGTTAAAACCTTACTAGGAAAAACCAGGTGGGGAAAATTCTAGTGAAGGAAAAAGAGTACACATCTTTTAATATGCATTATTTGTTGCCTCATTAAAAACCATACCATAAAAATTCAGTGGGACAAAACCTCAGTCAAGGAAAAAAGAGTGCAACACATATTATACTCCCTTGATTAAAACATCACTTAATATCTTGTGGTGATGTCATCCAATCTTATATACCAGCTACTCAAATATTGATATTGACAGTGTTTTTGTGATTACATCACATTTATGAAGATGTTGTATTGCTGAACTCATCCCGATATATCATTTTCTGGTTTCATAGATATGATGAGGCTATGAGCCTAGCCAGATACATTCTTGAAAATCCTATATTCATGACCTCATTGTTATAAGTAAATTACTCATCCAACTTGTTTATAGCAATAATCATTTTGTGGACACTTTCATTTGCAGTTGATTATCTTGTAGAATAACTTCATAAATGTCATTGATGTCATTTCAACGTCTTCTCGTTGGGGAGGAGCGGAATCTTGTAAATAAACTCACTGCATAATATTTAATCGCATATAGCAAGGTGCTATAGTGTCTCAATTGACTGATAAATGGAGTTTCATCACTACAAAGTTCTTCATCCTTCTCTTGAGGTCGAAATGGATCTTTATTTATGTCAAGCGATATCATAATTGTCACGACCCGGGAGCACCTCCTAGTCGTAACCGGCGTACTCGACCTCGAAGAGGTCTAATACAAGCCTCTTAGCATTCATTCATTGCATAGACACTAAAACCATAAGGAATTAAAAATTTTCTTTACCAAGAAAACATTTCATAAAAAAAAAAAAGCAAGCAGAAGACTTTCTTGACTTTATACATGATATCTCAAAACCATCTAATACTTTAGAGTACAAAATTCGGGGCTAATCCCATACACAACTTAAACAATACTAAAAAGACATAAAAGAACATATTGGGTATTGTCCTCGAATATATAAGGACTCACCAAGTCTTCATCTTTAACACTTAGAAACCTATCAAATAGCCATGACATGTCATCATCTCCAAATCCCTACACTTTAGTCAAAAGGAAAGAAAGGGGTTAGTACAATTAAGTACTAAGTATGGAAACCATGCAAAAACATGCGAAAAAGGACATTTGGTTGAAAGTCATGCCTTATGCCATTTTAGTAAAACTTCATGAACATTGACATATTAGACATATTATAGAACATAACCAACATATAAGACATTAACCACATTATAGACATACTCAACATTTTCACCACGTAACTCATTTATCATCCAAGGACCCTTATCTAAAGTTACCCTAAGACACACTTGAGTGAGACATGAAATGGCCGCCCATACAACCTCTTCATACACACCTAAGTGTTCCTCAAGGCTACTATAGACAAGAACCATCATGCTTCAAGGTAACATACCAAGTAACTCACTTCATTAACATAAGCTATTCATTCAACAAATCATTTAGACAATAAGTCAGCATTCTTCTTTAAAATCATTTAGGACACATTAATGCATTTAAGGGACTTCATCCTTTAGTCATATAGACTTAGAGAACTCACTTTAGCACCTTCAAAGGCTACTCGTGTCGTGTGTAGATGGCATCCCATACTACTACCTACACGGTGTAGAACCTATCAAGTAACTAGAGTTCACATTAAGGGCATCAAGTTCTACACTTAAAGATCCAAGTGTCAAGAATGCTCATAGCACCAATTTCCAAGAGATTCAATAACAAGGCTCGCCCAATATATACATCATGTCATCACACCAAGCACAAACGAGTATCAAGAAGGGTCGACGCCCTGTATCAAGAAGGGTCAAAGCCCAATAATCAAGAGAACCAAGAACCATATTAAAAATGGCTTTCTAGTTCGTACTTAAAATGGACAACTTTCATTCATAAGACGGACTAAAAATCTAGAGTCAAGATGGCAAGTGATCCGAATCAAGAGGCATGCCAAGCGTGACAAAGTCACTGCCACAAGAAGGACAAGGTCCCAACAAGAGTGATAGGTGATCAAACAATCCGTACAAGTGGGCGAGTTACACAAGCATCTTTAATTCCTTAAAGGATACCAACATGACAATGCCAAGTGACAAAAGTAACCAAGGTATCAAGATAACCCTTCAAATATACAAGAAAATAACAAGAGTACAAGTACAAGTTTATACACAAACCTCGGGCTTTAGCATAGAAACAGTCCGACAAAACATCAAGAATTCAAACCGTAGCCCGACCAACGTATCAAGGTTCTCAGCTTGTACACGAGTATATATAACCTTAAAATTATAATTACATAACTTATTTAACTTCTATTAGCTCAGTAATGTCGACGTAAAACAGGATCATCATCGCAAGTAAGTCTAGCATGTACAAATACATCTATGCTCCCAAAACAGTGAATCTGCTCAGCCTGGTACCCCAAGTCGCAAGTTAGATTTGAATAGAAAAATAGTAAAATTAGACTTTATAACCTTCATGAAAGATGTAACTACATCTCTTAAGGTTGCAAACAGACAAGAATCACCACAAAATACATTTTGTACAAAAAGATATATTCAAAACACTACAGCTGAACATGCAGGATTTCAATTTCCAAAATATGGGCAGAACTTTCCCTATGTTGCGTCCCATATTTCGTATCCATAACAGTTAAATTAGCGTTTTACATAAACATAAGAGTTGTAGGTATACGAGTTAGATTTCCAAATCATATTTGGCCATTGCAAACTAAGTTCTAGATCGAGAGATATGCATAAAATAACAAACACTACCCAGCTCCGAAACAGATTTTGTCACTTACCAAAAAGAAGTGTGTGTCTCGAATTCCAGCCAAAAGAACCAAGTTTTCTCTTGTGATTTTGAAGAACAATCTATTTAGATAAGTTTCTAAGGTTCTAAGGCTTAAGGAAAACGAAATTACTAAAGGAGGGGTGAAAATATATAGTCAAACAAGTGATGTTTATCCCTTGGGCAGCTGTCCTTCAAAGGTGCTGCCCAAAAATTTGTATGCTGCCCAAAATGCATACATATACACCTATATATATATATCCCTCATCTCATTTTAAAGTTATACATAATTCCAATTTGAATATTACCTAAACACCTCATCACAATCCTTTGCATCACATTCACATATATGATATCATGTCAACACTTCAATTCCTCATATAATGCCCTTCATGGCCTCAATTCACAACAATACAACAAATAACCACCTCCATCAAAGGTGGGCCACCAAAGGTGGATCAAACCAATCAATAACAATTATATCAATACTAAGAGATTAAGCTATCTTACCATTCTCCAAAGCCATAACCAACATTACTCAATTCCCTACTAATTCAACATTATTCATAAAGTAGATCAACTTACCATCCTTTCCAAGCCACCTTCACCATTCTCATGATCAAACCATTCACAATAGAAAGCATAGGTAATCATGGTATTCAACTATACCATTTAAGCTAAGCATAAGCCCATAATCAACATGAAGACAAATTCACAATTTTTGCCCATTCAAGGCCAACATCCCACATCCTTCAATTCTATAAAAATTCTTTACAATTCACATATGTAATACCATATATGAACAGCCCATACCATAGTAAACACAATTTTTATAATCATCTACTCAAAATCAATACACCCACTTAATGGTGAAATTTAGAGAATTTGAGGAAACATGGGTTCATGGGGATTTCTTTCTAAAAACCATTAATAATCATTAATAACAATATAAATCATCATTTAAAACCCTTTTTATGCAAGAACCCATGCTAGAATCGAAATTAAGACTTTAGGATTTTTGAAGAACTTTGAAAATACGTTGAATTAGCTCTTTGATTGAAAAAGGAATTAAAGATAAAGACTCCCCATACCTTAACTAAGAATCCCCAAGAAAATTGAGAAAGAACCACCTTAAAATCGTCAAACCCTAGCTCCTAGTTCTTGACCTTCTTCAATGGAGGATTGTAGAGAAAGATATTTGAGAGGAGGTGAGTTTCTTTCTTTATTCCTATTGGAGTGACTTAAATGAAAGAATTTTGGTCAAAAAGGGGTTTTATAATTGCTAGAAAAGGCAAAGAATAATAGGAACTCAACTTAGGAAAAGAATTAAGGACCCACAAAGTTAAACTTAAAAATGTTCACTAAACCCGTCTAAACTCGTCCTTTTGGACTGTGCTTCACTATTTCGGGCATAACTTTTTACTCCAAAGTCAGAATTGGGAAAACTTGGCGGCGTTGGAAAGAGGACTCAGAGACCTTTAATTGGATAGGTAAAGGTCCACCTAATTCATTCTGAGCTAAAAGATATGACCATTTAAAGTTGACCCTTACAACTCACTAGTTCAAATGACTAGTTTCCGGACGTCACAGTCATTTCTCATCATTTCATCAAGTTCTCAACTCCAAACTCACATGTGAGGCTCTAGTTTCACTAGTTCATTTTTAGGGTCGTTACAATAATCATTGGGATACTCAATGAATGTGATTTATTCATGTGAAATCGAATTAAAAATTTTCTATATATGTTGATTGATGGACAAATATTACATTTGTCAAATTCTCACTCTGTAGTTCAAGACAAATTTTTGTCTTACCAAAATCTTTTCATTTTAGATTCCCTTTCAAACACTCAACAACCTTTGAAAGATCTTTAAGAGTACTAATAATGTTCAAGTCATCAACATACACAACTATTATAACAAATTTAGATCCTGACCTTTTTAATAAAAATGCAAGGACAAAGAGAGTCATTTTTTATACAATTTTCTTCCCTGATTATTTCAATTCATATAAGGATTTTTGAAGCTTTATTAGAAAAGTTTCTTTCAAACTTTTATATGCTTCAGGCACCTTGAATGCTTCAAGGATTTTTATATAACCTTCATTGTCTAGCTAGACATGACAATTATTCATTATGCATTCAAGTTTTTCATATGTTGCCAGATCAAAACAAATCATTGCATCCACCATAGGAGAAAACATCTCTTATAATGTCAGGGTTTTTGCCAAAAATATTTATACCCCAAGGCACAAGTCGTACTTGATATCTTACGATTATACTATCGCATAATAATTTATTAGTACCCCACTAACATTATACCTTGATATATGGACTATCAGTCCAAAACGTCACTTTTTTAAGTGAAACCAAATATACTTGAGTATTGCATTTATTTGGCCAATTATTTATTTGTCCATATTATATGATAGATTTGAATTCAAGATCCTCATCTCCATTTATATCATTGAGCGCTACTTCATATCAAAAATACTGTCAACTGTTATTTGATATCGATTTCAATATGACATAACTTATCGAAATCTCTTCATTTTTCATCATTTCAGGTACATGAATCTTTATTAATATTTTTATGAAGTGTTATGTCGTTGTGCTCCTTTAAAGCACTTGCTTCATTATCTTGACCATCTTAATCTTTGCTCCTCTCATTCTTCAAGGATCTTTATATTTGGAATCGACCGGTCCATCACACTTCAATCATATCATAGACTTTTTTCCTTCAAGGACTTCTCATTGGAGCATTTGCAGCTGACCTATAACATAGGGTGAGTAAATTTATTTGGAAATAGATTTGCAACACTATGCAAATGAATTATCCGTTGAACTTCAAATTCACATTTTTTAACGAGGATCTAGATAATTCATAATTCACCTCACACGTAATTTTCAGTTGTCAATCATCTCTCCCTCTAATGTTAGAAAATCTAACATGCATCCCAACCTTATTTGGAAATTCATCTTTGTGTGTGGTGGAGCAATTAAAATTATAACCGTTTATTCAACATTTTAGATGAAAATTATTTGGTTCCTGGACCTGAACCAATTTTGATAGGGAAACCTTGTTGGCTTGATGCATACACGTGATATTACATGTTAAATAAATTCATCTCATACGAATGTTCTTTTGGGAGATTTGTTCTCATTACCAATGATTTAGCTATAATTGGAGGCATACAATTTTTGCTAAACCAACCAGCATTATCTACATAATTTTACACTTTGAAGCTATGCTCTTGATTTAACTATTCAAGCAAACAACCTTACAAAATCCAATTTATAAGTTGATAGCAAAGCACATGGAACCATGCCATGGATGCAACTATTGAAATTATATAGTTACAAATGGACCACATGGCAAGTGAACAGGCTCATATTCACCTTTTTAAATGTTCCAAAATTTCAAGGAATACAATCTCAACCTTAGTGTATCACCTCGATTTTATAAAGAGCTAAATCTAGAAAGAACTAAATTGAGAATTGTGCAGGTTAGTCTTCAATTGTGAGTTTTGTGTCAACTTGAAACAACCATAACTTTCAGTACATGATGAGTTAGGTAAGCCATAATGTATTAAATGAAATATCTTTGAGTCATCTTTTCAACGACGCTGAGTTTGCTAAATTTCGAGTTCGGATGAAGGAGATATGCCCGTTTGAGTGTGGCCAATCTAGTTAAGGAAATTCATCCGTTTTAAGGAGGAGTATTTTGGTTTTTTCCTTACCCCATTAGTCTTAAACGTTTTTCTATTCCAATTAGGTGTCAAAGTTGATTAAAATCAGATTTCACTCAAATCTAAAAATGTTTGGAAAACTAGGGCAAAGTTCAAGAGGAGAAAATAGGAGTTTCAAGAAGTTCTTCAAGATTTCGGGGAAATCGCCAAGAACTTCGTTCTTTCGAGGTATGTGAGCTTTCATAATGATGGGATTTTTAACCCTCGTGTCAATCATGTGATTTTCATCTAGAATTTTTTTCTTGAGGTTGATTGATTTGAGTTCTTGAGAAGTTTTTAAGGTTTTAGCTTCATCTTTCAATGGAGTCTTGTTGAGTTCTTGAGGTGAGGTTCTTGCGAATGAGTGTTGTTGTTGGTGGGTTTTGTGTGGATTTTCGTTGTAATTGAGTTGGGTTTATGATCTTAAAAGATTTTGAAGGAATTCATTCGATTCTAAACGGGTTAGGCCTCAGAATAGAGAAGAATAATTCGTCAAAAATCTGGGTAGAGGAGTGGGGCGCCACACCAGCATAGCACCCAAACTACTGTTCAGTAGTTTGGGTCCTGGTGCACCGTGCCACTCAGTGCGCCCCAAACCACCTTCAGTAGTTTGGGGGTGATGCCCCGCGCCACTCAATGCACCAGGATCACCAGGTCCCTTACCCTTTCGATTTTTCTTCTGTGTGAATTTCCTCGAATTGTACCTATGCTCTCTTCTTGATTTCCACACTTAAAATCTTTATTAATCCTTGAGATATCATCCATATCCAAATCATCTCTTGAATTCACATTTCAAATTCAAGATAGAGTTGAGAGTAAAGTTCGAGGGAGTCCTTTGAGTCGCTTTGAGAAGTCTTGTACAATCTTTAAAAAAAAAATGTTTTAAGACTTGATTACTTGAGTATGAGGATGATGAGAGTTGAGTTCATGTTTTCAAAATGAATATATGGGGGACTAAGTATCCCCAAGTGTAAATGCTTTTATATTTAAAGCGAAAGGAAATCTTAATTTCCAAATGAGTTCATGAGGAGTTTTGAGCACTATCTCTTTTAAGAGAATCTTTTGAGTAATAAACTCAAAGTTTGAAGATGAGGAAATGTTTTTAGACATATGAGCATAAGTTATATTATTGAGAGTAGTATTGAGCACCGATATAGGGATGAGTTCAGACAACTCAAAATCCTCATAAACCATGTATGCCAACATGTGTAAAGGATTATACTTTTTAGATGATTCCTTATTGCTTTCAACCATAGTTTAGTGGATCCACTTAGTTGAGGATGTCTTATACTTCGGCAAGGTATATGACAGTTCTGGCAGCGTGGGCGAGGCGTTGTATCATCATATAGCTCATAGAGATGGTTGTCGGTTAGAGAATCTCCCAAATAAGAGTAAAGAGTTTATTATTGTATTTTTAAATATAATGAGGTACTACCTACTGTTTTAAAAACTTTCTTTATACTGCATCTTTATTGTTGCTTTTATATTGAATTGAGTTGAGTTGAGTTGAGGTGAGGTGAGTATGTTCTTCTTTTTTATCAGTTTAAGCATATGTCTGTGCTTTAGAGTTCCCCTTTCATGCTCGTACATTCAATGTACTAACGCCATTTGACCTACATCTTTTTATGAAGCAGATACATGTATTCATGGTTATCAATAAGTGCTTCGTTGATACTACTTGCAGTTCCAGATTTACTTTGGTGAGCCTTTTTCCTTTCAGAAGGTTCCACATTTACTTCAAATTTTGTTAAGATGTCGTGGATCTTGTCCCGACTTGCATCTCAGTATTTTTTTTAGTTGAGGCTTCGTAGACTGTAGTAGTTGAGGAGTTTTTTTTTTTCTCATTCTCCCTTGTTGATGTTTTAAAGACTACGAGTTGAACATTTATGTTCATTTGAGTATATTGAACTAAACTATTTCATTTACAATATTCTTATGAGTTGAAGTTGTGTATTAAGTTCCTATATTGTTAAGTAAGTTTTCTGCTGAGTTGAGTCAGACCAAGGGTTCTCTTGGGGGACAACAATGGTTCTCGAGTGTCGGCCGCTTCCAGGGTGTAGACTCGGGGCGTGACACTGTAATGCCCCGGAAACTAGTAGACCAAACTAGAGCCTCTAGCTAAGGTTCTAAGGTTTGATGTATGAGGAATAGAATTGTAGATGAGACTTTCCGTGCTTAGAATGAGGGGTTTAGTGGTTAAACGTCAAGGAACGTGTTAGAACCCATAGATTAGAAGAATATCTAAGATTTGGGTAAGGGTTGCAAGGGCAAGTGCCAAGGTAAGGGGGCAAAGCCTAAGCCAAAGGCCAAGGTGGCCCAACCTTGGTCATGCACTGCGTAGGGTTCACGACCAATGGTCTTGACCACGGTCCGTGAAAGGGTCCGTGAAGACCCCTTAGAGTCATGGGAGGCAAGGTCCTTAGGCCTAGCTACTGCCTAAGGGACCACGACCATCACCACGACCCGTTGTCTTGACCACAGATCGTGGGAGGTCCCGTGGTCATGCCTTAGTATTGTGGGAGTTTGGCAAGTTGAGGGGAGCCACAGGTCAAGGGACCACGGGCTGTGGTGCCCTTGACGGCTCGTGAAGAGGGGCGTGACCCCTGGCAAGGGGCTGCATAGTTAAGGGTTATTTGGTAATTTCCAAAATGATTAATTAATTAAAGGGGTCATTTTATATGAGTTTTATTCACCTATATAAGGTATTTTAAGTCATTTTTCACAAGACCCAAATCACTCCTCTCTCAAACATTTCTCTCTCTAGAAAACCTCTATTGAAGAAGAAGCTAGAGTTTGAAGTTAAGGTCAAGAACAAAGACTCCATTGTTGAAGGCTTGTGCTAGGGATTTGATTAAGGTATGTTTAGCTTTTCATCTATGGGTTATTCCACCCATAGAGTCCCCAAGAAATTTCCCCAAATTTGTGAAAAAGAACTCCAATCTAAGTTAGGGTTTCTTCCAATGTGTGTGTATAGTTGGGTATGACTCCAATTGGTTGGATAATACTTATATATGATTAATTTAGTGTTGATTCATGATATTATGATGAATTTATGTGAATTCCATAGTTAACCCTAGAAATCAAAGTATGTGGGTTTATACCTTGTGAAGAGAAATTGGTAATTCTTGATAGATCTTCTAGAATTGTTATCATGTATAGAACTTGTTCAATAATATGAATATGAAAGCATGAATTGATACTAGATTTATGAATGTATGGTATACCATGAATGGTAGTGATTGAATTTGGGACTTTATGATGAATTATACTTAGAATTGCCTATGATTAAGGCTTGTGACTAATATGTCTTGTGATCTAGACTAGTATGATAATTGTGGAGTAAATATTGAAGGTAGGGCTTGAAGTCATAATGTTGATCACTAAGGCTTATAGAGTAAGTCTAATATGATAAGATAGCTTGCATTAGTTGGTATACAAATAGATAGTGTTGTGGTGGAAGGCTTTTACCCACATGACCTACTTAGAACTATATGAATGCTTGTATGTAGAATGTGAAAGGTCTTCTCATATAGAATGGTTCTAGATTGAAGGGTTAATCACCTAAAATGAATCAAATCATGTTAGAATAAAATAGCTTGAAGTTGTGACATATGATCCCTTCATGTATAGCTTGTTTGAATAGCATGAGTTAGTAGTTCTCATGGTAGCTTGGGATTGAGGAATGTTACTCTCCTAAGGTTAGCTTGAATTAGCATTGGTAGGATGCTCTTCATGGTAGCTTGAATTAGCATTTGTGGGATGATTTTCATGGTAGCTTGCATTAGAGTAGGCATGGTAGCTTAGGATTGAGGATATATACTCTCCTAAGGGTAGCTTGAACTAGCATTGTTAGAATGCCTTCATGGTAGCATGACTTGGTTAGGCCAAGACCATTTCATGGTAGCTTAGGATTGAAGATTCATACTCTCCTAAGGATCGCTTAGGATTGAGGGCTTATACTCTCCTAAATATAGCTTAGGGTTGAGGATTCATACTCCCCTAAGGGTAACATGCATCATATTGAATGTTTCCATGGTAGGTAGGTTGGAATACTTGTATTCTTCCTTGTATAGCTTGGTTTACATGTTAGTGTGCTTTCCATGGTAGTTAGGTCTAGCCTAGTAGAGTGTTATTCTTTGATAGTCTAGAATGATAAATAGTAAGCATTGAGTAAGATAGCCTAAGGAAGTACTTAGTGTGAATGGTAGTATGGGATGTCATTCATACATGGCACAAGTATGACTTGAAGCTACTTATGAAGTGATTCTTTATGTGATGTATGCTTAGCTTGGATTGCTGCTATAGTTGTCTTCCATGATATGATTGACTTAAGATGATAACTCCTTGTCTTTATGAAGTAGGTCAAGAATGACACCTATGACTATTAAGCATGAATAGAGTGATGTCAAGATATGCTTAGTGTGAGTGGTATTATGGGATACCACTCATGCATTGCACAAGTGTGCCTTGAGGTTACTTAGGAGAATAGTGCTCTTATGACATGAAAACCTAGGTCTTGACTATGAATGTGAACTATGCCCAAGAATGACCAAGAAGAGGTACTTAGCTTAGATGGTATTATGGGATGCTATTCTTGCCTTGCACATGTATGCTTTGAGGTGGCTTGTGAAGTAGTTCTCTTGTAATATGAAAAACTAAAGGTTGAAGTATGTAAACATGAAAGTCTAAGTAAAGACTATACCATGAACATGAATTATCTCCTATGCTCATTAACTATGTCTTACATTGACTTATGATGATATGATGATTATGTTGGAGATTATGCTATGACCATGTTATTATCTCTTATGCCATGTCTTATGTTGACTAACCATTTTGAGATGCTATTATGATGTTGTGTTGGCTTTCATACTCGGTACATTTTGTACTAACACATATTGCCTACATTCTAATCAAATGCAGGGTTTCGGAGATTGAGTTGCTTGAAGGCTAGGTTTCTAAGGTACAAGGAGACTTGAAGATTTGGTGAGTCCTCATAGCTTCGAGGACAAACCCATTATTTCTTTATGTCATTTCTTTATGTTTTAGACTTTGTATAGGCTGCGTCCCAAGAGTTTTATTCAAGAGTTTAATAGATGGTTTGAGACAAAGGTTATAGTAAAGACTTCCGCTTGCTTATGAAAATTGTTTTTGATTGTATGGTTTTAAAGAAGTTTTAAATTTCCCGTACTTTTCTAGTATCTTATGTTATGATTATGCTAAGGGCTTGTATGAGACCCCTTCGGGATCAAGTACACCATGTTACGTCTAGGGGGTACCCCTGGGTCGTGACAGACACTTAGTTGATACAATGATATTTTATCATGAGTACAAGCAACACAGGAGAATTCTTGAAGATTTTTTTTATTTCTTCAATATATAGCCACGTGAATTCTTAATTACTTTTGCATCATATTTTAACCGAAATGGTCAATCAGTTATGCCAACTGATTTTTATCCCAGTAAACTTTTAGTTTACTTTTGCATGTGATTCCATCATCATGATCATGTTTGTATATAACAAACATGAGGAAAAGACGAGTAACCTTTTAGATAAATACTTATAACCCGCTTTGGTTGTAGTAATATGAAGATATTAAATCTCTCATACTTTATAGTCTCAATATTTCTTTTTAATTAATCTAAAACTTAAAAAATTTCTTTTGAGACTTACTACAATCTTAATATTATTCCTCTAATAATAACACAATAACTCTTTAGAGCTTACAATTAATTTTGTGTATTATCACATATTCCATGACACCATTCATATGGTGAACATCTCCTTCAAGGAAAAATTATATTATTATTTCATGGTCAAAATTATTACAGGCAAGACATGTTTCTTACTTTACTTTTGTTGAACCACAGGTACACAACTAATGACAAATTTATATTGCCACATAATAATATTATTTTGTCATGGCCACAACCTTTATAGGCAAGAATTACTTCTTTCTTCTGCCATTTCGATAGTTCACAATAAACATATCATAATATTTATGACGTCTAAACGTACACGACATTGACCATTCCTTCCAAATAAAATTTATTTATTTTTGTCCAACCTCTCGTAGAGGTGAGTTATGGCATATTTCTAACCATATATGAATATGTTCCTATATATATATATATACACTAGTTTTTCGACACGTGCAACACACATGATTATAAATTCAGAAAATTTAAGCGAAGATTTTAATAATAAGCTTTACACAAAATAATAGTGCAGATTCTTTTGTGAATATTTAATGTGGATCGTCATATATATCTCTTATTCACACAAACCTATGAAGATGGTCAATGAAAAATTTTATTAGTTAAATGCAATAATGTATATATTTATTTCTATTTGATGAGGTTCACTCATGTAATTAGTTGCATCTCACTAATATTACCTTATAGACGATATTTGTTGTGTATTTTTCTTGTCATCTAATCAGATGTGCTTTGCACGTGTATTCCACTTAATCTTTTTAGATGCCATATGAACATAGGGAGAACAACTACATTTTATCTTTAGAACTATTTTTGTATAATATTTTTTATTTTATAAGTTATAACAAAATAGATGACGTTCTTTTTGTTGACTCTCATATTTGACTTCTCGATTGACTGTGTACATAAATCAAACATAGTTATCAGACTCTCCATAGTTAACTGAGAAAGGTTTCCTTTTATTTTACCAAAAAAATTAAAATTAAAATTAAAGAATATATTGTATTTGTAAAATCACATATATAATCACTTGTTTATCTTACACCCAACAAAGATATAGTTCATATATTTGTAAATAATTTTCAATTTATTCAACCAAGCATGATTTGTCCAAGGAAAAATAAAAGCACCATGTTATCACATATATAGAGACGGTATAATAATATGAAAAAAATTTAGTCAAAATTTAATATAATGAAAGATGGAAGATAGAAGTAATTAATTTAATAACTATGTGAATTCATAATATTATAACTTAAGAATGTAAAAGAGTGTGAATAACATTTGCAATAATTAGTAATAACTAAGAGAATTTATAATGTTAGAACTAAAGAACTAATGTGCAGTAGATGAATTTCTAATAAAATTTATACTTACATAAATAAATATGACTTTTAATTAATAATACTATTATTTTTTATAGTTATTAGATTTTAATTTAGTGTAGGGACAAAATGAAAATGTTTATTCCATATTACTGAATATAATTTATTTTCTTAATGATAAATATTAAATGGTTCATATATATTCACACATTTTCACATTTGTTTCGAGTTTTTTTTAAAAAAAAAAGAACTCAAAATTTTTTAAAATAATATATTTTGAAGTTAGAAGATCCTGTTAACTTGATTATATATTCGTGACATATATAAATATCTACCCAAATATATACATTTATATATATATATATATATATCAGAATAGTGGTACCTCATATTCCGCTAAACTTTGAACTCACTCAACGACAATAAATCACACAGAATGTTTTAAAATGCAAGAACAAGAAGAGTAGAAGATTAAAGAAAAATTGTGGTTGAAAAATGAGAGGAAACCCCTCTATATATAGTCAACCAAGGTAGTATGAACAAGTGTTTTTCGTGTCGTATCTGAAAAGTCATGACATTTCCGAGAAGGCACAAGCTTTTGGAAAAGTCACAACTTGTTGAAAAAGTCACAAATTTTTGGAAAAGTCACAACTCTTTGGAAAAGTCAGGACTCTTTGGAAAAATCACAACCCTTTGGAAAAAGTCACAACCTATCAGAAAAGTTACAAATCATCGAAAAAGTCACAACCTAAGTAAGGGATATTGTCACGCCCCGAGCTACCCCCAAGACGCGGACACGGGACCTAGGACCACAAGTGATCCCAAGCTAACCCTGCTGGCATGATCATGAGCATACTAAAGATAATAAACTGATGCGGAAGCTAATTCATAAATAAATCTGAAAAGATGGGGAATACCCATATACTATAACTGAATATATCAAATCTGAGAGTTTAATACAAAAGAAATATCAAACTCAAAACACTAAGCTGAATCTAACTATGTCTGAAATAAGCCTCTAAACTGACTAGAAATGTTGGGACATACCCCAACTAGATCTAGCAAAACTGAAACTAAAGACTAAAAGCGATAAAGATAAACATATCACTAGTCCTCGAAGAATGAGGACTCACCACTGATGCTGCTAAACTGAAGATCGAGAACCGATCTAAGCGTGATCTGGATACTGAGAACCTGAACCTACATCACGAGAAAATGTAGCGCACGTATGCGTCAGTACTTGAAGGATACTGAGCATGCAGGATAGAGTAAAGCTGAAAGAACATATAACTGAACAAAGCAATAAAGCAATGAAATAATCTGAACATGATATAGATACTGATTACTGAGCTAACTAAATGCAATGACCAATTTATAACATGCTGACTGAATACTGAATGAACTGTAAATGTGGTCAATGCAATAGAGTCTGACTGAACTGTGGGAGCTACTAATAACCGACATAAAACTACATGAGCTAAATGTGGAGTCCGATGTATACGCCCCATCGAGAGGACCCAATATACCCGGCCAAAGGTTTAGAGGCATGACTGGCATGATCACTAAACTGATGTTGCCCACAGAGGGGACTTACACCTACGTGGCTCGTAGTTCTGGGACTATATGGGTACGCTGAAACCCTAGTCCAACTCGATATTATGCTACTCCCAATAGATTAAGTGGTTAACACATTATGACTGAGTTTCTGTAATACTGGATAGCTCGAAATTGAACATGCAAACTGAGAATGCAACAATTAATCTGATAATGATGCATTCATAAACTGAGGCATGTAAAACTGAATACTGAAATATCTGACCTAGCATGTGTAATTCAAGAACTAAAGAAATACATAGCTAGGGTTCTGAAATTCATGCGATAAAATGAGCAATAACATGATAATCTGATTTGGAACATTTAAATAACTAATTCATGATGATCTGCTATAATTCTAGAAACCCTAGGTCTGTTCATAATCATGGAATCAAGAATCTGACTGAATTCTAGGGACCTAATGGGCGAAAGGAACCCACTAGTGAAATCCCACATACCTGATGACGAATTCCACGGAGAAATCTTTCGATTTCGGGGGTAGAATTGAAGAAACCTCGCTGCGTTCTTGAACTAGGGTTCTTGACCTTTTTCTCCTCTCTTGATTCTAATTTTCTAAGTTTTGATTAATGATTTTGACTAAGGTAAGTTCTAATTATGTTTCTAGGCTTAAACTGATTAAAATCTCATGATTTAGGGTCTAAACGACGTATCTTATAAATGAAATAGGAAAAGACCAAAAGGCCCTTGAAATAACTGCTGTCGGAGTGACTGACGGAATGGACTGACGGTCCGTCGATCAATCGACGGTCCGTCAATCGGGTCCGTAGGTCGAGTCTGCCCGACAGGGCTTCACTAAAACGGGCATAGCGTTTTACTCGGAGGTCGGAATTTAGCAAACTTGGTGGCGTTGGAAACCCATCAATATTTTTCATCTAACTAGCTGCTAACCTCATCTACGGTTAGACCTACGAACCGTGGATCGAATGACGGTCCATGCTGGTCGACCGTAGGTTGTGTCAGAGGCTGGTAAGGGAAGTCTCGATCCACAGACATAGACCACGGACCGTGGGTCTGTCCGTGAGTCAGGACTTAGCCAATTTTCTGAGCTGGTTTGGGGAGGGGTTGCAGTGGTGAACCACGGACCACCAGCACGGGCTGTGGTCTGACCTACGATCTGTGGATGGTGACCGTAAGTTGCACCTTCAACTTCTCAAAATCTGCATTTTTGTCTGTTTCAAATACGGGGTGTTATAGATATTATGGTAATTTAACATTCAAGTTAGGAGTTCATGCTTATAAGGTAACTAGACATCGGAGCCCGTGCTAGCACGGGCCCAATATGTATCATTTTTTGTTTCAATTTATGTGGCAAAGACAAAATTAAAGAGTTAATCAAGCTTTAATATTAATTTAAAAGAGTTTAAATTTTTAGTTATTGTTAACTATGGTAAAACATTTTTTATGTCTTTTAACATTCTAAATTGGTAATTATTGTTGTATGATTTGTAATATCTTTTACGCAATTTTGAAATAATAAAGGTTATTTCTTCTTTCTCAATTTATGTGGTACTAATAAAATTTGGAGATTCAATCAATTTTTTTTGTCTTTAAAATATTCTATTGTTAATTACTGTAAATTATTGTACTTTCTAAGAAATTTTCAAATAATATATATTATTTCATTTGTCCAATTTATGTGTCACCGATAAAATTTGAAGAGTTAAGCAGATCTTTTATATATTTTTATATCTTTTGAATAGTTAAGTAAATAATTATTGTGATTTATAATATTTTATACAACTATTTAAAAAAAATTAAACAACAAACAAAACGAATTCATCATAGGAAAATTACCAAAGCATCCTTGAATACATCAATAATGGGTCCCACTTTTTGTTTAAAAAAATATGCATATTGGGAGGATATTTTTGTCCAAAGTGGAAATAAAATAAGTATAAAGCATTAAAGTCTTTTAAAATTTTAAATTGTTAATTCTTATTGTATGATTTGTAATACTTTTACGCCATTTTCAAATAATAGAGGTCATTTCTTCTTTCTCAATTTTTGTAGTACTAAATTTTTTTTGAGATTCAATCAATTTTTTTTGTCTTTGAAATATTTGTAGCTGTTAATTACTATAATTTATAGTACTTTCTAAGAAATTTTCAAATAATATATATTATTTCATTTGTCCCAATTTAAGTAATTAATTATCGTGATTCATAATATTTAATAGAATTATTTAGTATAGTAAAATAAATTTAAAAGAAACAAACAAAACGAATTCATCATAGGAAATTACCAAAGCATCCTTCAATACATCAATAATGGGTCCGACTTTTTGTTTTTAATAAATTGCTCATTCGAAGGATATTTTTGTCCAAAGTGGAAATATTGTGTATTTATTGTGATTTTGAATGTTTTGTGGGGTAATAGGACGCACGCAAAGTTAAGGTGTCTTTTTTAAAATCTGGGACAACTTCAAGTATCACTTCATGTTTTTTCTCAAAATCTAATTTACTTTCGTAAACTATGTGTCAGATCAAAATTTAACAAATTCAAAAGGAATGAATAATAAATATCTCATACAATGAAATAATAAATATGTAACTAAAAATCTTGTTAGCTTTTAGCTGAAAGCTAACAAGATAGATATTTTGACACATTCACTTTTCATAATGGGCAAACATTCACAATGCTTATTACAAGTCACAATCTCTTTATGAGTTGATCATAATCATTTATACGTGTCATACCTTTATATTTGACATATTTACATGACCCACCTCAACATCACTTTGAAAGGTAAAGTGCACCACCACTTTAGATTTATTTTTTTATTTTGATGGAGGATTTGTAAAATTGTCAAATTATTAGGTCATACGAGAACCACATGTCCAATGACCTTTCATATTATTTTGATGACAAAAATTACCTTCACATTTTGAAGGATTATTTTGAGAACTCATAGTGTTCTTTTCACCACAATAATGATTATTATTATTATTATTATTATTATTATTATTATTATTATTATTATTATTATTATTATTTCGTCCTTCCATGCCCTTATTCATACATTCAATCACTTTTCCTCTTTCAGACTTATTATTCGTTGCTATCACATTCATACAATAGAATGGAGCAAATCAATTGGTCAGATTTCAAAGTAATCATATACTGCTACCACATTCTCTAAATTTCATGACTTTTCATCAAAAATATG
The DNA here is from genome assembly GCF_900185275.1 of Solanum verrucosum. Classification (NCBI taxonomy): domain Eukaryota; kingdom Viridiplantae; phylum Streptophyta; class Magnoliopsida; order Solanales; family Solanaceae; genus Solanum; species Solanum verrucosum. The sequence goes on from NW_026020412.1 coordinate 737,805, forward strand.
TTATTTTTGCCTTAGTCATCATTATATCATCACTATGGTGCATCGAGACTCAAATTCAATGTCTTATCCAAATAAAGGTGTGTTAGAAACTCGAACCCAATATTTTATCATCATGATACATCAGAATCTTAACTCAATATCTTATAATATTGTGGTGCATCGAGACATTAATATGATATCTCACCCTCTTGATTCAATGAAACTTAAATCTATCGTTTACCCTCATCTAATGACATAATAGGTCAAAGGTCATTCATATGCAATTAGTATGAACCAATAAAAATAATACTCAATGCACCAAACCTTTTATTTGAGTTATCAACTTATTGACACAGAAAGAGGCTAGACAATTCTCACTATGAATAATAAATATATTACATGCAAATAAGCATACACACAAAATAATTGAATACATTTATCAACTCCAAAATAGATTCATCAGTGATCAACTTTGTCATTTACTATATTTCTTTATAATTTATTCTTATTTTATATGAATACCTCAAAAATGATTTCATTGTATAGTTGCATACTAATAAAAATATTTATCACACTATAATAAAATTAGTTACTGCCGTTCCCATTTCCTTGTGAAGTACCCTTAGAGTTCCATACACATCTAAAAAAACATCAACTAGCTTATGAAATAGACAAAGTAATATTTAATGTTAACCAACAAATTGCTCAAAATGACAACAATGAGCATAATCATAAAGAAAACATAAAATAGGTTCAAACATACAATAGGAAAAATACATAATACTAGTTATTCACCTTGTTAAAAAAAATCAACACAACCTCAACAATCAATAGTATTAATAACTTACCTTATTTTGGAGAGAAAATAAAACATAATCTTGAAATGATAAAGTGATTAGAACTCCGTGGTGATAACGTGTTATAAAATCAATCTAAGAACATATAACTATAAAAGAGAAGAAGACAAGATGAGTAGATGAAGGAGAAGACTTTTTTTCATATTCAAGTGTGTCATACATGGAGAATGATATCTCTATTTATAAGTAGAGAAATAACTTTAAAGGCTACCATGGTGAATTCCAAATTAATAGATACATTGTTATCCTAAAAAGGTTCATATCACCTTGGAAATGATAACAATTGAGAAATCAGAGACCAAAAAGAGTTGAAAACTATTTTGTATTTCTATGCTTTACAATTGATAAACTATCCACTATTTATATACAAAGGTACAAGCATGATTCTAGCACAATATCATATTATATCTTGCACAATATCAATGGTGTGATTGTGCTTAGTTAAATTAGAATATTATCTCGAATATTTAAAATCATATCAGATATTTGGAATAATAACATATATGATTTGGAATTATATCAGATATGATTTGGAATCATATCTAATATGGTCAACATCCCCTCTCAAATTGATGATACTTATCAAGAAGTATTAATTTGGATAATAGGAATTGGTGTTTCCTCCTTGTCATCGCTTTTGTAAACAAGTCTTCCAATTGATCATGCGATGTGATATGTCGAAGACTAATGACTTGAATATTTAGTTAACTACGGTTACACTTACACCATGAACTCCTATTCTATTGCATCAAGAGCTGATCAACAACAAGTTCTCGAATATAATGGCAGTCCAATTCAATGTGCTTTGTGTTCTCATGGTGGACCGAATTTGTTGCTATTTGTATTGCACTAGTATTGTCAGCATGTAATGTAGTGGAACCATCAACAGAGATATGAAGTTCTGCCTCCATTGATGATTTTGAAATTCTTGGCTGCTTCTTGCACTTCCATGAGACATGATCCTGATTAACGTACACCATCCTATAGTAGACTTTCGAGAGTTTGGACATCTTGCCCAATCTGCATCTGCATACCCTTCGAGATTTAGAGATGATGTTGAACTAAAGAAAAGACCTCGATTAATTGTACTCGGAACATAGCGAATGATTATGAGGAGGGCAAAAAACTGATGCTGGCAAGGATTTGTAACAAATTGGCTCAAGACTTGAATTGGATAAGAGATGTCATGTCTTGTTATTGTCAAATAAATTAGACAACCAATGAGCCTTATGTACAATATTGGTTCTGCAAGAGGGTCACCATCATCATTTTTGTACTTCACATTGATCTTCATAGGTGTGTGAGCTAACGTATGATCACTTAGACATGCTTGTGTGACAATATCCTCTGCATACTTCTTTTGGCTTAGCATGATACCATCCTGGAAATATTCAACCACCAACCCCAAAAAATATGTTAATCTGCCAAGGTCCTTCATTTTGAAAGTTGCATTATGAAGATTCTTGAGTTGTACAATTACATTCTCATCATTATCGATTATAATCATATCATCCACATACAATAGTAAAATTGTCATACCAATATTGAAGTGCCAGATGAATAATGAATAATCAAAAAAAGATTGAGAAAATCTAGAATTTATGATGGTAGATCAAAACTTTTCAAACGATGCACGTGGTGCTTACTTGAGACCATAAATAGATTTCCGAAGACGACAAACCATATCAGGTTGAGCTTGATTGTACCCTGGAGGAGGCTTCATGTGTATAACCTCATGTAGTTCACCGTGTAAAAATGCATTTTCCACATCTATTTGATGAAGTTTTCACCGTTTGATGAATGTTATAGTGAGCAACACACAAATTGTCGTCATCTTCACAACATGAGCAAAAGTCTCCTCATAGTCCAAGTCATATTCTTGTATATATCCTTGAGCTACTAGTTGAGCTTTGTACCTCTCCAATATGCCATCAGACTTCTTTTTCACAGAATAAATCCATTTGCTCCCAATAACAGAAGATTCAGCCGGTTTAGATATCAAATCCTATGTATTATTTTCTTCTAAAGTCGAAAGTTCCTCTGTCATTACCTTTTTTTGAGCAATCATGACTTGATGCATGTTGGTAAGTAGTTGGGAAAAAATAGAATTCAAAGTCGCAAGTAAGGCATATAATCGACCGTGTCTACCTGGAGAGTATACATATCGATCTGGGACAGATGTTTTACGTTCAGAGTGATGAAGAGTAGGAATGGAAGAATTTATTTGGTCACTTGGTACAGGTTCACCATCAAAATAATCATTGTTATTAGATGAGTCAGTGAAAGAAGTATTCAATAAATTATGTGGCAAAGTACTATTACCTGAACTATCCTTAGGAAATGCATCTGATTGACCAAGATCATCAATAATGCCATTAGGATCTTCGTTGGGAGATGTAGGATTTTGTACCTGCTGATTTTCAAACTTGTACAGAAAGGAGACAAAGTCTGATTTTGTTGAAGAGGTAATAAGGTAAGCAAACAGATGCTCAAAGAAAATTACATGTCTGGAAACCCGCAACTGTCCTTTATAAGAATCACAACAAAGATAACCATTTTAGACATAATTATAAACCAGGAAAAACACCTCACAATTTTAGTAAATAATTTATAATGCTCATGTCTAGGTAAATGGACAAAATGCACACAACCAAAAACTTTTCGATGAGAATAATCAGGGAATTTACCAAAAAGAATGTAATATGGACTATCATCTTTGTTAATGGTAATGGTGTGTCTGTTTGTTAAAAAGACAGAAGTTTGGATGGCTTCAACCCAAAATATTTTAAGAACATTTGATGTATTAAGAAGAGCTAATGTGGTTTCCAAAACATGTCTATTTTTTCTTTCTACAACCCCATTTTGCTCAGGTGTGTATGGACAAGAGTGTTGTGAAGTAATGCCTCTCTCTTTTAAAAAATCTATGAGTTCTGACTTCATGTATTCCCCCACGTGAATCAGATCGAAATTTTTTGATTCATTTATTGAACTGAGTCTCAACATAGGTGACAAATTGTTATATGATTTTAGGAACTTCACTTTTGTTTCTACAAAAGAACACTCACATATATTGAGAAACATGATCAATAAACAAGATAAAATATCGATACCCCAATATAAATGAAATTGTTGCAGAACCCCATACATCACTGTGAATCAAATCAAAAGTAGAGTTGTATGAAGCAGTACTACAAGGAAAATGCAGTTTATGACTTTTAGATTTAGCACAATTTTCACAAGGCAATTTTGGTGAAAAAACAATGATTTCTTACAATTTTGTAACATGAAAGAAAGTTTTTGAGCACGTGGATGTCCAAGACTATGATCCCACAAGTACCACAATTTATTTGAGTTAGTGATGTCTCATTTAGTGGCAGATAGATAACATGCATGGTGAGGTGTTTCAAACATGGACAACTGGAACATTCTCCCAACTTTACGACCCTTGATGATCACCTTCCCTGTCTCTAAATTCTGAACAACACAACCAAGACGTGAGAAAACAACAAGGCAATTTTGTTGCACCAACTGTCCAACCGAAATAAGATTACCAATTTGTTTAGGGACAAAAAGGACATTAGTGAAGCAAGATGATTTTCCAATCTTATAGGCAGGTAAAGTATCACCATTGGTCTGTGAAAATAAGATGATTTTCTGATGGAGTTGATAAAGAATGTAAATTATGGATATATCTTGTCATATGGTTAGACGTAGCTGAATCTATATTCCAATCTTTAGAATTCTTATTTAAATTATTACAAGGAAACAGTGAGAGCACTGGAAATAGCCCCGGGGAGAGCAACTACAACTGAATCTTGTATCATCTTTTGAAGTTCTTTCGGATCCAAAGAAGATGGTGTGATCTCTATTTGACTCACATAAGCTTCAGATGCTTGATAAGCTTCGGCTTGCTTTGACGCGTGTTTGGGCGTCGATTTTACTCCATAATTATATGGCCAGGATTTTTACATTAATTGCATATGTTTCTTTTCTTGCAATGTGACGCAATATGGCCATACTATTTGCACTCAAAGCATTGTGGTCCAGACTTTCGAAATGAGCTCTGAGTATATGATTTATGGGTACCTTTTGATGTATACATAGCCACGTCAATTGTATAGGATGAATCCATGGATGCCAGAGTATTGATGCATGTCTCCTCACGAATGAGTTCTCCAAAAACTACGTCGATATCTGGAAGAGTTTCTCTGTTAAGAATGTTAGCTTTAATAATCTCAAAGTCAGGTCTCAATTTTATGAGAAATTGGACAACTCAAGTATTCTCCCGCTCCAACATAACTTTCTTGAAGCCTGTGGAAGAAAGGTTTCCTCCAAAGCTTTGGTCTTATTCTGACCAGATTTCCATAAGTCCCGAATAATAACTCCGAATGTGTTTATCTCCATGTTTGTATTCCGAAAAAGTATTTCCAACTCAAAATCCCGAGCATGATTACATTGAGAATATACCTTTTTGAGATGCTTCCACATCTTTGCTGCCAAGTTGAACGGACGCAGACTGAGTGCAACATCTGCACGTACAAAATTGAGGATCCACGAAATTACACGAGCATTGTTAGCATGCCAAACTTGTTTTTCCTTGTCTTCATTTGGCTCAGTTGTTGATCCATTCATGATTCCAAACAAGCTTTTCCCTTGAACAAAGATCCGGAAATAAAATTCTTACATCGGATAATTTTTTCCATCAAATTTGGTAGACAAAATGTTGTGAGAATGTGACTCCATTAGAAAGACAAGAGATATCCGATGATAGAAATCAAACAACAATAAGGAGCAAATTAAACTAATTTCTGGAAATAAAAATTAGGCTTTGATACCATGATAACAATTGAGAAATTAGAGACCAAAAAGAGTAGAAAAATATTCTGTATTTCTGTGTTTTACAATTGATAAACTATCACTATTTATATACAAAGGTACAAACATGATTCTAGCATAATATCATATCATATTGTGCACAATATCGTGGTATGATTGTGCTTAGTTAAATTAGAATATTGTTCTAGATATTTTAGAATCATATTAGATATTTGGAATTTTAAGAGATTTGATTTGGAATCATATCATATATGGTCAGCAGGGAACACACATACATGAATGTTAGTTCATGAATAAACTAAATGGATAATCCACTATTCAATGGATTTATAACAACTGCTATAGTTTGTCTAAGAATTTTTTAATATTATAAAATATAAAATATCATTGATAAACTTTAAACTTTTGCTAATTCAGTCTTATCCTTTCATTGGTAACATCATTACAAGCCTTGTCCTTTTTGAAAAGTAACCTTCTTTTGAACCCTTTCCTCGTTGAACTTGAGAATTATAAAAGTTAACGTTAAAATCCTTAGTTGGGGGTGTTATGAGAAACTTATAGATGGATGCTTACCACATTAGGGCTTGATAAAAAATATTTTGATAATGGAGGAGAAAGTTTCAAAGAAAGAAAAAAGTTGTGAAAAAGAAAGAAAGAGTTTGAATAAATGAAACTTGAACCCTCCAAAAATTGAAAATGGTTGCATGTGGGGGATCTAGAATGGGAGTAAGAAAGGAAAAATAAGAAAACAGTGTGAAATCTGCATTGAGTTGAAACATGAAGAAAAAAGTGGAAAAGTTGTTGATTGAAAAGTTGTTGTGTAGTGTTCGATGAGAGTGTAGTCACTTATACCTAAATGATATCATAGCCTTACCTAAGCCTATATTACAAGCTTAACAATGTCCTTTGAGATCTCCAACCTAATGAAGTTGTGCCAATGTTGTCTGAAAATATGGGTAAGCCTATAGAGTGATACTTGTGTACATGAGATGATTCGTTGTGAGTGTGAATGGTTACATTTTTGTCCCTTGTATTGTGAATACTAGTGTGTGTTTTTGGGACATTTCTTTTCTTGTTAGGGCTTGAATACTAGGATGGATTGGTGAACTTGATAAATTCCAAAATTTAGTCATGGGAAGTTGTTAGTTCACTAGTAATTGTGAGTCACTTCTTGAGAATTCTTGTTGTCACTTGATCATTCTTGAAAATCAATTAGTTTTGAAATTGTGCTTAAACTTGAGGAAGTTTCTTGGAATGGAAATCACTTGCTTGCTTGCTAATTATTAGTACCAATCAAAACTATGACCATGATCCTTACTTCAAATAGAAGGGTGTTCTGCTTAAATTTTGTAACACCCCGTATCCGAAACAGACCAAAAATTCTAGATTTTCAGAAGTTTCAGGTGCCACCGACGGAAGCCAACTACTGACCGTTAGTCGACTGATGGCCTGTCAGTCAACTCCGTCGATGGGCAAATCAACTTTTAGTCTTCAGTCGCAAACAACGGTCGACCAGAACGGCCCGTCAGTCAGCTCCGTCGATGGGTCAGTCAAATTCCATCCTTCAATTGTGAACGATGGTTGACCAGTATGGACCATCAGTCGAATCACGGTCCGTCAGTCCCGTCCGTCGGTCACTCCGATAGCAGTTAAGTCAGGGGTCTTTTGGACTTTTCCTATTTCGTTTAACCCATAAGCTACGTCGTTTAGACCCTTAATTATGAGGTTTTAATCAGTTTAAGCCTAGAAACATAACTAGAACTTACCTAAGTCAAATTATTAATCAAAACTTAGAAAATAGAAGTGTAAGAAGAGAAAGAGGTGACCAACCCTAGTTCAAGAATGCAACAAGTTTTCTTCAGTTCCAACCCAGAAATCGAAGGATTTCTCCGTGGAATTCGTCACCAAGTATGTGGGATTTCACTAGTGGGTTCCTTTCACCCATTAGGTCTCTAGTTTTCAGTCAGTTTCTTGATTCCCTTATTATGACTAGACCTAGAGTTTCTTGAATGTTAGAATTATTGGGTTCTTAGTTGTTTGAATGATCTAAATCAGATTAGTATGTTAATAGTCAGTTTATTGCATGAATTCCAGAACCCTAGCTATGTATTTCTTTAGTTCTTGAAATACACATGCTAGGTCATATATTTCAGTTATTCAGTTATACATGCCTCAATTATTAATGCATCAATATCAGTTTATTTGTTGCATACTCAGTTTGCATGTTTAGTTCGAGCTATCTTGTAACTTATAGAAATTCAGTCATAATGTGTTAATCACTTAATCCATTGGGAGTAGCATAATACCGAGTTGGACTAGGGTTCAGCGTACCCAAATAGTCCCAAAACTACTAGCCACGTAGGTTGTAAGTCCCCTCTGTGGGCATCATTTCAGTGATCACGCCAGTATGCCTCTATACCTTTGGCCGAGTATATTGGGTCCTCTCGATGGGACGTATACATCGGACTCCAGATTTATCTCATATGGTTTTATTGTCGGTTATTAGTAGCTCCCACAGTTCAGTCAGATTTATTGCATTGACCTCATTTACAGTTCAGTCACTATTCAGTCTCAGCATGTTATAAATTTGGTCATTGCATCCAGTTAGTTCAGTATTCAGTATTTATATCATGTTTAGATTATATCATTGCTTTATTACTTTGTTCAGTTATATGTTATTTCAGCTGTATTCTATCCTGCATGCTCAGTACCTTACAAGTACTGACAAATACTCTGCGCTACATCTTCTCGTGATGTAGGTTCAGGTTCTCAGTATCCAGATCACTCTTAGATCGGTTCTCGATCTCCAGTTCAGCAGAATCAATGGTGAGTCCTCATTCTCCGAGGACAATAGTCATGAGTTTCTTTTCAGTATTTTTAGTCCTTTAGTTTCAATTTTGCTAGACTTAGTTGGGGCTTGTCCCAACATTTCTAGTGAGCTAGAGGCTATTTTGAGACATAGTTAGATTCATCTTAGTATTGAGTTAATATCTTATTTATATTAAACTCATCAGTTTTCATATATCTTAGTTATAGTATATGGGTATTCCCCATCTTTTCATTTTATTTATGACTTAGCTTCCGTATCAGTTTATTATCTTTAGTATGCTCATGATCATGCCAGCAGGGTTAGCTTGGGATCACTTGTGGTCCTAGGTCCCGTGTCCGCGTCTCGGGTTGGTGACAAATTTGGTGCCTCTTGTGTTTTGTATTTTGTTTTGCTTGAGGACAAGAAAAGTTTCTAAGTTGGGGGTGTTTATGAGTGGTACATTTGCACTCATTTGAGACTCTTTTCTTATGATTTTGTGGCACTCAAGTAGAGTAAGAGACTAATTACCCTTTGAATTGTGTTAATTTCAGGTGTTTATTGTTGGGAGGAAAAAATGATGCACAAAAGTTGAAAATAGAGTTGAAACTGGCAGAAATTGAGCTCGAGAGGGTTCACTTTTTTGAAGGGTCAACTTACAGTCAAAGGTCGCTTAAGCAACCACACAGGAGTCACTTTTGTGAATTGGCCAAAATTGTTGGAGTTCACTTAAGCGGTGGGAGTTTCACTTTTTCGATTTTTACTTAAGTGAACTCTTATTCGCTTTTGTGAGGACCGCCCAGTAGGTTTGGGAAAAAATGAAATTTCTCTTGCATTGGATTCAAATTCACACAAACGGGTTAGGGAGAAACATTATTCATCATCCATGAACTTAGACAACAGATTGTAGAGAAGAAAATTCACTTTCTAAGCTTAGAGTAGATTTCTTGTTGTTCTTAATTTTGGGTTGAAACTTTGAAGGCAAGTTGCCTCATAATTCATTCTTTTGAGTGAAGATTGTGTTTCTAATAGTAGTATTGTTTATCCTATCTTCTTTCCCTTGCTTTGTATTGCATGAATTGTGGGTGCAATTGCTAATTGAGGCTGGGGTTTTGTGCTAGAAATAGAAAAATTCTTTGGCTCTTTGATTTCTCATTCTATTACTTTTGTATTTGAATCCATGATTAACATTTATGAATTGACTTTAGTCTAATTTTCATGTTTGAATTTATGAGTTGAGAGTGGACACTCAATTCTAGCATCCGATCTTTGTGAGTTGCTCGAAAGAGAATTTATGAAGTGGATAATTAGGTTGATAATCGCATTTTAGCTTTGAATCTTGAATTTGAGACCGAAAGGAGATAATTTAGGTTTTCATTATTGAATGTCAAGATTGGTTGAAAGAGATGTCTAAGTTAAGATATTAGGTTGTTTTTTGTTGAATTACATGATTGAGACTGAAATGAGATGTCATGATATAACCCTTTGAGATCGAAAGGAGATTAGAATTGATTTATGATGACCTAGCATACCTATGATGGAATGAGAATGTGTTGAGATTGCAATGGATCGTTGAGTGAGTGTTGAAGTCTTAATTTCCCAATTTCCAATTATCCCTTGCTTGATTTGCTCTTTGCCGAAAGCCTTTATTTGTGTTACCAAACCATTCTCTTAATTTGGAAATTGTGTATTATTAGGTTTCGATTCAATCTTATAGCTATTAGTTCTCAACCTTTTGAATTGCCGATAAATTGTTCCTTATGGGATTCGACCCAGCTCTTAGTTGGGTATTTTTATTGACAACGATCGCTTACTCTTTTAGTTTATGTTGAAGAATAGTTTGAGTGTTTTCATCAGTCCCAACCAGTCATAAATGACTTAGAGTCACTACCGGAAAGTTCTAAATGATGAACAAGAGGCATAAACACAGAATTGACCTGGAGGTCATTACATAAATATGTCACGACCCAACCCACCGGGTTGTGCGGGCACCTACATACTACCACCTAAGTAGGAGAACCCTCATATCCCAACAACTTAAAACATGTGAAAAATTAAATAAACGAAAATAACATACTAACAAAATTCTTTATTAAAAACCTTTAAAACAATTTCGAGTTGAGACTTGTAAAGTAATTAACACTCCCAATGATCTAGTCTAAACAAGTACAAGAGCTACTAAGAGTACAACTGGACATGATAATTAAAAGACACAGCTCCCACCATGTGAAAGGAAGAATAGAAGCTGTTGGCGATTTCCTTCGTCTTCACCTAATGAAACCTCACAAATCATGCAACCAGACTATGTTAAAAGACATAGCAAGAGTAGTATCAGTACAAACACACGTACTGGTAGGCATCGTCGGTCAACCCGACACCCACCACATAATATAAGAAACCGACTAGTAAGATCATGAAATAAACAACTCGCTTCTCCAACTTCACCCACTCTTAAAATACCTCTAATATACACTAGTACTCCGACTACTAACATTCTTTTCAATCAACCTACCTGCCATGTACTTGATCATAGCCTAATCGTTCTGACACATTAGCAAATCCCCAATTACACCCACAACCATTCCAACTAACCACTCACTTCATACCCTTACTCCCTCGTCACATTACTCAACCATGGTCAGATAATACACTACGTCAAACTTCCTTACCCCTAAACCCAATCTCTTTCCCCAAGGTGAAGTCCACCTACGCATATTTCATCACATACACTACCTCTACTTCCCGCCATTACGACACACGAACAACCCTTACTATCCATTTCTCGCCCCTTGAACACTTTACCCTACAAGTTCGCTAAACACACAGAACAATCAAATATAAGCCGTCATAACCTTTACCACTAAGTGCAACATATATAAGTCTATACCACCATATAATTACATGCACCTATCGAACATATACAATATCATCAACATGTACGAACAATGAACAACTTCACATTTCCTCAAAATACACAATTATGACAAGTCATTGGTCCTCTCATGCAACCCGAACCCAAAATAATTAGCATTCCGGAACGTGGTACCCAATTCCATGATTATGTCGGAACGTGGCAACCGATCCAAGTTAGTTATGCCGAAATATGGCAACCGATCCATTTAACACACCACAATCGCAATCACAAGTATATCCTCAAGATCGTACATTTAAGTCATAATTTTATGGTAACCATCATTCATATATCTCATTTACAACAAGTGTGATCAATAATGCAACATTCATTTACATACATGTATCATAATGAAACAAGAAGAAGCATACATCACACAATCGTAGAATCACAACCATTACCTACAATGGATTATTAATCAGTACACATCATGCAACCCTAATTCGACCATACTCAGCCCTAATTCATCATCTTAGACTTCTTTCTAGGGTTCAAGTCAATAATCATTCGGTGCACAAAGGCCTACTCATAAATCCTGCCATCGATTCACATATATTACATAGTAAACACATATTTAAACTACTCAATTCATAAACCTAGCCTACCTGGGCGCCAAGTAGCTGCACAGAGTTTTGGTCTTTGATTCTTGTTTATGGAATTTCGTGACAGTGATTTTGATCGGAAATTTGCAATCCATCGAGATCTTCATGCTATAAATCTCTCTCTCCCTTCTTCCCAAGTTTGCAGCAACTTTTTGCGGATTTCCAAGGCGTTTTACGACTAAATTTGGTATTTTAAGAAGGAGGATAAAATAGGATTTCACGTTATTTACATTCTGCCTCACCTATCCCACTCTGGCGCCAACTTACCCCACCCTGGCGCTGCCGCCCTAGTGGTAACACGCCTTCTCTGGCGGGACAATGGCCCAGAATTTCCCGAATTTTTATTTCTCCTAAATAACAATGGTTCGGGTGGTTACAATAGATACCAATTTACCCTTCATTCGTCCCCGAATGATTAACACCTGATAATCACACGCCCTATTTCTGGAGTACTCCTAAACTAACGAATATGGGTATTGCGGAACCATAATGAATGGTGTCTGATTATCTAGTCGACACAAGAAAGGTACTATACTCAAGGACTAGGAGAAAATTGAGGCACTACACGAAGAAACGAAATGGTTGAAACTACATAGTCTGGCACGCCAGGGCGGTAGCCCTCCGACTGAGGCGGGGCCGCTTTGGTGAGGATCTCCCACTGAGGCGGGAGATCGGGAGACAGTAAAAGGGGAAAAAGGGAAACAGTTTTCCCATTTCTCCCTTAAACTCCCAAATTCCTCTCGATTACTCTCCTCCGAGCGTCAAAACTCAAGGTAAATTCTCGTTTCTCACGCTTTTTACTTCATTACTTGATTAAACAACAATTGATGCTACTATTTGAGTGTTTAGAAATGGTTTTGGGGTAGTTATTTTGAAATTGAACTAGGTTGCTTGATTGATATTATAAACGTAGCATGGGCACTTCCCTTACATCCCCAACGTTCCCACAACGTCCTGGGCGTAAGGATTTCGTAAACATATGGTTAAATTGATACAAAAATGGATGGAGGAAGTTGAAGGGTCTCTTGGTGAATAATTCCAGTTGAGGACTCATTTAGGAATTAGTTTGCCGAAATAATTGCATGTGTAGGTTCTAGGGTAGTTTTACTTACTCTGATCTGCTGAAATTTTGTTGAAAAAGAGGGTTTTGGGATGTAAAGGCGCCATTGTCGTGCTTGGTGTTCGTCCTAAATGAAGTCCGCTCTAGCAGCCTTTATCCCACTATGGCAACTTTCATAACCCCGCCAAAGCGAGATTATGGCCGTTGTGGCAGGATACGCCAGGCAGTGTAACACATACTTTTCTATCATTTTTATTTTAGCCTCATCCGACTGTCCTGTCGTGTTTTAACTTATATTCAACTTATTAGAGACTCTCTAAATGGCAGATCAGAATAACGAACACTTACCCTTCGTCCGATTTCCCGATGCCGCGACCTGGGAAAGGTATCACGACAACCGCAACACGAGGTTCTGTTGCCAGAAGGGTTTTGTATTACTCAAGCTAGAGGAGAAGGCGCTTGTATTTCATACCCGCCCGATGAAGTTCAGATGGGCTCCACTGACTGATGTTCCCCAAGATGCACGTTCTACTTGGGTGAGAGAGTTTTATGCCATCCTCCCTAGCATCTGTTGGAATGACTCTTACCCTGTCATTCGTGTTCGGAGAGTCGACATCCCCTTGAATGCCACCGCCATCAATGAAGTATTAGAGTTGCCCGATGTCTCAGATGCGAAGTTCGAGGCCAAGTTAAGGGAGATGGATCTGGAGTGGCTAAGAGACACTCTGGTTGAGCTTACGCGCCGGGATCATGTATACTGGGCTACTGCGGAGGGTATTGCTAGCACAGATTGGCCCCTTGATGCTAAGAGGTGGCTACACTTGGTGACTAGGAGGATCCTCTTGTCGGGCAACCGCACAAAAATGACCTTTCCTCAGGCTCTGGTGGTGGCATGCGCTATACAGGGCTTTCAGTTAAATGTGGGGCCGCAGATCATTTCAGAGTGGAAGATGTTCTATCGGGGTAACAAAAAGGCTTTCTTTTTACCAGGACTGATTATTGCGCTGTGCAAGCGGGCGGTAGTGACACTTTTTTATGTCGATGAGGTACTTCGTATAGATCCCCCCTTTCACCCTCTTTTGGTCAGACATGGCTCTACTTCTAGGAGCAAGAAAAGGAGGAAGGGCAAGGATAGCAGCAGTAAGACGGCCGTGGATTCGGACGACGAGGACCGACTCTCAGGTGCACGGGTCAAAGAGGATCTGGAGGCTGTCCGGAAGAGGATGTGGAGCGCCTATGCCGACTTCACTCCGGTTCCACCCAACACTGCCCTAGAGGTGGAGTTGCTCCGTCGCCAGCTGCGCCAAGAGAAAAGGAAGGGTGTGGAGAGTGATCTCCTGATGGCTCAGATGTGGAAGACTATTAAGGCCATCTGTTCTTGTGTTGTCCCTGGCAATGAGATTCCCTGACTCAATCCGAAGGACTACACACAGTTCCTTATGTTAAATTAGGCTTGGGCTGGCGTAATACCCTTTAAGGACCTTGACTCCGACGTGGACACCACCTAGTATGAGGGTTCCTGATCTGACTATTATTTCACCATTTTTGGCTTGTAAATTTTTAGACAATTTACTTTTATCTTTCGACTCGCTTAAGTTTTTGTAAGCACAAGAATGCTGGTTTTTGCTGCTTGATGCAACTTCATATTAAATCTTAAGATGTTACGATCTATTAACTTTGTAGCTGAACACTGATAGACTGGTAGGGGTGAATTCGGATACCATTCGGGGTCTAAAATTGTGGTTAGGAAAAACAGGGGAGGCAGGGTTGAGGTTCTACTTCACCCTGTCCCGCTCTAGCGGTCAAAACAAAAATAGAACCTGGCCAAAAAATTTCTGGGGTTTTTCTCTTTTCTAAAAATTCCCAAAGGTGCCCAACTTTACCCTGAACTTTTAGGATACTCCTCATGCTAGGAAAATCATTGTCTACTCCCAGTCAGTCCCATGATATACGAACTAAAATTTATCCACATTATTTTAGCACCACAACCTACACATCCCCAAGATACACCTAGACATTCGCACAGTCATTGCACATAGAAAAGTTCAAGCACACATTTATAATACACGTAATCGCATCATCATATTCAACAAGTTCAACTTTACGTTCATAGATAATTCCATCAACAAGAAGCGTGCGATCACAGATTCCAAAAAAGCACGCACATGCAAATTCTATTTATTAGTTATTTCATTCCATAGATGACCATTACTGGTCATCCATACTCTTTTCAGCCCCTAAGGCTAGATACCAATTGGAACCTTCTCAGATCCAATTAACTTGTTGGTGTCCCTTTAGTCGTATTCACGACGTCTAGTTCACTTTGTTGAGATACTAATTGGAATCGAGAGATACCAATTGGGCTCAACTCATACCACAAGTGACACTCGCACGGAGGGAGAGAATAAGTGGAACTACTTCCTAGAATGCTTACTAGCCTCATAAGGATTAGATGTGGATGTCAACACACCAATCCGCATGAGTCTAATCCACATTTTTCTCTTGTACTGGGAGACCGATAACCTAGGCTCTGATATCAATTTATCATGACCCAACCCACCGGGTCGTGCGGGCACCTACATACTACCACCTAAGTAGGTGAACCCTCATATCCCAACAACTTAAAACATACGGAAAATTAAATAAATGGAAATAACATACTAACAGAATTCTTTATTAAAAACCTTTAAAACAATTTCGAGTTAAGATTTGTAAAGTAATTAACACTTCCAAGGATCTAATCTACGCAGGTATAAGAGCTACTAAGAGTACAATTGGACATTAGCTCGAACGCACGATTTATATGAATAAGAGTGCATTCTTTTGAATCTCAACGCTTAGGCTCACTTGTGGGATTCTCTTAAGCGCCTCTGTAGTCTCATGACTTTCTAAAGACTTTTGGTTAGTGTAAATCATCGATAAGGATCTGGGCTTTACTTTTAAACTACCTTGAGTATGAGGGGTAGTCGAATGAATCTGAGGAACACACGAGTTTGAATAAGTTCCTTAGCACACAGATCTATTGCACGATTTAGAGTATGAAAGAAGGC
This sequence comes from Solanum verrucosum, assembly GCF_900185275.1. Taxonomy (NCBI): domain Eukaryota; kingdom Viridiplantae; phylum Streptophyta; class Magnoliopsida; order Solanales; family Solanaceae; genus Solanum; species Solanum verrucosum. Next base: position 753,906 of record NW_026020412.1, read on the forward strand.
AAACTTTTCCTAAATGTCTTTAGTCCCTTATTTATTAAAGTTGTCCCCTCACAACCATAAATAAGTTCCTACTGACACAACTTCATAGAAACCCTAGGACACTTGAACAATGTGCTTTGATACCAAGTTTGCACACCCCGAGCCTACACCCTGGAAGTGGCCGGCACTCAAGAACCGTTGCTGATCTCCAAGCGAAACCTCATCCTGGTTGACTACAAGCGGAAGACTAACTCAAGCATACGTAAGCATCAAATTGAAAGAAACATTTAAAAATAGTTATTGAATCTCAAAACTTTGCTGAATATACTTAGTATGAAACATAAATTTTAAATAAAATATCTTAAATTAAAGGACTCTCCAAAATTGTCTATCTATGAAGCCTCTACTAGTAAGGATGGATGCTGGGACAAGACCCACGACACCTCAAAACTACTAACTGGAAAGTAGTTGTGAAGTCCTCTGGAATACAATGAGGCTCACCAAAGCTAACTGGAGTGTAGAGTGATCTCAACGAAGCGTTTGTTGATAATCATGAACCCATATATCTGCATCATAAAAGGATGCAGGTCGAATGATATTAGTACATATAATATACGAGTATGTAATATCGTTGAGTAAATAAATAACTGAACTAATGACTGAAAGCAACTCAACTGAATAAATACTTGAACATGAAGTGAAAACCATTTAAGCTTTACCATAAAATATACAATGAAAGCAATATGAAAATACTATACTTTACTTGTAGGGAGTTTCTCTAATTGACAACCATTATCATGAGCCTAGCAATAAGACAATGTTTTGCCTCACGTTGTCAGGGCCATCATATACTTTGCCAGGGTATAGGATGATATTGTGACTATGGATCCAACTATATGCCTTCTGAGAGGCGGTGAAGAGTCGCATGAAGAACCAATGATATCCTATCCTATGCTGGCTACGTAGTTTTGTGGGACTTCAAAATCATAAGAGACTCTAACCCAACTCGGTGCTCGATACTACTCCCAAAATAATTAATATAAGTTTTTTCTCAACTCACCCATTACAATTAATGGACTTCTTACATTACTTGAAATACTTTTCAAAACATGAGACGTGTTTACCTTCATGAAAACATGCACTTATGAACTTATCTTTCAAGTCCAATAATCAACATAGGTATATATATATGAATAAAATAACATTAGAAATTCTTGAGTCTTTATGAAATAGAACCTTTAAACTTTTTCTCAAAACTCATCTTTACATCCTCAAAAACTCAGTTTAAAACTCAAGTGGTGGCTTTGAAAAACTTCTCAAGATTTATAACTCAAAATAGGGTTCATGCTGAATTACATACATGAACAAATCTACTCAAGTATCTCAATAAAATATAGAAATTCAATAATTAGGAATATAACTTTTTAAAAGAAACATGAACTTAAGAACTCAAAATCAACTTATCTCAAGAATACTGAAATCTAGAGAAAGAAGTCTAGATTACTCTTTTATTGATCTGAATGTCGATGTAGGGCGTGAGGACGAACTAGTCCAACACTATGATAGCCTTCCATACCTGAACGAACAAGGTTCTTGAAGAATCTTGAAGAAGAACTTGATCAGAAGCCTTGAAACCCTAGCTTGAAAGAGAAAAATCAAGAAAACCTTTCTTGAGATTTCTTGAATTAGTTCCTTGAAACTCTATGGCCAAGAATTATGATTTTCATTAGTGATTCATAATTGTATGGAGAAATTTGAGTTGTAAAGAATGAAATTCTTGGAGAAGGACTTACCTTGAAGAAGAATCTTGAAAAAGATTGAAAGAATCTTGAATAGAGTCTTGTACTTTGATTTTTCCTTAGGGTTTTGCCTTAGAGTTTGAGAGACAAGAGAATGATGGATTAAGAGATGACAATAGGATTCCTTAGGGCTTTATAGGAGTTAAGAAATCCATTTTAAGGTTTTTCTAGTGGTATAAGGAGAAGAAAATTACCTTATTTAGAATTTTCCTGCGGCTAAAACGGATTTGTACTACACCAGTTACTAAAATGGTCATAACTTTTTACTCAGAAATTAGATTGCTGCGAAATTGGTGGAGTTGGAAAGATGATTAAAATACCTCTAATTTGATAGCTTATGAGCCACGTAACTCTTTATATTCTAATAGATATGGTCATTTGAAGTTGACCTAAGTAGAATCTTACATCAAAACTTAATCGGTAAGGAAAGTTTCAACTCTATTTTGTGCTAGGAGTTTCTAGTGACCTTAATTAATATCCAAAATCCTTTCCACACTAGAGAATTTTACTTTACACATATGAGCAATTTAAGAATTACCCGATATGACTCTACAAGTAAATGAAGAATAGTTTGAATCTTAACTTAGAAATTTTCGGGGTGTTACAATAACATTGATACTTTCCTGTAACACCCCAGAATTTTATTTAACTAAGACTCAAACCATCTTTCGTTTTGAGTATGATTTTATCAAGGAATTTAAAATTTCTTGAGTTGTAAGGTCACTAGATGTAGCACCTTAAGTTCCAAATAGAACTAAAGAAAGTTCATTCAAGTGATTCCTAAGATCCTTTAAGTTTTGGGTCAACTACAAACGACCATACTTTTTAGCACATGATGAGTTAGATGTCTCATAAGATATCAAATGAAATGTGTTTGAATTATATTTCCAACACCATTAAGTTTGCTAAGTTTCGAGTTCGGATGAGTGAGATATGCCCTTTTGAAGTCAGGCTGTCCAAATAAGGAAAATTACCCGAAAGTAGTAAGGGGTATTTTGGTCTTTGCCTCACCCAATAAGATTAAATTTTTTTTAGTAATATTTTAGGGGTCTAATCTGATTAGGTTCAGTTTTATAATCCTAATACACTCCTAGGGTTTTAGTTGAGAGTTAGAGACGAGAAGAGAAAAGAGGAGAAAAGAGGAAAGGATCAAGGCGTTCGTCGAGGTTCTTGAGTTTTGTTGCGAATTTTCTCCATGGGTTTGATCCCTAAGAGGTATGTAACTTTTCATAGTGTTTGGTTCATTCACCCACACGCCAAACATGATTTTCATATTCAAAATCGTCCATAAAGATTAAAAGATTTAAGTTCCTAATAAGTGTTCTCAAAGTTTTCTAAATCTTGTTTTGTTGGGGTTTTGATGAATTCTTGAGATTAAAGTGAGTGTTTTGAGGGATTTATTGAGTAGATTATCTTTTACACAAGTTGAGTATTCAAATCTAAGTTATTGAGAAAGAAACCATTCGATTATAGGTGAATTAGGAACGAAAAAGAGTAAGAAAAAAGCCGGGGAGGATTTAAGGAACAGCTCCGCGTAGCAGACTTGCTCCCCCAGTGAGGAATTTCACTCTACGCATCGCATAGAGAATGCATACTCTACTGTTTCAAAAATTATTTCACGACTAAGTATTATAAGTCATCTCCGCGTCGCGGACTTGCTCCCCCGGCAGTGTTTTTCAACCGTTTCTCATGATTAACTATCTAAATCATTTAATCATTACGATATCCTTCCTATCACAAATCATAACCTTGAATTCATAATTCAAATTCAAGGTAGAGTTAAGAGTTATGTTTTGAGAGTTCTTATGAACATTTTGTGAAAGTCCATTTGAGTCTTTTTGAGGAGTCTTCTACAATTTCTAATAAGTTGTTTCAAGACTCGAGCAAGTGAGTATGAGAATGAGGAGAATGTATTCATGAGTCTACTTTATCATTACGAGATCCTTCGTATCATGAACCATTACTCTTGAATTCATAATTCATATTCAAGAGAGTGTTAAGAGTAGAGTTCAAGAAAGTCTTTGAGTTCAATTGTGAATCATTTGAGATCAACTATCGATTTAACTAAGTTTTGAGGAAGTAAGGATGAGAATGAGAAGATTCGTATACATGAGTTCCATAATATTCTTTAGACCTTTGAGTCGAGTCGTTCATGCTCATAAATTTCGCATAAACTCCATACATTGAGTGTTTTCGAGAGGAGTAGGATCTCCGAGTTCTAAATTTTTGAACATTGAGTTCCTAATCCTTTTGATATTATATTCCTACTTATGGGACTACTACATGTTACCCATGAAGTCCTTGTGTTGAGTTGTTCATGCTCATAATTCTGCGTGAACCCTATTAGTTGAGCAGTCTAGAGATGAGTAGTATCATTGAGTCTTGAGTTTTGAGTACAGAGGTTCTTTATTGCCATTAAGATCCCTGAGTTGAGTCATTCATGTTCATAATTCCACATGAACCCTATGATTTGAGTTATAAATTTTAAAAAGCTTTTTAAAGTCAACACTTGAGTTCTTAAACTGAGTTTTGAGAAGGTAAAGATGAGTTTTGAGAAAAGTTTTCTAAAACACGATTAGTATGAAAATTGAGTATGCCATCAATGTATGAGCAGTATGGTATCTAGATATACCATCATGATTATGCAGTATGACTTCCCGAGTCATCAATGATCATATTATAATATGATTTTGAAATATTTTTGAGAAAAAATAGAGTTGAGTTCATTTTCTTTAAAATGATATATGAGAACTAAGTATTCACAAGAGTAAATGTTTTCATATTTAAGATGAGAGGAAACTGGGATTTCCAAAAGAGTTTTGAGCAGTTTAAGTACCTTCTCTAAGATTTTTGAGTAATAATCTCAAACCACAGAAAGAGTTATGTTTATAAACATATGAGCTAGTTACATTTTGGGAGTAGTATTGAACATCGATATGGGGACGAGTTCAGATGACTCAAAGTCTCCATAAACCATGTAGCCAACATAGGTAGAAAGGGTCATACTTTTTAGATGATTCCTTAATGTTGTTAGCATAGACTAGTGGATCCACTTAGTAGTAGGTTCAATACCCTGACAAAGTATAGGACGACCCTAGCAGCGTGAGACAAGATATTGTATCATCACATAGCTCATAATGATGGTTGTCGGTTAGAGAAACTTGCACAACGATATTTTGTATTCTTATATACACATAATTTACCTTGTATTTCCATATACAAGCAGAGTTTATATTGTATCTTTGCATACAAACTGAGTTGTTTTCTACTATTTTAAAAGCTTTCCATATATTGCATATTTATTGTTGCTATATATTGAGTTGAGTATCCAGAGTTGAGTATCTAGAATTGAGTACCTAGAGTCGAGTATCTTATTATTGAGTTGAGCCTTATTTCACTGAGTTAAATATCCTATCATCAAGTTAAGCCTTATTTCATTGAGTTGAATATCTTATCATTGAGTTGAACTATGTTTCTTTGAGTTGAATTGAGTTTAGTGAGTTGAGAAGAGGTAAGTATATTTATTTTCCACCAGTTCATGCTCATGTTTATGCTTTAGAATTCCTCTTGCATGCTCGTACATTCCATGTACTGAGCCATTTGACCTGCATCGTTTCATGATGCAGATACAAATATTCAGGGTCACCAACATGAGCTTCGTTGATACCACATGGAGTTCGAGTTAGCTATGGTAAGCCTCCTTGCTTCTGGAGGATTTCATTTACTTTTTAGTTTTGTCAGGATGTCGTGGGTCTTGTACCGACTTCCATCTTTGTCATTTAGAGGCTTCATAGATAGACAATAGAGTTTGAAAAGTCTGTTTCAGTTATCTTATTAAATGTTTTAAAGACTTGAGTTGCCTATTGTTGTCTAGTTGAATATTATATTTATATTCAGAGTAAATCATTTTATTCATTTTTAAGCTTTTGTATGCTTGAGTTAGTATTTTGCTTGTAGTCAGCCAGAATGAGGGTTCACTTAGGGACCAACAATGGTTCTCGAGTGCCGACAACGTCCAGGGTGTAGACTCGGGTCGTGACATTTCCTATCAAAACATCATCTAAATCATTTACGTCAATTTTCATAAAATCATACATATCTTCATAAATTCATAATTTATAGTTCTTAAGTTCATGAGTGCATCATAGGTTCATAATTTAAAATCATGTATCATGTATGAGTCCTTAGAATTTCAACTAAATTTCATGTAATAATCATTAAATCATTCATTAGAAGGTTTAATCAACAGTAAAATTCATAATTGAAAAAACCTAGATAGAACT